>NW_028280939.1:315625-631250 GCF_059751285.1 Brachycentrus maculatus
ACAATTTAGTCAGAATGGTTCAGTCATTGTTAGTATCCAATCAAATCATTCGTCATATATGTATTTATAAAGCACAATATATAAAATCAACACTGCTAATTATATTGAAAATTTTCACAGAATAAAAACGGGAGACTGATAATTTCAGTATATGTCTAATATCAGATTATATTCACACATAAATCGGTAGTGTCAATAACTAGAGAGAAAGGGTATCAACAATACATCAGTTTTTCTAACCCATATCCGCACCCAATGGTGCATAGGGCACTGCATCATATAAACACAGATTCTTGATCATTACCACATGAAAGAAAAATGAAACATCTTGATCATTAACACATGAAGGGAAGGTGATCAGCCCTTCGCTTCAGGTTACTAGTCCAGGGTAATATTGAATAAATATTACAGTGAAAAAAAACACTTATATTTATTTGACATCCATCAGTTTACCCTACATACAATTAGCAGGAGGAGAATATAATTAGAAAACATCGGCTGTATTTGTTGGAATCTGATCAATCGGAACATTCCAGTTCCAATCCCGTTCATTCCTTATAAAAAATCATTCCCGTTCATTCCTTATAAGAAGGTTTACATCTTTAAAATAAAATCTGAAAGGTTTTTTTTGTTTTGTCAACATAATATAAAATATCTATCGACCTTTGTCAAAGATATTCAAAACATATATACTGATAAATTCAAGTAGAAGTACATTTATTAAAATTATATCTTAGTGATAATTTGAGACAATATAATTTTAAATCCAATAAATGCAAGAACTTTGTCACCTTAATAAACATATTGTATTCTATGTTGAATGTTGTTAATAAGTTCTGTGATTTTCAAAATACTTATGATTGATATGTATTAATATTTATAAAATACAAGTACCGTAGAATGGTACTTGAACTTTGATGTGTTACTTGAGCCCAGTACAAAAAAAAATTAAATCTGTATGTGGTCTACAATAATGAACATATCGTGACAATAAGTGTCACATGTCCGAGAAACAATGAATCATGTCGACACATTCATCATTGTGGACCAAATACAGATCTGAATATTTTTTTTTGTACTGGGCTCAAGTAACACATCAAAGTTCAAATAGCTCCGTTCTACGGTACCAATGAAGTAAATTTGCTTCAGCGTGGGCAAAGATATATCAAATCTTTTAATCACTAATAAATTATTATGAAGAAAATATCCTAAAACTACAATATAAAAATAATATATCAGGCTACCTTTACAGGATTGTAGCGCTACTTGGAAAATTACATTTTGAATTGTTTAAGTTATTTACACAAAGGTGTAATAATTCCTTTACATTAATTGTCAACTGTCAAATGTGCTCAATGAAACTTAATTATTTCTATTATTAAAAGGATACAGACATTATTATCACAACAACTGACAATTGTCAACTGTGAATGGAGCAATTCCCTTTCATCATAATTTAAAGAGTCCTTGGAAGATGATACAAACAACCATTTTGATTATTGACGAATGCAGAAAACTTTTAGTAGTTCCATTATTGAATAATTGTAAAACTTTTAGAACAAGTTGCACGATTTCGCAAGACAATTACGTAAATTGAAACAATTATTTTAACTGATATTTTTTTTGTGAAATGGTAATAATAGTTTTAATTTTTAACTCCAACCTTCGTCATATTGAATATTTAATGATTAACATACACATAATACAATATTATTTGTTGATCAACCAATTTCAATGAAGCGTTAAACTTAAACAGTATCAGTTTTTGGGAAAGGGGGTCTATGTCTTTTAAAGGATGAGGTCTTCAAGGAAAAATCTCACCCCCCCCTCCCCGCTGAAATAAAATATTGTAAATAACTTTTTTTTTAAACTGTCTTTATGACCCTTCAGGGTTGCCTGAAAAAACTTTGTAGGAAGGCACCAAGAAGGCAAGGGCTGGAACTTAATTCAACCTAATATTATAATAATCGCATAACAGGGAATAATATTTATGTCATAATAAATGTTGATAGTCCTTTTGACAAACAAAAAATTATTATCACTGAGATTAATATGATTAAACATTCAATTCGTCAATTGATACCCGATCCGCTAGAGCTGTTAGATGCCTTTTCACAGTGTTATAATCATGATCTCTGTAATATTTCGGTTGTCGTTCGTCAATACTAGGGAGGGTGTTTTTGTGGAACCAAGATTCATCGTTGAATTCTCGGTAAAGTTTATCCCAAAACGCCAATCTTTCTGCTTCTGGAGCGACCCTCGGAGTGAAGCTGTCAGTTATGTCCAGATAGTTGAGGTGTTCCAGATCTGAGGACACTTGTGGCCACTTGAAATCAAACTGGTCCTTTCCGTTGTAAGGGGTTGGGTCTCTGTAAAAAATGCTTTATAAGGATGTGACTAAAAAAAGATTGCTGATGTCAGGAGGTCCAAGAGAATTTCCATTTTAGCCATATTCAGGTATGGTTTCAGAACTTGTGAATTTTTGGCCAAACACTCAGTTACTGTTCTTGCTCACCCATCCTACTCACCTGATAACGATCTTTCTGACTTCTTGTTCCCAAAACTCAAAAAATCTTTGAAAGGAAGAAGATTTCAGATGATTCCCTAAATTAACACAAATCCTACAAAAGAGCTGAAGGACAACACAAAAGAAGCGTTTCAGGACTGTTTCCAAAAGTGGAAACACTGTTGGGATAAGTGTGTCATAAGCCTGGGACATTCAGATCTCCATCTTTTTTCAAATATAAAAAAATACATGTTTCTCTAAAGTTGAGACTTGTATTAGTATCTATTTGTATTAATAAGTAGGATGTATATACATGTGTTGGCTTTTTAATTTGCGTCTGGTAGATCCATTTTTTTACATCGATAGATGTTTCGTCATCAAGTTCATAGACAAAGAAATATCTTCTTTCTGGCTGCATCCCAACTTATCGTCTTTGTAGACTGTTGGCGTCAGCTCTCCTCGTTCTCAGGTTGTAGGTCCTTCTAGCATGGGCAACGTCACCTAGGCCATGTCTTCGAATCATGTTTTCTTTCTGCAGTATCCATGAATTCTTTGGTATTCATAGGCAGACAAATATACATACAAACTTTCAGGGTTATTCGATAAAAGTACTCACCCGTATTTAGCAAAATTAGTCCACATCTTGACCATTATAGTTTTAACGAAGACTTCGGGAGAATTTTCATCCAGTCTTATGTTAAGTCCACCAAACTTGAAGAGGTATCCCATTTCGTCCCCGTGGCACGTTCCCGGCTTGTTGATCCCCAGCAGTCTCTTGAAGAGCCCCAGGGCTCCGTCGAACGCAAAGCGGTACAAGAAGATCGGCATGTCTGGGGCAGCTCTCTTCATCAGGCGGACAGAGGAAGCCAGTGGTCGGAGGAACATGATGTCTGTCATTAGCTAGAAGAGAGGAACTGCAACTTAATAAACAAAATCACACATCCAAATCGTTGTTGGGTTTCTCCACTTTAGTAATAGTTTAAAAATTATGTCGTTTACAAAACATATTACAATTGAATTCATTTGCTAGATATTTCTACTTCATGAATTGTATATAAAATAATTCCTGAAGATTTATTTTACATACATTTCATGAAGTTCTCTGGTAAATAAAAAAACTTACCCTACTCAACCATAGATGGTGCCGAGAACTCAAATGTGATATAATGTGTCAATTAAAAGATAAACGCAAGTTCCGAAATTTGAAAAGTGTGGTAGTGGTGCTTTTTACCGTAATAGTAGCGCCATCTAATATGAATTAGCGATTTAATATGAACGTAACAAGCATTACTAAACATTGCTCTTGGCGGACAGCGTGCTTCTTGAAAGCTGCTGTCACACAGCATTTGAAATGTTTTCGATTGCATTGTTGCTGTTTCATAGATTTTTCATTGCCAAGCATTGTAAAATTATACATATTACAAATGTTTGCAAGTATCCTAAGGGCGTTTGTCCACTACACGGAATCACACGGAATTTCACCGTTCAAGAGCTCCGATCCGAAGAAAGATGGACAAAAGCACAAGCCAATCTAAGACAATCATCGTTTTAAAACGCTAACTGACGTGCCGGACGGTAAAATTCCGTGTAGTGCACAAACGCCGTAACAGTAGCGGCGCGGCCTCAAATTTTGGAATTTTGTTTCTTGTGGATGAAACAACTCATGACGTCACACTCGATGACGTCATGAATCGTCAGTTTTTCTTGCAATCAAATTCGAACAAAAAAAGAATAACACCGGGTGTCTTGTGATTTCGTATATTAATTAATTTGTCACAAAAAAACGCGAAAAATTCCTATTGGTTTTTGCACCCAGCTCTTTAATTTCCTTTTATTGCACAGTCATTTTACATTCAATAAATCATATCTAATTACTAATTTTAATTGTATCAAAGATTTGAAAATAATGTATCCATAGCCTGTAATACATATCGTTGCAAAACGTTCTACTGACACCGAAACATATAAGAACTAACTTCACAACTCCAGCACATACGTGCAATTTAAAAAAAATAATCGTTAATAAGTTGTAAAACTTTTCGAATTTTGAAATAAGATAAACGATAAAGTCTGTGGATAAATCGCTCACTCCTTTCAAGAACGTTATAAATAAAAAATCGTCAATTTTCAGCTGTGCATGTTTTCGGAATGCCCAGAAAATTTACTATATCCCAGCAAAAGTAGCATAATTTTTACCCGCTACAGGGCATAAAGTATGTTTTTGAATTTTGAAGAAAATGTATTGTTTAATTATTTTTAAAAAAATACTAAATATTTTTCAAATGGAGAAAAAACCTTTAAGTTTTACCTAAAAAGATCTGATGCACAGTAAAAAGATCAATAAGTAGCTTGATATTTATTTTTAATACATTGTATTATATTTTTAAACTTTAAAAACGTTCTCCTGAAAAATCAAGTTTTTTGATTTATGACGTTCTTGAAAGGAGCTAGCGATATGCGATTATGATTTTATCTATGTCCCGTGATAAAAATATGATTTAATCAACGTCACAAGCAGGTTATATAATGTTTTATTTCTAATAATAATAAAAAAATCAACACTCGCTTAGCTTTTGAAATTTCGGTTGAGATATTTAGTGTCGGGTTGTGGTCCTGTGGCTAGTGTCGCGGACTCTTGAGTCAAAGTTTCTGTGTTCGACCCCCTTTACCACAATTTGATACCTATTTCTAATAATAAGCCGTTTAGGCTCACAGAAATAGTATGAAATTGAAGATTTTTTGAAAATAATAAAAACACAAATATTTCTCCTTCTTTATTAAAAAAATGCATGTAACACCGTACACGTGAAAGAAGTGAAACATCTTGAATAAAATATATTGTAGTATTAATACATAGTAACTCTTCAAGAATATAATCAATCGCAGGACACAAATATATAAATTGTAATAAAAGATTTGGATACATCCAAAATGTTTCTTAATAAAAAAATCGGATCAAATTATAAGGTGCATAAAAATAGAAAATCACATTTTCAGGCGTCTTCCAGTAAGTAAAATAATCCGGTTAGGATCTTGTAAAGTCTAAATTAAGGGTTTTTGTTGACTAAAAGCTTTCTCAACCCAACCATAGATGGCTATTGTGAACTCAATGACGAAGCGTCATGAGATTAATGATATGTATGAATTTGAGTAGTGTAATTGTCAATCATGGGTGAATGGTGAATGTTACACGTGTGTAAAGTGATTTGTCCGCCTCCGTGGTGTAATGGTTAGCGTGTTTACCTATCGTACAAGAAGTCCCGGGTTCGATTTCCAGGGGAAGTGAAAATAAATATTAGCGATTTTACACTGTAATATTAATTTAATATTATCATGGACTGGTCCCTGAAGCGCAGGAGTGATCACCTTGCCTTCATGTAAGTAACGTTCAAGATAACACTGCATCAATACGATGCACCATTGGGTGCAGATACGGGTTTTAAGAAAGTGATCACTTAACCGACCTATGACAAGCTATAAGCCCTGTAAAAATACAGAATTCCATATTCTTCTTTACCTTTATTGAGATGTCTTATATTTTCTCATTTGTTTATTTTTAAAACGCTTCTTACCTTGTGTTTTCTCATTTATTTCTTTAAAATATGCTTCTTGTGCCTATTTATTATACCTGTTTATTGTTTTTATATTTTGCCATGTATTAGTATTAGTTTTGGTTTTTAAAATTTTTTTTTGTTACTTTATTATTTGTGTTCCAGTCTTCTTAACCTTAATCCCATGTCCCAAAATGAGAAATAGAAATTACTCATCGGGAAAATTATGTGTATGTATATATGATTTATGTATGTAATATGTTTTGAAATAAATAAAAAAAAAACTATATATTTTTATATATTGAACAAATGAACTTACCAGCACCATCTCAGCTGATGTGTCCATGGACACCTTCCTTCCCGACAGATAGAAGTCCCGGATCTTCGCTCCAACGGCCATCCCGACCTCTCCATCCCTTCCTCCGGGAATCTGCAAGTCCAGGGGGATCATGCGGTTGAAGTCTTCGTCTATTTTTTGCAGGAGATCTGGTTCTTTTCTCAAACCTGGTAAGTAAAAAAGAAACATATAAATTCAAAAAAATTAAAAAATTTACATATGTACATATTAACAAAAATCAATAAATAAAATAAAATAAAGTATATCGCTTACTCCTTTCGACAACGTCATATCGCTCACCCCTTTCAAGAACATCATAAAACAAAAATCGTCAATTTTGCCCAGAAAATGTACTTTATCCCAGCACAAGTGGCATATTTTTAACTGAATATTTCCCCGCTACAGGGCAGAAAATGTTGTTTTTGTATTTTGAAGAAAAGGTATTGTTTAATTATTTAAAAAAAAACTAAATATTTTTCAAATGAAAAAAAAACATTCAGGTTTTACCTAAAAGAAAACTGTTGCACACTAAAAAGTTCAATAAGTGGCTTGATATTTATTTTTAAAACATTTAATTATGCTCAAACTTTAAAAACGACCTGCCGAATATTCAAGTTTTTTGATATATGACGTTGTTAAAAGGAGTGAGCGATATATGTATATATTTTTTAAATTCAATCGCCTATGTATAGTAAATTCTAAACCTGTGCCATTTTTTAAAATTATGTAATGTCCAAGTGACTCTGAAATCTAGCTGCAGCATATGCAACACCGCTTTATATTATTATTATATTATATATTATAGTAGGGTTATTATCCTACATAGGCTTTAACTTTATAAGCGTATTTCTACTTGTCAGCTGGTACAACTTTCTAGGGTAGGCAGTAGAGGTAGGTAGTAAGGTAAGCTGGTACTGCTTATTAGGGTAGGCAGTAGAGGTAGGTAGTAAGGTAAGCTGGTACTGCTTATTAGGGTAGGCAGTAGAGGTAGGTAGTAAGTTAAGCTGGTACTGCTTTTTAGGGTAGGCAGTAGAGGTAGGTAGTAAGGTATGCTAGATACTACTGAGTAAGGTAGGTTGGTATTGGTTTTGTTTTTATATGTTTTTGTTTTTATATGGAATTCACGACCCTGTGAGTGAGTTTATTCTTTATGTTTAATATTACTACTATTTCAAGTAACTCATGAGTGAAAATTCTAAGGAAAAACACTCGCCATGTTTGTGCCATAAATATGTAGAAACTGGAGGCTTAAAGGTAAAAAAAATCGTCATTTTCTTCGAGTACCGTAGAACGGGGCTACTTGAACTTTGATGTATTACTTGAGGCCAGTACAGCAAAAAAATCTGTATTTGGTCTACAATAGTGAACGTATCGTGACAATATGTCAGGGAAACAATGAATCATGTCGATACGTTCGTTATTGTAGACCAAATACAGATCTAAATATTTTTTTGTACTGGGCTCAAGTAACACATCAAAGTTCAAGTATAAACGTAAAAATAAGCTACTCTTTATAATGTTCTCTATTCCTCGATTAAGATATGACTGGTAGACATATACAATTTATCAAAATACTGATTATCAGAATATCTTGGTTTTCTAGCCGAAAGAGCAAGCTTGTATGATGTTTATCTTGGCTATGTGTCGACGCTTGAAGGTGTCGAACCCATGCTTGCCAAGGTGAGCAGCGCGCGCCTACCCATTGCGCCATCCCCTGCACTGAATAGCATGACATTGCTTAACCACTTTACCGTGAAACCTTGGGCTAGGAGTTTAGAAGAACACTCTACTCACTTTATTGCTATATATATTATATATATATATATATATATATATATATATATATATATATATATATATATATATATATATATATATATATAATATATATATATATATATATATATATATATATATATATATATATATATATATATATATGTTTATATAAATATATATATATATAGATATATATATATATATATATATATATATATATATATATATATATATATATATATATATATATATATATATATTTATATATATATACGTGTGTGTGTATATCACCATATACCGTGTTTAATAATTTATCTACAATCAGAAATGACCGCTTTACTTTTATTTACATTTACGATTTACCCATAGTTTAAACACAGCAATCAGCTAAAATGCTGAGAAATTGAGTGACTTCTAAGCAGTTAGCAATAAAATATATACAAGTCGCTCACTCCTTTCAAGAACGTCATAAATCAAAAATCGACAATTTTCAGTTGTGCATGTTTTCGGAATGGCCAGAAAATGTACTATATCCCAGCAAAAGCCGCATATTTTTAACTTAATATTTACCCGCTACAGGGCAGAAAGTGTTGTTTTTGCATTTTGAAGAAAAGGTATTGTCCAATTATTTTTTTTAAAATTTACTAAATATTTTTCAAATAGAGAAAAAACCTTCAGGTTTTACCTAAAAAGATCTGTTGCACAGTAAAAACTTCAATAGTGGCTTGATATTTGTTTTTGATACATTGTATTATATTTTTAAACTTTAAAAACGTTCTCCTGAAAAATCAAGTTTTTTGATTTATGACGTTCTTGAAAGGAGTGAACGAAGTATTGTGTCTTATTCATGTCTCTATTCATTTCTATTCACAAAAGTGTTAGACGAATGGCCGTTAAAGCCCAATATACAATAAATTGCAACTTCCACGTAATTATCTTTAAACCCAGGTAACATTCAAAACCGATTTATGGTTGAAAAAATAAATTTTCTTTGAAATAAATATATGGTTTTGAAAAGAAAAGAAAAATCATAAAAATATTTTTAAATACGTATTAAAAAAATAAATGAATTACAATATTTATTCTAAAAAATGAACACGGAAAGACGTTTAGCCGTAGCGCGGCCGATCGAGTTCTTAATTTTAACGTTCTACAATAGATTTCAGCCTTAAAGTACCTATATTGTACCTACAAAAGATGCGTGTGGGATGCCCAAAGATCTGTCAAGAAACGAGTTACAAAGGGCATTAACATTTTGTTATATTTGAACGTGGACTTAGGTTATACAGACGAAAAAACAATACATGTGATTTGGTAATAAAATCATTAAAGACCAGAGAATGCAATAGATCAAAGGTGTGTAGTGAAAAGTTGACCAATGAACGGTACTTTGAATAAGTCGAAGGAATCATATCATTAAGGCCACAACCATAAAACTTTATACCTTTTTACCGCTGAACCGCCGCTCGAAGCAGGGCTCGTCAAATTTTAATTGCCGCTAAAAGTGAAAACGATAAGAGCTTGCGATAAATTCCAGTCAAAGACTAATTGATCGACGCCGATATTTGAATTTGCTTGTGTTAATCGCCCATACGAACGTACGTGATACGCACGGTTTTTCTTCACCATTCCGCGCCTACCGTATGACCTACGCACACGAGAAAAGGTATCTGTTCCAAAAATATTTAATGCGTACCGGATACACTGACAAATTTTTGTCAGGTTTCAAATGTGACAACATATTATGACAACAAACGTTTTGATTTTTTTTGCTTGTTTATAAAAAATATGCGTGAAAATAACCCGAAGGTAGTCGGCTGTCCAAATTTAAAACAGTTTGGACAGCCGTAGTGTGGTGAAAGGACACTATTTGTGAGGTAGGTAAGGTAGTCGGCTGTCCAAATATAAAACAGTTTGGACAGCCGTAGTGTGGTGAAAGGACACTATTTGTGAGTCCCTCGAGGGAAAAATATAATTATACAAAAATAAAAAATATTATTAATTAAATAATAATATTATTTTAAAAATAATTTTTAACAGTGAAACTGTAAAGTCCTCCATTAAGAAATAAAAAATATAAAAGACACAAGCACTTTAAAAAACAAACTTAACGAACACTATAAACATATACAGACTATACAATAGAAAACTAAACAAGATAATTCCCTCGTACCGCATAAATATATATGTCCCCCAGTAATATACAATGTGTCGGGTTGTGGTCCCGTGGTTAGTGTCGCGGACCCTCATGTCAGAGTTTCTCGGTTCGAACCCACTCTACCACAATTTGATACCTATTTCTAATAATGAGCCGCTTAGGCTCACAGAAATAGTATGAAATTGAAATATTTGTGTAAATAATAAAAACACACATTTTTTTTTAAATAAAAAAATAATGTATAATATGATACTTTGAAAAAAAAGAAAAAGTCCCTCTCCAAGAGCTCAGTCTTTTTTTGGAAAGGCTCAGCGCAACTAAAATTATAAGATTGTATTAAGTATAAATTGTATAAAATTGTTTTTTTAAAAACTGTATTAAATAAATATAAAAAAAAAACACAAAATGAGACTCCCTGGAGTTATTCTCTTTTCGAAAGAGGCACAGCGTTAAATTGAAAATATGTAAATAAAAATAAAATACCTTTCGCGACCCCAAGTTATGCAAGCCCTGATCGTGTTAAGTATTTTTATTTAATAATCGTAGAGTTAATTAAATGTTATATTTATCTTATTAATGTGACCGCAGCTGATGTAATTTATGTTGCGGTCCCACAACATAAAAAAATGTTATAAAATTGCGAGTGATGATGATGAGAAATATCAGTGATGCCAACGGCATATTTCCTATCATACCGCAGGCCTACAAACCTACAAATCTTAACACCTTAACGACCGCATGTAAATAAACGTATGAGATATACGCTTATAACGGCACGCATCAGCAATTTGGTCCAAAAATTCAACTGTAATAAACATAGAGGCAAAACCATCTACATTTTAAGAGTTTTCAGGAAATTTTCATACTCCTGAAGTTCCACAAAAGCTCTGATTGTTTCGTGGAGCATCGGTGTCTGACTAGTCTATATCATCAACATCCCCGTCAGAATCATCTTCAGAATCACAAAACCATTTGCATAATCCGAGGACCTCTTACAGCTTCTCTAATTATTTCAGAACCACTATCGACTTCACTGTCACTTCTCTCAATATCACTAGGATCTCCTGAAAAAATTCAAATGCGGTCGGTCCATAAAAATATCACAGATACTCAAGATAAGATTTTAAAAGGGCCGAATCCTTCACCGTTTCACTGTCATAAAATTTTAGAAATGAGATACAAACGTTCATAAAATCAACTCGTAGCCATGACACGACCTTTTTAAGTAGCGTGAATTTATTTTCTAATGAACAAATGTCTTGATTTACTAAATAGATGTCATTAAGTTCGACTATTTATAAACCCGCGCAAACGCGGGACCGGTCCTTGGCGGTCAGTTCCAATTTCCGCGCAAACGCGGGACCAGTCGTCAAGGTATTAAAACTTTTCAATTCAAACCCTTATCCGCACCCCAGTGGTGCATAGGGCACTGCATTATATAAACACAGTGGGATCTTGATCGTTAACATACGAAGGAAAGGTGATCAGCCCTCCGTTTCAGGTACCAGTCCAGGGTAATTTAGAATAAATATTAGAGTGAAAAAATCACTTATAATTATTTGACCCCCCCTGGGAATTGAACCCGGAACCTCCAGAACGGCAGCCGAGATTAAAAATGAAATTAAAACTAGATGAAGAAAAACCAGCTCACGTCTTATGAAGAGCAGCCCCTCGTGAGAGTTGAATCCCGCCATGTAGGGCACCCTGGTGAAGTTGCCCGACTCGAGGAGCTGCTGGGGGGGCGAGGTCAGGAAGGGGGCGTCCAGGCCGGCGCCGGGGTGGCGCTCCAGCGAGGGCACGAAGGGGATGCCGATGTTCTTCCTGGCGTCCTCGCGCGTCAGGATCTTCTGGCTGGCCAGGATGAGCGTCTCGCCGGGGACTGCGCGGAGAAAACCTGGACAAAATATGGCGGATTAATTTATGTGCTAAATAGTTCAAAAAAATAATATGGCACAGCATTTTGAGTGCGTTCAAATATAAATAAATCTGGGCTAGCTACCTACCTACCTGTACATGGCAATTTTTAGTCAAAATGTTCAAATGTGTATGTAAAGCCTAGAAATTTGTTATATGCTTTTGTAACGAATTACTGTTTTAACTTTATATTCCGTTTATTTACAACGTTTATTTTATTACCACAGCTACGGTTAATCATATAAATAAACTATCCTAACTATGTAAGTTATATTCAAACTATGTAATATATTGTATTTTGTACAAATTGGCTACGACACAAATCTGGGGTTTTTTCCCTTTGAGAGTTTATTTACATTTTTTAACATCTCACCATAGATGGAGAAAAATACGGAAATCTGGGTATTTACAGGGCCCCACCATACATGGCTCCAGTGAACTCACATGTATAGTGCCATGAGAATAATGATATATGTAGAAATTCCAAAAAAATTGATTAGTGTGGTTGTCAACCGTGTGTTGAATGGTGAATATTGCACGTGTGTAGAGTGATCACTTAACAAGACTATGAAAGGTCATAAGTCCTCTAAATACCCAGATTTCCATATTCTTCTTCATCTTCGTGATGTTAAAATGTTTTAATATATGTACTTCCAGGTCTATTCAGTTTTAACTTCAACATCTAATGTATCCTTCCTAGCTTTTATACCACAAGGACAACATTTTAGAATTTTTCTCCTGTTAATAATAGTTTATATATTTTTATAAACCATTCAAATTTATGTTAACGTCCTGTCGAATTGCGTAAACCTGCTATTCATTTGCATATAATATACTGCATATATTATAATGCATATAATATTTATGCAATTTGGCCACAATTTAACAGACTGCGAATTGAGATCGTACACAAACTTAAAACAATTAAGTATTTTTGCTAGGATAATTAGTTATTGTAGATATATTTCTCACTCCTTTCAAGAACGTCATAAATCGAAAAACTTGATTTTTCAGGAGAACGTTTTTAAAGTTTAAAAATACAATACAATGTATTAAAAATAAACATCAAGCCACTTATTGAACTTTTTACTGTGCAAAAGATCTTTTAAGGTAAAATCTGAAGGTTTTATCTCCATTTGAAAAATATTTAGTATGTTTAAAAAAAATAATTAAACAATACCTTTTCTTCAAATGCAAAAACAACACTTTTTGCCCTGTAGCGGGTAAATATTACATTAAATATTATTTTAAGTTAAAAATGTGCCTCTTTTGCTGGGATATAGTACATTTTCTGGGCATTCCGAAAACATGCACAATTGGAAATTGACGATTTTTGATTTATGACGTTCTTGAAAGGAGTGAGCGACATGAACTACAGCTCCTGGTATAAACTAGTGTTTTATATTTTGTTTTCCGTGGTTAAAACCATATAGTTACAGTAAAATCATTTCTTCAAATCTACAAATCCCTAGGAAAATCGGATTTGATCTGAATTCTGATTATAACCATAACATATTTACATAAAGTATGTACACTTATTTTATATAAATACTGACCATTCGATTTCATAACACATACAGTATTTATTAGTTCGTATTTACCATTTTTGACATATTACCGGCATTTTGTTTCCATTTATCAAAAAACATATTCAGATAATAAACGACGTATGTTTTAAAAGGTGATCTGAAAAATATATTTATTTTAGTGTCATTACGTGTATCCAATCATAATTTCTTTAAACTGATTTAGTAATTCATTGCATTACTCGACACACTTTATAAAATGAAATATATATAAAAAAAAGTCTGAACTACTCGCGTAGAAAGTGTATTCAAATAATACAACACAAAAGTTCAAAATCGTGATGTAAAGTAATCATATATGTATAAGCTCGAGACAATTATCTATTTTTTCTAACGCTTAAAAAAACTAACACGAATTATTCCTATATATCCAGACAGGTAGGTGACTTTGTATTATTAGGTGTTATTATTTCATAATGCAGCGATATTTAGTATGGTGTAATTTTGTACACATTTCTCATATCGAATTACTGCAACGCGAAGTCAACGAACCTGCGATCGTTGTAACAGTCTGGCATGGATAAGGAAGGCCATTGTGTGTCAAAAATGTATCAACATTATACATAGTTTGATAGATTTGATATGAAAAATATACCAATATCAAACATTTGATAGATTCGCCACCGTGCTAAAAAATGTATCAACATTGAAGTTTTGATAGATTTGCCACCGTACTTAAAAACGTATCAATATTGATGTTTTGATAGATTTGCCATCGTACTTAAAAACGTATCAATATTGATGTTTTGATAGATTTGCCATCGTACTTAAAAATGTATCAACATTGAAGTTTTGATAGATTTGCCATCGTACTTAAAAATGTATCAACATTGAAGTTTTGATAGATTTGCCATCGTACTTAAAAATGTATCAACATTGAAGTTTTGATAGATTTGCCATCGTACTTAAAAATGTATCAACATTGAAGTTTTGATAGATTTGCCATCGTACTTAAAAATGTATCAACATTGAAGTTTTGATAGATTTGCCATCGTACTTAAAAATGTATCAACATTGAAGTTTTGATAGATTTGCCATCGTACTTAAAAATGTATCAACATTGAAGTTTTGATAGATTTGCCACCGTACTTAAAAACGTATCAATATTGATATTTTGATAGATTTGCCATCGTACTTAAAAATGTATCAACATTGAAGTTTTGATAGATTTGCCACCGTACTTAAAAATGTATCAATACTGAATTTTTGTTAGTGCTTGTAATTAATTAATAGTAATTTATGACCGTGCTACTTTAAATAAAAAAACATTTATATTGAAATGCCTAAATTTTTTGCCGATGTTTCAATTTTAATTTCGTTAAAACCGAATTTCGACAAAATTATGTGAAAATATTAAAAAATTACCAAATGTTGATTAATTTTATTTAAGGTGCAATATTCGATGAATCGCAACTTAATTTTATTTAACCCATGATGTGACGTTATAAATTTGGTTCTTAAAACACAGTTTTCGTATTGAAAAAATAAGTTTTTCATCGAAATAAATATATTGTTTTGAAAAGAAAAGAGTTATTGAAAGGTAAGGAGTTAAAAAAAATTATCTAAATATTTTTTTAATATGAGTATGTTCTAAAAAAAACTAAATTCCAATACATATTTTAAATAAAGCTAAATTCAAATATATTAAAAAAAATTACTGCGGAAAGATGTCTAGCACCAAGTGCGGCCGATCGCATTCTGATTTGAACGTTCGAGATCTCAACCATAACAATATTTTGGTTTGGTCTCTGCTAAATAAAAGCTTTCTCAATCCAACCATAGATGCTGCCGTGAACTCATGAACATGAGAATCATGATAAACCAGGTTATGACAGGTTGTAAGTCATGTAATAAATAAATAGTATTTTTATTTTGAAGTGATTTAAAATAGACTTACCGATGAGTTGCTCTGTGCTGTTAGTATGGAGGCCTAAAGCTCTCCCGAGAGCGAAAGCTTTTTCTATAGGCTGATCTGAGAAAGCCCACGGACAAGTCGCTCCTCCGGACTGAGATACGGCACGATGGAACAGCCCCTGAAATTTGATCGTGTATTAGAAAATATATACAATCCGAACTCTCCGTAATCCGAAACACGTTTAAATCCGAACGATTTAAGGATTTAACGATTTAACAGATGTAAGAAGTCAAAATAAAATATTGAACAAAGGCGATATAAAGGAATGGGTGCATGATCAAGAGTTAATATTAAGAAAATTGTAAAAAAAATAATGTAATTTTTTCCTTTCTTTTTTGTGTGTATACTTTGTTTAAATACATAAAAGTAATAAAAAAACGCAAGTAAAAATAACTCCACCCACAAGACACACAAGGTGGTTTGGTGGGTCTCTGCAAAATAAAAGTTAATTACCGTAAAATAAAACACACTATCTGCGGGCGGATTTGCGCTCATAATAGAGATAAATATCTCTGAAAAGAAGTGATAACGTTTAACCATACTGTATACATTGATATGAGATCAAAAGATGCCGCAAAAGTCATGCGTAAAAATAACTACCACGCAATTTATGACGAGTCGAGTAAAAAGGTAAAATTACCCTTCCCGCCCAACACCACCAGTCGAGTGAAACGGTAAAATTCCCTTCCCGCAGTGTGCCCAGTACAAAAAATTATAAATCTGTATTTGGTCTACAATAATGAACGTATCGTGACAATAAATGTCACCTGTCAGGGAAACAATGAATTATGTCGATACGTTCATTATTGTAGTAGACCAAATACAGATCTAAATAATTTTTTGTACTGGGCTCAAGTAATACATCAAAGTTCAAGTATGTTTATGAATTTTTAAATGAATGTATAAATATGTATATATTTAGTTAGCAAATACATATTTCAATATATGTAAAAGAATTCCCGGCTCAGCTGATGGCAGTATTGAAAATTCCACCTTGGGAACCTGTAGCTTCAGCACAGCCATCAAATAGGCTAAAGAAGTCGTCCAGAATACTGAAGAATTAAAAGTTTTGAGACGGATGTGTGATTTAGACCTTGAACACCTTTTTAGGTTCATTGGTTCAAAATATTACTATTATTTTTTAATTATTCATTCAGTACCTACCTAAATCAAAATATACCGCTCACTCCTTTCAACAACGTCATATATCAAAAACCGTCAATTTTTTGTTGTGCATGTTCTCGGAATGCCCAGAAAATGTACTATAGTACTGGGATATATCCCAGCAAAAGCGGCATATTTTTAGCTTTATATTTACCCGCTACAGGGAAGAAAGTGTTGTTTTTGAATTTTGAAGAAAATGTATTATTTTTATTTTTTTTAAAATACTAAATTATTTTCAAATGGACCTATTAAACCTTCAAGTTTTGTCTAAAAATATCTATTACACACTAAAAAGTTCAATAAATTGCTTCATATTTATTTTTAATACATTTTATTATATTCTTTAACTTCAAAAACGATCTCCTGAAAAAACAAGTTTTTTTTTATATATGACGTTGTTGAAAGGAGTCAGCGATATGATAAAGAGCATTTTCATAAACGGAAGTTTTACTTTACCACTATTTGATACCATATTTGTATAATTCGGAAATACATAATATGAAATTGAAATATTTGTGTATATCGTAAAACATATATATTTATATTTTTAACAAAAAAAGGTAACACGTTGTGTAAGTGTTTTATTTGTATAATATCGCACCTAACTAATGAAAGGCAGTATTTATTAGTAACTTAAATGAAAAATATATTGCTACTACGTTTTGGTAAACCTACCGATATTCAATTTATTACCAATTTGACCAAGAATTTTCATCTTGGAATTCAAGTAAAACATGTTTATCATTTAACCTTGACACGCCGCATATTAGGTTAAATAAATATTAAATAAGTACCTACCAGCATTTAAAAAAAGTTGAATATTTTCTTTAAGCACCTACTTATTTTTAATCGAAGAGAGTTTTTGACATTCCCATGAAAAAGTGATAACTTACGTATTTTATTTGCGTATTTTTACGCTACCGAACTTATTATTTACACTACTAGCATAAAAAATAGAGGTCAAGATTAAAGTGGCAGAAAATCATGGTACCTGCGTAATAAAGTTGTTATTAACTAATCGACACGTATCTTTCCATCTACATATGTAGTTCTATGTCAGAAAGTCAAGCAGGTATAACAATTACACACATGTCTGTAATCTTGTATGTTTCACGATGAAATGTGTGGTAAAACTCCCAGTGATATAAATCGTTGTGGTTAGATAAAGAAAAGTGTTGCTATTGTTTAAGATTTGCACGAAATGAATGAAGAAAGAACTTTGGGACAAACACCGCACGTGTTACAAAAAAGAAAATACAGGATACAGTAAAAAAAAAACTAATAATCTTTGTTAATTACATCTGATTTGAGGGACGTACGATTTTGTATGTTTATTTTCTAAATTTGTGTTTAATAATACAGACACAGAGAACCTGATCATATTGTGAACCAGGCAATCGCCTTGGATCTTCTTTGAAAGACATCTAGACGAAAACCAAAGAATTTATGGTTGCTTCAGAAAAAAAAATGATTCGAAGGCATAGCCAAGGTGACGTTGCCCATGACAGAAGGATCTACAACCTGAGGATGAGGAGAGCTGACCCCAACAGTCGACGTAAAGACGACAAGTTGGGATGGAGCCAGGAAAAAGAAAAATACTTAATACCAACACGAATTAAGTGTTATTTGTATTGGATTTTAAAATGAAAATATAGGTCCCTTCTTACGCAATGTACGAGTCAATGTCAAAATTCCAATAAAGGACTATTCTTTTGGGTTTTGCGGACTTTGAATTAAAATTCGTAAAAAAAAAACGAACATATGTGTGGGGGTTCTCACCAAAACATTACATTTCCATTATAAATAATTTTAAATAATCAGGACTTCTAGCTTGTAAAATTGTTACGTTTTGGCGTGATTTAATGATTTCATATTGGTTTAACACAGGATTGGTCACGTTTTGTCGCAACTTTAATTAAGATTTCGATAGAATACAGTAAACAGAACAAATTTGCATTTAAAGGATTTTTTGTGCATTTGGGAAACTTTTTGGTGAGGACCTCCACATATAATATAAGTAAAATAATTTAAATTCCATATGTCGAGTTTATTGAGAATATTTCTCATAATTTTGTTGTATTTTTCTAAAAGCCTGTCGGGTTTTTCTTTCCAACTCAATCGGTAACCCAGTTTTCATTACGACTAACGAATTGTCGCAGGCATTTACCAATAAACGCATGTCTTCGATTTTTAGCTTCATACATTATTTATAACGTGAGAATTGCAAGAATACCCACGGCAATGATTTGAATTTAGTAATTAAATAGGACAACATTATAACAGTACGTAAGACGTTGCGCAACAAAGCGTGGGCGAGAGTTTACCTCGTATTTAATCAAAGTGTGAAGTGAAGATGGCGTATGGAATTTGGAAGCAATCCCACATGAGAATAACAGATAGAAGGCGTTTTTTGCATCACCTAACGTCCAAATGAGTCTAAAATCTAGCTACGGCCTTTGCAACACCGCTTATCATGTTCCTCTACTTAGGCTCCGACTTTATAAGTTTTATAGCCTATTTCTAATTGTGAGTGGGTTTACTGTTTATGATTAAAGTTACTTTAATTTCATGTAATTCTTGAGTGAAAGTTTCACCCCTGTTACCCCGGTCCAGTCGCGAATGTTTTGCAGCCACGATGTTTGCTTTTTGTCAGCTCCTCACAGTCCTTCTACCTTTCCCATTATAATTAATTGCAGAAGGTAGTGTTCTTCTTTACGAATTACGTGACCAAGATATGAAATCTCACAAACCTAGATATTCGACAAGAGTTCCTCTATCCTCTATCTGATCTAGCTCTTCTTAGAACATTTTCATTTGTACTCTTATCCATCCAAATGAATCCAAGGTGTAGTAAGCATTGCTTTTGTGCCTATATGAGTAATCTGTTTTTTTGTATGGATTATTTGTTACAATATTATGTTGATTTTTTTGTATGAAAGTCACCATAAGACAGCATAAAACAGTTGCTGTTAAACTAAAATATTTCAATTATTAAAGCAATTGAACGGATAGTATTTTAAATGTTAAAAGCCTTCCTCCGCAATAAGTTATATGCCTATATGGTTAACCTTTTTTGTGTGGATTGAATAGTCCATGCGAAAAAGGTAAGGTAAAATTTGACCTAAAAACGGATGTTATTAGGTCAATTTTTTGTATGAATACTACCATAAGACCTGTGTTATTAAGCTTAAATATCAAAATTATTAGGGTATCTTAACGGATATTATTTTGAATGTTAATAGCTTACCTCTGCAATTGGTGACATCATCAGGTACTGAACTGCTGCTCCTCCTGCTGATTCACCGAAGATGGTGACCCTGGACGGATCCCCTCCGAAGTACTGGATATTGTCTCGCACCCATTTCAAGGCCAACACTTGATCCTGAGCAAGAACAATAATGGGTTAGAACCTATTATTTCCTCTACATTTAATTAAATTGAAAGAAATTACGCAACGATCCGTGGGAACCAAGAATGGCACACATTATGACGTTATTATTGTTGCCATTATCAAATTATTGTCATGGCATGCTGTTAGACAATAAAATAAAAACATATGCTATTGGCCCAGTGGTCGTCAAACAACGATTTTTTTTTCTATAGAGCCAAATCTGTAGGCAATTGTATACACTTTTATCATAATTTTTGACCTTTTTAAAATTACACTCAATAAAAAACATCAAATTTCAATTGTAAACTTCAAATTCAGAACGCGAACTATTTAGCGAGAATGCATTTTTTACAATATAAATTGGAATTTGACTTCTTTTAGAATATATATTAAAAAAATATTTTTATAATTTTTATATTTTTATAACTCTTTACCACTCAATAACTCTTTTCTTTTCAAAACTTATCAAAACTTTTTTTGTTTGATACGAAACAAAAATATTTTCATTATTTTTCAACAAATGGTATTTGAAGTAAAAAAAATTAATTACCTATGCCAAATGTTGTCCGCCTCCGTAGTGTAATGGTCAGCACGCTCGGCTACCGTTCTGGAGGTCCCGGGTTCGATTCCCAAGGGGGGTAAAAGAAATATAGGTGATTTTTTCACTGTAATATTTATTCAATATTACCCTGGACTGGTACCTGAAGCGGAAGGCTGATCACCTTTCCTTCATGTGTAAACGATCAAGATAACACTGCGTTTATATGACGCAGTGCCCTATGCACCATTGGGTGCGGATAAGGGTTTTTTTAAATGTTGTCTGGGTTTGAAGAAAATTAAGTTGCGATTTATCGTATATTGAGCCCTAATATGAAATTTATTCATCAATTTAAAAAATCTTTTGAAAGTAAGGTATCAATCAATAAGAACACTACTTATTGCGATAATGTCTTTGCATCTCCTTTGAAAATTTGACCAAGTCAGGTTTGTAAGTCGTTATTTTATGTACGTTTCCAGGTTCTTATTAATTTCATATTTTGCTTTTAACACGTTATTTGCAAGCAGTTTTTTCATCAACTCCGATCCTAATTAGTATGCTAATTAGGGTCGTACACTTATCAGAAGTAATCGCAAACCGAACTCTGATCTGTAAAATGTTTTTTGGCCTCTCGCGCTGTACCAAAAGTAGGCACATAAAACGCTTACTTTCGTCTAAAAACGTCTCCCGCTTTCTACCAACATTATGTTAAAGAAGGTTTTAAACGTTTCCCGCAAACAATATATTAAGGTTCACGCATCAAAAATATTGTTCACATGAATACAAAGAGTTGAAGAGCCTTCCCGCGGATGTTTGAGCTAGAGCCGCACTTAAAGATCAAAGAGCCGCATGCTGCTCCCGACCCACACTTTGGCGATTTATGTATTATACTAACCGATATGCTAACGGCAATGCCACCTAGAATATTATTGAAATATAATGCCGTGCCGCAATATGGGTTTGGCAATATGTAAACCGTTTCTATAGACCCTTGGGCAAAAATGGCGAACACGTGACATACGTTTTACGTGAACGATTTTCACTAATTGGGGGATCGTAAAATAGGTCGTCATCCCAAAAAAATATCAATTTAACAGTTTAATAAACATGTAAAAAACATATTACAGGAACAAGATAACATTTTTAATACAATATATTTTCACAACGTTTTAAGTGTGTCCAAATCCTTGTTCACAAATCTAGGTTTCTCCACTTTTTTCAGGATTTTTTTTACGTTTTTGATATCTCAACGCGGATGAAGAAGAATATGAAAGCCTGGGTATTTACAGGTATTATGATCTGGCACAGGCTGGTTAAGTGATCTCTTTATATAAAATGTAACATTCAATATTCTGCATATTATAAAATATATTCTCGTTATTTTTTTAAAGTTGCATATATGATTATTTGATCGTATTAAAACGTCCATTCCTCATTTTACATAGAAATTTCAGTTCGACTGTATACATGTTAAAAAAATTACGTTAAGTATTTTAAACTGAAACTTTTTTTAAACCTGTGAAGGTATCAATAACAATTTTTATTACAACTCTTTGAGGGATTATCCATTTCCTGAATGGATGTTTCATATATTACCCTAGGGTGGCATCTGAAGCGTAACATTAATCACTAATCACTAAATTATTTCATAAACTTTTTTTATGAACATTAATTGACGGGGAACTCTCAGACTTCAAATTCAGAGCTCAAACGACCGCGCTAGAGGTCGGTCGTGCTTACCCGTGCGATGTAAAAACATAAATAGGAAATTGACCTTTTTTAGAATATATGTTAACAATATGATTGATATAATTTTTGTAAACCCCTTACCTTTCAAAAACTCATTTCTTTTTCAAACCATATATTTATTTCGAAGAAAATCTTAATTTTTTTAAATACAAAAACCGTATTTTAAACAAAATATTCAATTACGTCAAATGTTACCTGAGTGTTAAGAAAATTCAATTTTATCGATTTATCGTATATTGGGCCTTAAGAACTTAATTATTTCAATAACTTCCATAAAAATCAATGATGGTTTTAATGCTATGCCGATTACATTATTCATATTTTTTTACACAATAATTAGTTTCGAAACATTTTTTTAAATGATTTTAATGGACTGTAAACGATTTTAGTAATTACTCTTCGAAACGTATTACATTACGATTACAATGATTGTATCATAACTCTTTAATATGCTTGCATTGAATAAAGTCAATTACTCAATACCTAATCTTTTATATTTACTTATTAACTGCCTGTACCCGGCCTGGCGTTACTGTGGCTCACTCTGATTAAATTCAAATAAAGAAAAGGTCTTGAATGTTTCTTACCAATAATTTGGTTCGAAAAGTACTTATTTGAAGGATGAGCATATAAAACAAGGAATTATCCATCAACCTAAAGAATAGTAATTATTGTTGCTGTATCGTTAGGAAGTGAAATATTCCAAGTATCGATATGGACCGCGAAATCATTGCAGAGGTTTTGCATGAGCTTTTATAAATTGTTTCAATATTTTAAGCCCTGTAAATATCCATGTCCGCCTCTGTAGTGTAATGATTAGCGTGTTCAGAAGTCCCAGGTTCGATTCCCAGGAAGGGGGGGGGGGTGAAATTAGTGATTTTACATTATAATATTTACTTAATATAACCCTGGGATAGTCCCTGAAGCGCAGGAGTGATCACCGTGCCTTCGTGTAAGTAACGATCAAGATAACGTTGCGTCAATACGAAGCAGTACTATATGCACTATTGGGTGCGGATAAAGGTTAGAAGAAGAAGAAATATCCATAATTTTTGTCACGTTGAGATTTCAATAAAAATCCATATAAAATTTAACACTTGAAAAACCCAAATACTAAATATCTTAATAATTCGTAATTTGACGGTGTTGTACATTGTCAACAAAATACATTTTAAAATCGAAAAAGTAAAATCGTTTTCAAAATAATGTTTCCTGTTGGTTTATTTTAAACGCCATATATTATTAAACTTTGATTAAAAGTCTTGCAACCAATGCTCGATGTTCTGTCTTGTGTTGCCATGTATGGAATCTGAAGAACGAAAAATTAACCCTTTCATATCAAAATTGAAATAATATACATATATAATTGTTTAAAAACAATTTTTCAGTAATTTGAAAAATTAACAGCAACAAACCTAGTAGGTACGTTAAAATTTAAATATATTAATTGTAATTGATTATATAGAATCAAAATATATTTACTTTAAAAAAATGAGTATGAAATTCAGATTTAAATTGAAATAGAAGTCTGAATTTAAAAAAAAATAATATCCTTAATACTTTCGAAAAAATTTTGAAATACTTGGTAAAAATATGATTTCATGAATTGATTCGGTAGTCATTTTGTGATAATATCTATGCATTTTAAATTTAAGTTTAACTTGATGATTACCTACCATTATTTCTTAATGCATCAAAACATGTCCTATAATAGATTTTAATTATAAATGGTATTAATATGTTTTCAGAATAATGAATACTATCTTTCTACCTAAATATAGCATCGATACCACGTGATGGTATATTACATTATTAAAAAAACGACAACAAAGAAGAAAAGCTTCACCAAAAATAGTTGTAGGTACTTATTACTGTAAAATGTAGTCGACACAAAAAATGTTACACTTCTATAAATAATATTATATAAATACATAATTTAATTAAATATAATATTCATATATATTTTTTTAAATGTTAGTAATATAAATTCACTCACAAAGATGTTTTTCTACCAGTTTCGAGATGTACCCGTCACTTCGTCAGGACAATAACTACAACAGCATGCAAACAATACTGACAATGAAACGGGTACATTTTGAACCGGTACACAAAAAATCTCGGTGAGCAGTTATATACTAATATTACTAACATTTTTAAATTCAAATTCATTCATTCAAAAAAACTACAAAAGTAAAAAAGACTAACCACAAAGTTAATGCTTTAAATATTAATAACATTGGATCAATATTAAAACTAAATTTTAGATTTACAAATAAATAAAAACATCTTAAATCTCTTTTAACAATAATAAAATCATCTGAGATTTTTTTGAGAAATCTTTAAAAAAATATTCCACGTATTTAAGTACTTTTATTTAGTAGATACGAAAGGGTTGAAAACAGTTTCTGTATATGGCAATACATAATCACATAACTTCTTACTGCGCGGTAGTAAGTATATAGTAGTAAGTAGGTTCCTAATGTCACGAAAATCGTTAATTTCACTACGCAAATGTCAACATTCAATTTGTAATTAACTCAGGTACCTACAAATACATTCTCGTTTCCTGTGCGAAATATGTTTATACACTTTCCACGATTAAATAATGCTATTAACGCCTAAATGTGTCAATTAAGTACTGGAATAAAAAATATGTTTTTAAATTGCATAAAGTACCTACCAGTATTTAAAGCTACGAAATGTCTTTAAAAAAAAATAAATGGCCTCAATATTTTGCATTATGTATTTTTGGCACTGGCTCTTATAATTTCAATAATTACTTATCTATTATGTAGTTTTTTTTTACGATACATAAAAAAACAACTCATTATAACTGAGAAATTTATGTAACTTTACATATATAAAATCACGAAATACACATATGTTTTTTAAAAATAATTAGTGAAAAACCCATCAATGTGATTATATAACCATGTTCGCCAAGTACTTATTGACGTACAACACGTTCCCACTTATTGTCATACTCAAATGTACATACTTATATTGTATTTACAAGTACCTAAGTATACACTTAAGTTTATTATTCAAATAACTAACTAATCAGCGCGTCGCTTTCCGCAGGGATAGACAGAGAAAATAGAATGCCATACGAATTTGTTTTTGCAAACCTCTTCCACATTCATGCATCTCCTTTTACGAACCCGCTTATTATTCCATATACTGACTGACTATTCATATGATGAATTACTACTGACTGACTTGATATTCCGACTATTGATATAATCATAATAATATCAACACATTTCTGGGATATATGGTTGGTAGTTAGGGATACTCCCTTAGCTAAATTTTTAAATTTAAATTCCACTATTGTAAATACCATTTAACAGCATTAATTTCTTTTCCGTCTTACTCCTCATTACTAAGGGTTGTGACCCTTGTCGAAGCAATGACTCTTCTCTAGTTATCCCTTGACTGCGCTGCACGTAGCGCTCCCAACACCAAGCTTCCTGCTGCTGTCTTAACTTGATCTATCATGTGAGGGATTTTCCTCTCCCTCTCTTCCCCTTCAGGCTACCGATCACAACCAGTCGTTCCCAGGCTATTCTCATTGCCACGCGCAATGTGTCCAAAGAACTGAAAAATCCGTCATGTACAGACACTGGCCAGAGTCAAGCCTTCCAAGAGTTACTCCTGACGAATAGACTCGTTGGTGCGTCTAGCTGTCCATGGGATTTGGAGCATGCGCCATGGTAATTAGCAAGTAATATTTAAATTAAAAATGGATAAATATTACCCCAAGGTGACTTCCGTATCATTTAATGAAGTTGAAATTGTTTGGTTGACGTTTAAAGTCGTCATTTGTTTACCTTGAGTCCAGCGTTACCGGGAACGTCTTCGTTCTCCAAGTTGAGGAAGCCCAGACTGCCTAGGCGATAGTTGAGGGTCACCAGGACGACTCCTTCGGCTATGAGGTAGTCAGGGCCGTAGAAGAAGGAATTGCCTGAACCCATGGAGAATCCACCGCCGTGGAACCAAACCATCACAGGTAACAACGGTTTTGGCCTAGAGTAAGGAAATTACAATTTACCATTAATGATTTTTAAACATCCAAATATTATAATCAAATTCTTCTTCATCTTTGATGAGATGACAAAAATAATATTAAAAATAACTCCTATAATTGGAGGTAATCCAGATTTTTGAACAAGTATTTGGACACACTTAAAATGTTGTAAAGGAAAAATTTCTGTGTAGAAAATAAGATTACCACATTGATTGCTGCGTATGCGCTAGTCGCGTACTAACAAAATTTGGTAATTTTTTTTATACCCGTATAAGGATATATAAGAGTTTATTGTATTGATATCTCAACATAGGTGAAAAAGCATATGGGAAACTGTGTATTTACAGAGATTTTGATCTCTCATAGGTTGGTATAAGTTATTACTTTATACACATTCTATGTACTTATGATTGAAAACCACACCACTCAAATTTCGGAAGCCATATTTGTCCTTTAATTTAAATCTTCCTTTGCGAGTTTTTGGCACCATCTACGGTTGTAAGTTTAAAAAAGTTACTTAGCAGAGATCTTCATGAAATGTTTGCAAGATTCTAACCGAAATATATTACATACTACGAGACTCTTGAAACACGGTTTTCATTTTATTATAAAACTTATATTTAGAGTTATAGTGAAACAGCCTTTTGTGTACAAATTATTGCAAAAAAATTAGTTTTTGGTAGTTCTTACCCGACTTCTTTATTAGGCAGATCCGGAGTATAGACGTTGAGGAATAGGCAATCCTCTTCTCCCTTGTAGTTATCGAACAGGATGAACTTGTGAGGGCATACATTCCCTTCCTCCAGGGCGTCCCTGGTCCCCTTCCAGGGTTCCACGGGACGGGGGGCCTTGAATCTGAACATACCCGTGGGGGGCTGGGCATACCTAGAAGAAAAAAAGAGTATTTATGGGATTAAATCTAATTCGTTGATTAGTCCATTCACGTTTTGTGATAAATATCCCTTCAGGTATTTCACAGGGGAATCTTCTAAGCCCTATGCTCTCAGCCATGTTCAATATCAAAGATTGAAAGTCTTTTTTTTCCTTTTTTTAATTCATCAATATGTTAAAAATAAACTGACAAATTTATCAGTTTTTCACAAAATAACAAAATGAAAATTTTAAATGGATAGATATTACAACCTAATAGAGTATTTATAACAGTTAATCCAAAGAAGTTGATTGGTTCATTCACGTTTTGTGATAAATATCCATTCAGGTGTTCCACAGGGGTCTCTTCTAAGCCCTACACTTTCTGCCATATTCAATATCAAAGATTTCAAGACCTCTTATTTTGTTCATTTAATTCATCAATATATAAACATAAACAATTGAATTTATCAGTTAATCAAAAAATAATATAATTAAAATTTAAAATGGATAGATGATAATAAGATAAGTACTATCGTTAAAATTTAAAAAAAAACGTGTATTAAGATGGTATGGGCATGCGAAACAAATGAATGAATAAAGAACAGTAAAATAAATTTATGTTACGAATGTAATTGGAAATAAGAACTTAGGAAGACGGGGGAAAATTTGGCATGATCAAATAAAACAAATAACGATTAAAAAAAAAGTGGTGTCTATTGTCTCTGTGTATCCCTGAGTGGAATGGGATAGTAAGTTGGTCAATTTTAATTCATCAAAATGACTGCCGAATCGATTGGTGAAATTAAAAGAAATAATAAAAAAAAAGTAAAAACTCTACGTCATGGTAGTAACAAATGTGTTCATGGTAGATAATATCGATACTGTTTTAAATTTCACGATAATATAAGAAAATGATTGAGAAGAAAAAAGAATGAATTTCATATCGACTGTGTGTAGGTCAATTCCCTTTCCACCACAATCTAAGAAATCTTTAGTGATGATGATATGGATGATACGTTTTTTTATCTACAATATTGTCCATGCTCAAACTTCTGTAATCCTATGATGTAATATTTAATTTTTCTGGCAGTAAATGACAACTGTGCCGAAATTAAAATTTATTTAAAAATCAATGATACGTAGCATGTACCGTTGTAAAATTAACGTAACCTTAAACTAACTATTAAGCAATTCTTAAAAAAAACTAACTCGCAATTATTTAGCATTTGAAACACAGTATTAAAATTATGTGTTGACATGATGTACTGATGTAGGCAAAAGTTTCTAACCATCCAATTATTTAATTATTTATACATCATGTTCAGAACATAAATAAGTACTTATTGGCGGGCTTATTGCCAAAAAAGAAATATCTTCCAACCAACCAAAAACAGACTAGTGATATTAGTCAAAACGTTTGATACCTTATATAGCTGTTTGCAATCAGAGGGTACATGAACATCGGAGTGTGGACCTTTGTGGTCGAACGGATCTACGACGTGAAGTCATGGGGCAAATAAAAAGGTTGCAGTCATTTCAGGATGCCTGAATAATTCTATATGGAAAAACTCTGACAGCAGCATTTAAATATATAAAACTTGTGTGCGACCCATCATGATATATGGGATCGAATGGAGAGCGGCCACCGCAGTAACAAAAAACGCGCTAAGAGTGTCAGAAATGAGGACTCTAAGGAGCATATCTGGCAAAAGTCTTCGAGACAGAATAAGGAACAATAGGATAAGGGAAATATGCGAGATCGAATATGTTGGTAGGTGGGGAAGGCAGCGAAAGTAACAATGGTATGCGCATGTGAGGAGAATGGAACTATCTTTATTTTAAATTACCTAACGTCCAAGTGACTCTGAAATCTAGCTAAGGCTTATGCAGCACCGCTTACCATGACCCTACTCAGGCTTCAACTTTTTAAGTTTCGTAGCCTATGCCTATGATTTACTCTTTATGTTTAAAGTTACCATAATTTTATGTAATTGATGAGTGAAAATTGTAGTCAAAAACACTTGCAAATGGAACTATCCAGACTCCCCCACATTGTACTGTACGGCCAACCAAGGCAGACAACTCCCGGGTCCACCAAAGACATGAGAATCGACATCGCAGGAGCTAATCCCTCTTAAAAACAGGCCACAAGGCGCACACCAAGCAGAAGAAAAAGAAGAGGAAGAAGAAGAAATTAAGAATGAAATTTAAATTGGGCTGGGATTTCGATCCGCTACTGTAGGATTGTATCAAGATCATGTTCTGTACAGAAAAAAAAACGCTTTTACATGCTTACGTTAGAAGGCGTGACCCAGAAAGAGTTCAGATTTGTGCTGAACCGGTTTTTTACAACCATCCAAAGTGTTAGATAACATTACCAAAAAACCAGACCGGACAGATGCCTTTTCCAAGTGCACTTTAATTTATTCATGAATTAATCTTTGAATATTATTTAAAATATTGATATAAGTGGGACAAATGTTTTTTGGACAACCTTGAACAAATCGTGTATTTTTTGTACGCCTCAACACGTGGATGAACTTTATTAAATTCGATTCCATTTAGCGAGGCGTCCCCGACTGTCGGATTGCATAATCACCTTAAAATTCTCTGCTTTTTCCCATTTTTTTTTAAGTTTCAACCATTCTATGAGCTATTTTTATTTTCATATTATTTTTTGACATCTCATCAAAGATGAAGAAGAATATGGAAGTCTGGGCATTTACGGGGCTAACGACCGTCATCGGCTGGTTTAAGTGATCACTTTACACACGTGTAACATTCACCAATTCTACCCATTATTGACAACCACACTACTCAAATTCTTGGAAGTTCTTTATATTTGAACCAATTTAGAAACCTTGTTCTTGAATCACTAGAACTTCACTAGAGACACCCAGATAATCCAGATTTTGTGAATAAGTATTTGGACACACTCAAAATGTTCTTTTTATTTTATTTGATGTTTTCAATAACTATTAAAATCTTTGTTTTCATAAAATGTATTGTATAATATTAGATAATTTATATGGCGCCATTTCGTAAAATACTACCTTAAGGGCGTTTTAATTAACAGTCTACTCTAAAATATACAACTCAGTACGCGACCGGCTGTGCGATTAACCACACGTGTTGTCCGAGCACATTTTTTTTAGAAATATATACATATATATATTGAAAAAAATATTTGAACCATTTTTTTAAATTCTTACCATTTAATAACTGTTTTCTTTTTAAAACCAAATATTTATTTCGAAAAAAACTTTTCAATACAAAAACGGTGTTTTGAGCAAAAATAAAATCAATTAGGTAAAATGTTACCTGAGTTTATAGAAAATTAAGTAAAAAAAATAGAGAACAAAATTTATAAAATAATAGATTACTTTACAAAAAGTATATTTATTTACTTTTTATTACTAGGCGACTACTTAAATCTGACATTCTTTTAATATAAAACAAAATGCATACTATCCATTTAGGAAATTTGGAAATTAATAGCGCGTGGTCATATTTCACCGCATTTTCAGAGGACGTTGCTCAGTTCTTTTGAAATCAAGTTTTTTTTATTAAACGAACATTTAAATTTAAGTAGGTATGACTATTTGTTTTATTTCTACATATGCACTTAAATTATGTACAGAAAATATATGAGTAAGTACAAATACACCATGTTACTACACACTACACAGTGATATTATGACAAATTTAATTGAGGGTTATTTCATGCTTTATATTCTTACAGTAAAGCTATTATTTTTTATTGATTTATCTGCAATAAAAGTGAGCATAAAAATGTCTTTATTGAGGCTGATCTACATTCGTATTTTATTCAATTTAATAAAAAAACATCTGACGTGAATTTGTAACTTAAAGTCTTCTTACTGACATTTCTTGGTGGAATTTCATTTTATATATAGTAATAAAACAATAACTATGTATATTGCTTATTTATAGCTGACGATGTTTATAACGACGAAATCCTTTTTTTGAAAATTAACCGACGTTCAAGGAACTCTGAAATCTAGCTACGGCTTATGCAACACCGCTTATCATGCCCCTACTTAGACTTAGTTTAAGTTTTATAGCCTGTTTATACGTGAGTGAGTTTACTCATATTTAAAGATAGGTACTATAATTTCATGTAATTCATGAGTGAAAATTCTAAGCAAAAAAACTCGTTATCTCAAGATATGATTTTAAACAAGATATGATTTTCAACAATTCAATCATTCTAAGTTCGCAATGAATTCAGTTAGGTACATATATGATTTTAGTTCTTAAATTTTACTTTCGAAGAAGAAACTCGGTCATTGGCCAAATAAAATAAAAGCCGAAAAAGCTATATACGTAGTTGTCATTTTGTGGTGTAAGTTTTTAGGTTTGTAATTTTTCAACAAATATTCCAGATTATCAATTTTTGTACCACCTAATTAGAGCGTGCTCTCGTGAGGTGCCCAGGGCACACTTGACGCACGAAGAAAAACTTATAACGCGCGATCTCTAGAAACGGTACTTGTTCGTAAATCGGAAACTGAGTGAATTACTTAGTATATTATTAGATTAAAACCAATATTTTTAGCTTTTCCACTTTATTTTTATTTGACCAGAGACCGGGTTTCGTCGTTACCGACATCATCAGACTGGTCTGACCAGTACCATCTCGATGTGTCAGTGGATAATATAAATGCATTACTTAGTGTAACTGACATCAATAATAAGGTAGAGGAAAGGCAATTGAGACGGTATGAGCACATCGGGCGTAGATTGTCAAAGATCTTGCTCGAAGGACATCTAGAGGAAGACCGAAAAATTCACGGATGCTGCAGAAAGATTCGAACTTGATCATATTGTGAACCAGACAGACGCCATGGATCTTCCTCGAAAGACATCAAGATCTAGAGGAAGACTAAAAAATTCATAGATGACACAGAAAGATAACATGATTCGAAGGCAGGACACCTAGGTGACATTGTGTATATGGCAGAAGAACCTACAATCTGAGGACGAGGAGAGCCGACCCCAACAGTCTACAAAGACGATAAGTTGGGATGGAGCCAGGAAGGAAAAGAACATAATAAATGAAGAACGCTGACTCCGAGAACAACAGGACACAGTCCTAGATAAAGAAGAAGGAGAAGAAGAAGAAGAAGAAGAAGATTGTAAACCAGGTGATTGCTATGGATCTTCCTCGAAAGACATTTAGAGGTAGACCAAAAAATTCATGGATGCTACAGAAAGCATGGCCTAGGTGACGTTGTCCATGATAGAAGAACCTAATTATCTTTAATAGAAGAACTAATTATCTTTGTTAATTACATCTGATTTGAGGGAGGTACGATTTTTTTATGTTTATGTTCTATATTTGTGTTACATACAATAATACAGACGTAAAGGATGCAGATAAACTGATCATATTGTGAACCAGGCAATCGCCATGGATCTTCTTTGAAAGACATTTAGACGAAGACCAAAGAATTTATGGTTGCTTCAGAAAATAAATTGATTCGAAGGCATGGCCAAGGTGACGTTGCCCATGACAGAAGGATCTACAACCTGAGGACGAGGAGAGCTGAACCCAACAGTCTACATAGACGATAAATTGGAATGGTGCCAGGAAGAAGAAGAAGATGCGAGTTATTTCGCAGTTTATTGTGGTACCGACCTTATGCCCTTGAAGCTGTAGTAGTTCTTCCTGGGGTGCGTCTTGGTGGTGAGCGCGCGGCCGCGGAGCGTGCCCAGCGCGCACTTGACGCGCGGCGCGTCCCCCACGCGCAGCCGGTCCACGAGCTGGTGCGCCACGCTGGCGGCGCGCCCGGGCAGCACGCGCAGCCGCCGCAGCGTCAGCTTCAGCCCGTCGTGCTCGCGCACGTGCGACGCGAACGCCTTCCATGCTTCGGACACCTGAAAAACAAAACGCATTTTATTTTATATTTTGGAGAAATAAAATGACGTTTTTTGATCCACTCACATTTCATTAAAAACCAACTACAATAGTTTCGGCAACAACCTGTTGCCCTCTTCAGGGTTTGTTTTATGACTAAACATATAAACATGATGTATAAAAGAACATTTTATTTCTTTCTTTCTAGTAACCGTTATTAAGGCCAAACTCGTAATAATTAAATTTAGTTATATTCCGGCAACGCATAGAGCCGGTCGTCCAGTGACGCCCTTTTTTTTTTAAAGAAAATTAAGTTACGGTCTATTGATTGTCCCGCCTTAATTGCAATACTAAGTAATTGAAATACTTGACTATGCCAAGTTTTCCTCGGTCTTCCTCTGCTCCCATTTCAAACATATTAAATGATTAAAAATAATAAAGCACTAGTATTTAATTATGATCTACTGCCGATTACCGATCAAGGTTATTTGAAAGAATGATATATTTTTTGGAATAATGACTTGATGTACGAAGCTTTTGATCGTCCTGCGTCTGTCGCCAGCATTACGCGATACGTATTTGGGTTTGACATCATGTTCCCTTGTCTCAATTATTCAACTTTAATTCAAGTCATAAATAAACAATAAATTCTGCCATATCGTAACCCGTATGTGGACGGTTACTAAATAAAACGATAAATTTGTAAAATGTCTTGATGTTCGGATGCTGTAATGTACAATGAAAGGAGGACAAAAAAGATAATCGATTGCAAAAATTAAGCTGTCTGCTCCCTTACATTTTTTTATGTATTGATTGATGGGTTTGTTCAGTGGTAGCTAAACCGCGAGACTTTTTCAATAAAAAGGTACAACCTGCTTCCATTATCCATAACTTTATTAAAAATAAAAAATAAATATTAAAGGGCTATTTGTAAACTCTAATGTTCCAACTCTAATGTATGGAAGTGAAACATGGAGTTGGCAAAAGAAGGATGAAAGTAGACTGAATGCAGTCGAAATGCGATCTCTCAGAAGAATGTGCGACAAAACGATGTATGATAGATGTACGAATAGTGAAATAAGGAAGGAATGCAAAGCTGAGATAAGCATTATCGATAAAATTAAGAAAAGTGTGTTGAGATGGTTTGGACATGTAGAACGAATGAGTGAGGAAAGAACGGTAAAACAAATTTATGAGGCTAATGTTAGCGGGAAAAGAAGCAGAGGAAGACCGAGAAAAACATGGCACGATCAGGTATGCCAAATACTTGAAAGTGGTCAGGTTAGGAGTCGTAACAATCGGCGGGTATGTATGAGGAGATGCATGAACGTGGAAGAGGCGAAGAATGTTTGCAAGGACAGAGTGGTGTGGCACTCTATTCTCACTGCCTACCCCTGCGGGGAAGCGGCGTGATGGTTAGTTAGTTTAGTTTTTTATTTGTAAACGGATTATGGAAGTGCATAAATCTGAAATAGATCGTATCATTCGACCATATCGTATTTAATTGCAAAAACAATTTTCTTTCATAATAATTTTATAAATAAATATTGTGAAATTTGTCCTCGGTACTAGAAAACTCAGTAGAGAGCACATTATTGTTATTAACAATTATGTAAATGATGAAATAAACAAATAAAATAAATATGATAATTTTTTTGTGTAAGTATATTTATTTATTTCATGGATACATAATTTTTTTTACTATATGTATTACTCTTTAGGCATGGCCTGTGTTGAGCCGAAATACTTACATGTTAATACAATTTTTTTTTTTATAATTATTTGATCTCTTTAAATTATTAGATTATGTACATTACATACAATAAATACAATAACAATTTATAGTATAAAAGTTTTACAATAAAAAAAATACACCTGGACTTTAATTAATTCACTTTCTACCTTGTCCCTTCCAACGAGAAGCAACCATCGACGGACACTGTTCTTAAAGACATGATCACTACTGGAATTTTTAATGGTGACGGGCAGCAAATTTAATATCTTCGAAAGTTAAAAGCATAGCATTGATAACTTAATAATGAGTAGGATTGGTGAATGTTACACGTGTGTAAAGTGATCACTTTGACGGTCGTCAGCCCCGTAAATGCCCAGACTTCCATATTCTTCTTCATCTTTGATGAGATGTCAAATAATAATATGAAAATAACTCCTGTAATTGGAGATAATCCAGATTTTGTGAACAAGTATTTGGACACACTCAAAATGTTGTAAATAATAGATATTTTTCAAAAATGATTGTGTTATAGATACTTGTCTCTGTTGATTAATACTTGTGTGGACTACTGACTTAGTTGATGTAATACAGGTGTGTAGTACGAGTATATAGTTTATTTTTTATTAAAAAAATTAGCTTGCTGTATTTATATTATATGTTTCTTTTATCTCGTGTGCTACAAAAATATTGTGACTCAATTCCGCTAATTATTTTTTAGGAAATAATTGTCGCTTTTAATTTAACCGTTTCAACATGATATACGCAATGTAAATACAATACATATCGCTCACTCCTTTCAACAACGTCATAAGTATATAAAAAACTTGATTTTTCAGGAGATCGGTTTTAAAGTTTAAAAATATAATAAAATGTATTAAAAATAAATATCAAGCCACATATTTTTTTTAACTGTACAACAGATCCTTTTAGGTAAAAACTGAATGTTTTTACTCCATTTGAAAAATATTAAGTATTTTAAAAAAATAATAAAACAATACATTTTCTTCAAAATGCAAAAACAACACTTTCTGCCCTGTAGCGGGTAAATATTAAGTTAAAAGTATGCCGCTTTTCCTGGGATATGGTACATTTTCTGGGCATTCCAAAATATGCAAAACTGAAAATTGACGATTTTTGAAATATGACGTTGTTGAAAGGAGTGAGCAATATATTAAAATCGAACTGGGCACAACCCGTATCGAGGCATTTATCTGTATTATTTCAATTATGCTTGTGGCGTACCTATATATACATACAATATATATGTACAAATAAGTTACTGTTGTAGGCTGTTTAGCCTCTATATCTGCAAGTTTCTGGTAGCCCAACATCCTCTCAGATGCGAAATACAAATATATGACAATATCACATATAATACTATATTCATCAAAATAATGTATGCATATAAATACAAACCTTGACCAGAATTCAAGAACATTGTACGTATAAAATATTTTCACAATGGGGAATTCAACATTCTCTATGTATTTTTTTAAAAATGAATCTCTTATTTATAATATTTATAATAATTCGAATTATCAATCATTTCTAAAACAAAACTTAATCTTTGTTTTTAACTACGTTTATAAAAGCGATTTGGGTTTTATTTTATAAAGTTAATAAAACGTGCCACAAAGTATCAGCAAAAAACATTAAAGAAATCAACAATTTGAGTTGCGAAATCAGCTTATCAAAATAATTTATTTTACATAGTAAGTTGACAACTTTTTGCATGATTACGCACATGGATGATTTCAGAAAATTGGTAGCTATGCCAATCTTTAGCACATATCATACACCATAGTTCCCAAAGAGGACGATACCCTCCAGCGAGCGACAAAGTGAAGGAATAAGAAGTGGGGGGTATATTTATTTTTTCCCTTTCTATAAGAAAGAAATTTTGACTGGAAGGCGCTAGACTGAAAACGATTGAGAACCTCTGTCGTACAGCAACGTGGTTCTATAAGCCAATTTTGTCCATCATATATTCAAAAGATTTATATTATTTTCAATTAATGAAGTCGACCCAATCTTCAAAACTAAAAAAAAAAATATGTTTTTTTATACCCAGGGTTTTACTTTTAAACTCGGGATTAAACGCAGACTTAAAAAGGTTCAAACCTCAATTTAAGGCCCAGCATTCGTTATGTTGCATTTATTTCATCGGAGACCACCGGAGAGGTCACATGTCTCTTCACGCCCGACTTTTTTAATGAATGTATTTTGGACATTTTTTTTTGTTTTTTAGAATTAAAATAGAAAAAATTACACTCCTTGCCATTCAATATCTCTTTTCTTTTCAAAACCATTTAATTATTTTTAAGAAAAACTTATTTTTTCCATGCAAAAACAACGTTTTAAGAAAAAAAATCTTAACAAATGCTGGGCCTTAAACCCAGAATCATTGGCGAAATGCGTATGACCAGAAATTACAAATTTATGATCATTTAACAGCTAACGATGATATTTACGTTTTCTTAAATTCAGACTTCAAACCATGTATTACAATTTAGTGGGACAGTAACGAAGTAATAATTTATACTTTTGGCCAGTTGAAGACAGTTTACAGTAGTTTTTTTATATGTTATGTTCAATGCTTTAATTTATAAAATAAATGACATACGCCGTCTGACATCCCAACCCTCATATGAATGTATGTATCGACAAGTAACAAATCAATAAACTGATCAAAACTATAAATTTAATAACATTATTAAACCAAAATGATTCAGGGTTTTTTCGCTTAATTTAAGGTCGATTTAAAGTACCCGGATTACCTTCGGGACGGATTGGGAAAAATAAACGCACGGTATGAATAATAAATAATACAATTTATCGTCTGAGATATGGAGCGCAGATATTACCGCTCGAGAAAAGTCAAGTTAGCACAAGCGCACAGATGCGCGGAGATGAACCAAAGATTATCATCTCTGTTCGTTGGAAAAATGTAGGGGAAGGGCGGGAAGCCCAAGACATTTTAAAATATAATAAACTAACGTTATTGTTCTTCTAACCGCTATCCACGCACTAAGAAAACACAAAAAAATAATCAACCAACTTTATTTTTTTTAAACCATTATTTACACTAAATGGTGCATAGGATACTGAACCACGTCGATGCAGTATTCGGCTGTCCAAATTTAAAACACAGTAAGGGACATTTTTTGTGGCAGGTTTTTTTGCATTTATGGACTAAGTAGACTCTACTTAGTACAAAAATGCAAAAAAAAACTACTACAAAAAAATGTCCCTTACTGTGTTTTAAATTTGGACAGCCGTATTATCTTGGTCATTAATTACATAAATGCAAGGTGCGGAGTCTTTAATTTCAGGTGCAAGTGATAAAAAAATATTACAGTGAAAAAAAATCTGTTTTGACCCATCCCTGGGAATCGAATCCGGGACCTCCAGCAAGGTAAGCAAATACACTAACCAGTAACTACTAACCTAACCTTACCTTACCAGTACATTATAGAGGCAGACAAGTATTGTTGTCAATTTTAATAATAAAAATTAACTTATTAAGGGATTCTGACAAAAAAAATAGCTTAATTGTTTCAATAATTACATCATAATAATTTTGTCATCTAATTTTTGGACTATGAAAAAAATGTCGGGTAGCCCCGGACACATTTTTACTATGCTCTGTACATTTTTGCATATGTCAAAATCCCAATACATGCTTTGTGAACTTAATGTACGTTTATATTTCAAAAGTAATTTATCCTATTATTTTCTTGTTTTCGACTAAGTGGCTAAAGCAATGTCGATGATAGAACGAAATCATAGAAACTACATTTATTTGTATTTTTAACGGGTGTTTCGAGAGTTTTCAAAGCTTTTTTAAAGATATGTTTTTATGCAATATTTTTTCCAAATTATTTGCTGTAAGAAATATAGCGCAGAAATATGGTTAATATTTAAAATGCAATAATTCGTTCTTCGAGTAACGAACGAGTGGCCCCATTATTTGCAGGTGGTAAGCACAGCTTCTTGACATTATTGCTGTTCTTTATGAGCCTATTATACATTGATGCTTTACGAGTATATGAGCCATAAAATCTAGATAACGATTCACAATGGTTTGGGTTCAATATATTGAGAACGTACATTTGTTTCGAGGCTTTAACTTTGATTTATTTCAAGATAACTGTTCGTTTTTTTTCGCTGTCCACAAAATTAAGTTAATTATTCTCCTTCTCCTTCTCCTTCCTGCTAAATCTAGCTAAATCTATTAAACCTATTATTTTATATATTGTAATACCCTTTTTTGTTTTTTGTTTAATCTCTAAATGTTTTTTAATAGTTTTATAACATAAATGTGGAATTATTTAATTGTCTTTTTTTTAACGTAACTATTTTTTGTTAATGTAATGTAATGTTTATTATTGTTAATGTAACTATTGTTTCATATCATTTTTTATATGTAAGCTGTACAATTTCCGAATAAATAAATTAAAATAAAATAGAAAAATACATATCGACTACTATATTCTAATTTTTGGTCAATGAAGGAAACTAAAATAAATTTAAGATTGTTCAAAAAAAAGTTATGAGAAAAGTGCCTAGTAATAGAAAAATCGGTATAAGATTGTAGAAAAAATGAAAGAAGAACCCAACGTGTTACCTATAAAAAGAGACTTATATTGTATATAATATGCTTTTTATATACATAAATTATTAACGTTAAAATGCCTAAATAATTAAAAGAATAAAGAAGTTTTATATAAAAAAAATCATAAATGTGTTTCTAGAAATAAGGACAAAATAAAATATTTAAAAAAAGAGTCGCAAAATTGTATTATGTATAAGGGTTTGAAAATGTGTGATGAGATGCTTGAATGTACGAGATGACGAATGAAAGTCTGAGAGAATTTAAAAAAAAAGATTTGTATGGGTACTGTAAGAAGATGTAAATATACATGATGTCAATTAAGTGTAAATAACAGTTTGTATTAAATGTAATACAATCAAACTGAAGATAAAAAAAAAAGAAAAAAAAAAAAAAAAATTCTTATTCTATGTTGAGATGTTAATATATAGTAAATAAACTTTTGTAAATATAAATTCAAATAATAAATAATAATAATAAATCCTTTTTCCGCACCCCAATGGTGCATAGGGCACTGCGTCAAATAAAAGCAGTGTTATCTTGATAGTTTACACATGAAGGAAAGGTGATCAGCCCTCCGCTTCAGGTACCAGTCCAGGGTAATATTAAATAAATATGACAGTGAAAAATTCACTAATATTTATTTTACCCCCCTTGGAAATCGAACCCGGGACCTCCAGAACGGTAGCTGAGCGTGCTGACCATTACACGACGGAGGCGGACATTCAATTAATAAATTCAATGTCAGTATAAATTCTCCTTTTGACAGATCTTTGAACATTTCACATGGATCTTATGTAGGTACTATAAAAAAATACAAGAGTACAGTTCTCTACATGAGAGAGTACGGCTATTATCCTTGGCTCTACCCGGCCGAATTTCTCCAGGGTATGCTTGGCTACAATAGTTTAGAGACTAGAAAGAATGTGTATTTGATTATTATGCATTTTTATCGATTGTTGCTTTGTATGATCGATAATCCTGAAATTATCCAGAAAATTGGTCTGCATGTTCCCGATAGTTAACTAAGACAGCGTCGGCATAGATTGTTTCACATTCCTATACACAGGACCAACCTACCGATGGTTATGCTTGTAGAAAGAGATACCTCTATGTTGAACAATATCTCATTGGATTTGATCTGTTTCATGTGTATGAAGGAGTTTTCCGAAGCGGGATTCTTCTACACCTTTAGCAATAGTATTTTTGCATATTTTCGATTTTAAAGTATACGCTTTAAATTTTGAGTTTGTAATTATAAATAAATAAATTGATAATGAATTGAATTGATTTAAATTTAGTGTTGACATCAAACTTATCTTTCGTTTGGTGAAGTGGACAAACCCAGATTTGTGAACGAAAATTTGGACACACTCAATAATAATATTAGTCGTATGTAGGTCTCAATGTGTACACTTTACACTGTCGTGTATTAAGTTAGCAACGGTTTGATTCATTCAGCGAATAAGCACGGTCAATGTGTGAAATTGCACGATACGAAATATTATATATATGGTAGATAATAAAATAAATTAACATTTTTTATAAGAGCAACGTGCATACATTAATTATATTTATTTTGAAATATTTATCTAGACCGCACAGCGAATTTCAAGTACAGTATTTGAACGTTGAAGTCCAACCATTGCAGTAATTGGTAATAATTACATGTATTGTAAGCGTTTTGTTGCATAAACTAAAGGTGGACCATTACTTATTTATAGCGCTGGGCGGCAAGCTGTACTTGACAAAGGGTTTCTTTCTGTTCGCGCGTTGATATTCTGCGATTCACATACCTTCACTACACACTGTATACAAGATGCTCAGTATAAAACTAATCCATGTCAAGTTTTTATTTTATTTTTTATATTGACGTTTCTGTAGCTCAGTCTAATTAAATGGAAAAGACAGAAAATAGAAAGCACAATTCCAAAATGCTTCATTTCAGAAAAGAAAACATTAAAAATCTATGAAACAACAATGAAAACTGACAGGATCTGTAAAGAAGCACGCTATTATTGTAACTTTCAACAGATGGCACTGCCATTGGTATAAAAACAGTTTTAAATTCGCGACGCCAGTTTCGCAGTCGAACGTCTACCCAACTACGCCAGGGCGCCTGTCGGCTCTTCTTAAAGTGCATACCATTTGTGCTAATCGTATCACATCTCTCCAATAATGGTTCTTTTATACCAGTATGTAGTTCTTAGTGCATCATTTTCATCAGTGTCGGGTTGTGGTCCAGTGGGTTGTGTCGCGGACTATTAAATCAGTGTTTCTCGGTTCGATCCCAGTCTACCGCAGTTTGATACCTATTTCTAATAATGAGCCGCTTAGGCTCATAAAAATAGTATGCAATTAAAGTGTTTTTGTATATAAAATAAAAAACATAAAAACTTCTCTTTATTTTATTTATAGTAAAAAAAAAGTCTTGGCCCATTTTTCTTCTGACCCTATACTATATTATGGTATTGTAAAAAGTGCATCTGAAAAAGATCGACATTCGCCATGCCTAGGTGATTACGAACGAAAAATGATTTAAAACACGCGACCTCTTTTTTGGGAATTTGAAATATAGCAAGCCATTTCTCGCATTAAACACGTGGAAACAGCGAAGATAAATACTGCATTCATCATCGTTTATCGAATACTATTAATTATCCCTCTACAAGTACTCTCTTTGGAAAGGCACAGGGTAACAAGAATAAATATTTTGTAAGTCTATATAGTTAATAAATAAAGGAGTAATAATTTAAAATATATATATATATTAAATTAATATTTAAAAAAAAATAGTGAATATTCAGATTCACTAAGAACATACGAGTAGGTACATTTAAATATTCTTACATTTAAATGCGATTTTGGATATGGATTTTTAGGGCATTGCAACATAGTATTTTTTTTAAAGATATTTATTTTACGATAAACTATTTATTGGTAAATTATTGTTTACATTTATGTTCTCCTCATTCGTGGTATATGCATTCATTTTTTTAAGTTTTAGCAATCGGAAACTTTGAAAAGTTTTAAAATTTCAAGTTCCTCCTGATTGCAAACAGCTATATATGGTATCAAACGTTTTGATCAATATCACTAGTCTGTTTTTGGAATAAATTGGTTTTTAGCAATTAGCCTGCCAATGTACATACTTAAATTTTAATAAAATAAATAAATTTTATATATTTTTTAATATTAAAAACACAAGGGCAAAACCTGTGCATGGATATACAATTTAATACAAAGTACACACTGTGGTTTTAAGCTGATTGTAATAATTTAAAACTAGGAAAAGGAGGAAAACAAGGTAATAAGTAAAAATATTAAAAACATTTAAGAGGAGATGTAAAATGGGAGCTTATTTATTTAAAAAAAAACAAACGTTTTATTTGCCGCCATTTTATGTCCAACTCGATGCTTTTATAAGACTTTTGTTGTTTTTTCCGAAATCTTGAAAATATCGATCTATTGAGACTCTATTTTGTATATTAAAAGCATTGTTTACTTTGTGGCATGGTAATATAACACTCTCCTTATCATTCATCGTTCACTTTGTGTAATACCACTTTTAAGGTGGTATTACACAAAGTGAACGATGAATGATAGGGAGAGTGTTTTGATACTCTACTGTCTCCCATTTATTGCATAGGAAAGGTACTCAGCTTAGGAGTTTTTAAAAATATCGAATATACAAATACTGTGTTATTATGTAATCGTAACTAACTTTTGAACTTACGAGCGAAACAATAAGCCACGATTTGTACGTTTATACAATGTCTTCTGTAATGATTGTGATATTTGAAAGAAAGGCGCAATGATTAGTGAATAGGCTGCGTAGTGTGCTGGCGATGGATTAGTAATGACAGAAGACTGAATTGAACGGAGACTTTCTAAAATTGCTAAATATTGCGGTTTTGTTCTCGTCGATATTGACAAGATGGTAACGGAAGACGGAGTGTCGGCAGACCATGATGTACACAGATTTGACAGGACCGTTTTTGTAAAAAAAAATCTAGGGGCCAATGGATTTTTCTGAATTTATAAATATATTTAATTATTTTACAATCCATATAAATAAAGACGTAAACGTTCATTCGTTCAAACCATTAAATCTCCCAAAATTATTCAACGATTGCTTTGAAATTTTGGCATAACGTTGGATTTAAATACATGCGTGTTTTTATGTATGTGTGGAATTTAAAATGTAGCAGATGATTTTATCGCAATGGCAGCGCCATCTGTTTAGCGTACCGGCAACACACATACAAAACTAAACGTAGATCACGGCGGACAGCGTCTTCAGATATTTTTAATGTTTTTTAGATTGTTTTGTTGTTCGTAGATTTTCAATATTTTCATAGATTCAACCATATGGAAAAATTGCGTTTTTCCTTTATTTTCTTTTCCATTTAAGCAAACTGAGTCGCAGCAACTAAATTTTAGACTTCACTGAATCATTTTAATTATACATCCGGTGTTTTCTCATTACGTGAGCCGATTAAATCACAAATTATTCTATCTGGACCTATCACATTCGCCTCAAAAATTTGTTTTACTTTACTTTCTTCATTCATTCTATCCACACGCCCAAACCATCTGAACACACCTTTCTTAATTTTATCGATGGTGCTTATCTCAGACTTGTAATAAGTCTCTCACAATCTATTGTGACACGTGTTTTGATGGATTACGCATCACTTTCAAACACCGTATGCAAATGATGATAACCGTAAAAGATGCGGGATGCATGGAAACACGTGTCACTAAAGATTTTAAGAAATAGTGGTATTTACCAAGTAAAACTTAATTTAAAAAATATGCTTTTCTATTCTTTCTATCCTTTTAGTTTGAATTCGGAATAAATGAGTCTATATACTTTTTACTATGGATAATTTAACATTGAAGCATTAAAACATGTTGTCATTATACGAGCTTATCATTTATCTATAACATTTTTAATTTTTATGTGTAATAACTTTGTAAATAATTCAAAAAATATAAATACTAAACTTAATACTAATTAAAATCACTCTTAAAAGAACAGAGGCTTAATCAAAAATAAAATATAAAATATAATATTGTAATTTCTACATCTTATCGTTGAATTTGTCTCAGATTTATCTCAATGAATTATGGTCAACCTACTTAATTATCGCTAATATATAAATATGCAAATAACATGCTAATGTTTTATTTGTGTCCTACTTGCCTGCCCACCTTATTTTATGAATATAAAAAAATGAGTCAATAAATCATACGGGCGACCCAAAACACGAGGGGGTTTGAGCAGTCTATTTTTTTTACTAACAAAAAATCGAAATGTTTAATTTTGTATGGGAATTGCTTCAATTCTTCCAGAATATTTTGAGTGTGTTGAAATTTTTATTCAGATATTCTGGATTTGATCCACTAATGAGTTATTTATACCAAGATTTTTTATTGATATCCCAACATATCGCTCACGCCTTTCAAGAACGTCATAAATAATAAAAAAAACTAGATTTTTCAGGAGAACGTTTTTAAGGTTTAAAATATAGTACAATGTATTAAAAATAATTATCAAGCCACTTGTTGAACTTTTTACTGTGCAATAGATCTTTTTTAGGTAAAACCTGAAGGTTTTTTCTCCATTTGAAAAATATTTAGAATATTAAAAAAAAAAATTATACAATACATTTTCTTCTAAATGTAAAAACAATACTTTCTACCCTGTAGTGGGTAAATAATAAGTTAAAAATATGCCACTTTTGCTAGGATATAGTACATTTTCTGGGCATTCCGAAAACATGCACAACTGAAAGTTGACGAGTTTTGATGTATGACGTTCTTGAAAGGAGTGAGCGGTATGTATATAGATGATAAAGAATAAAGAAGTCTGGATATTTATGGCATAGGTATAGGTATAGTTATAGGTAGGTTAGATGTTCACTTTAAGAAAACATTTAAAGTTGTTTTTCTAGACAGTATATGTATGTGACTGTGACTATGAATTTAAAAAGTTATCAAATCGGTATTAGGGGAGACGAATGCCAGAAAAATATTTATGCTAATTGCAAATTAGTGTTCAATACATAGAAAAATATAATTAATTTCATTAATCGATTTAGTAGTCACTTTCTGGTAAAAACTATCCATTTTTAATTTTAGTTTTACTTGGTAAATACCAGTATTTTTTAATAAGTGCGTCACATGTTTTGATGCATTGCACATCATTTTCAAACACCGGTGTTTGAAAATGATGCGGAATTCATCGAATCACGTGTCACGTGAGATTTAAAGAAATTTTGGTTTTTGCCAAGAAAATTTAGTTAAAAATGTTTTTAAATTTGGACGTTATCATCATGGAAAATATTTCCTATGGATATTAATTAATACTTATACGATATTAATTGTTAATTTGTTTCTAAAACATACATTTTATAATTATGAAATATTAAATTATTATTCAAATTGTGTATATACGATACTCTTCAAAATAAAATATGTAAATCAATATCATAATAATTATAACGATAATATAACAAAATGATTTTCGTACCAGGACAAGTTACAAAACTAATTTTAAAAGAGGTATTTTTTTTAAATAAACAAAATATGTTTATCATACACATTTAATAAAATAAAAAATATTTGGGCTTACCGTTACTTGATTGATTCCGACTCCCGCGTTAGTGACCACATCTCCGAGAGCCGATGGAGGCACCGCATACGCGCGGAGGACACACAAGCACGCCACAAACACGACCGTCAGGCACGACATGGCGCCGGAGACTGGCGCACGAGGACTGAGGACACCTCAGGAGACCCTCGGGTCAGGTCACCGGAGCGCCAGGGAGGTCACCGCTGCGAGCGGCTTTAGGCTCTATGGCACTGCTGCATTAAGGACACTTTGTTGCGGCAGTTTGTTTGGAAGATTTTCAGGTTCACTACGAAGGATTTTATGCGATTCAAGGAAAAATTTCAAAGTATCTGCGTATATCGCTCACTCATTTCAACAACGTCATATATCAAAAATCGTCAATTTTCAGTTCTGCATGTTTTCGGAATGCCCGGAAAAAGTACTATATCCCAGCAAAAGCGACATATTTTTAGCCTTATATTTACCCGCTACAGGGCAGAAAGTGTTGCAACACTTTCTGCCCTGTGGCTGGTAAATATTAAGTTAAAAACATGCCGCTTTCGCTGGGATATAGCACATTTTTTGAGCATTTCCAACATTTAATTGTGCACGTTGGAAAACATGCACAACTGAAAATTGTCGAGTTTTGATATTTGATGTTGTTGAAAGGATTGAGCGATATTGGATAATTCCATATTATTATTTCAATATATTGAACATTTAATCGAAATATCCATCTTTTAATGGTAAAATATTAATTTATCTTCAACGATATCCTTACTTTACCGATTGATACAATCGTCTGCCGTATACACAATATCCTACTCATATGTAATTACAATTTAAGTCATCGGTACTTTTATCTAACAAGGCCATTAGCGATATTTTTTTAACGAGTGTGCAGATGGTGGAAATGTGATTGTGTCGAAGTAGGTCAGTTTGTAATGAATAGTTAATAATTATTGTTTATTTTGTTATCCCTCAAAAGTATATACTTTTTTAAACGTCTCAAACTGGGAAATTCGCAATAAAGAATAAAATCAATTAAAATGCAGAATTTCATATAATATAAAAAATAATGTTTATAATATCAAAATCATAATAATAAAGTACGTTTGGTAAAAGTCATAAACGGTGTTATTCTCTCTATTCTAACCCTTATCCTCACCCAACAGTGCACAGGGCACTGTATCGTATTGATGCAGTGTTATCTTGATCATTACTTACTTGAAGACAAGGTGATCACTCCTGCACTTCAGGGACCAGTCCAGGTATCAAATAAATATTAGAGTGTAAAATCACTAAGATTTATTTACACCTCCTCCCCACCCCCCTGGAAATCAAACCCGGGACCTCCAGCACGGTAGTTAAGCACGCTTACATTTAAAAAAAATATTGAATTCTGGCCTTATATATAATTATATGTTTATTGGTATAGGTCTTAGGGTGGTTATATTATAAATACGTCGTATGCAAATCATTTGTATTGGAAGTGTGTTTGTCTTATTTCGTGGAATTTCCTCTTCTTGCGAGGACCATTTACATAATTTTTTATAGTAATATATAAAATAATCATGTTTTCAATATAAGATAATCCTTTGTAATATAATAGATTTCGACGAGGCGTCGTATAAAAATCAAGAAATAAGTTTTAAAATATCAATTAAAATAATGTTTTTTTTTTAAGAATACTAATTAAATGATGGCAATAAAGTAGGTTTATGTGAAGTTTTTAAAGACGACAGTAAAAAATATATAAAATGGTACCATTTTTTGAAAATCGTCATGTATTTTATCTAGTCTGTTACTTACTAAATTTGCGATTGTATTATGATAATATATATTTTTTAAATTTAAATATTTGTGTTAATACGCATGCCATAATATTTAAATATTTTTGTTTATGTATATTTTATTTATTTGAACAACGATAAAACATTTATACGTGATATATTAGCATACTGGACTTACTAGCTGAAATACTTAAAAACAATTTTGATACAAACTATTTAATATAAAATGTTAAATATATGTAATAAAAGATGACGTAAGAAATAAAATAAAACATGTGTGTATATTTACCACCATATAACAGTTCACGAATAAATAATTCCAATAAATTTATCTTGATATTACTTTTTATACTTGTATGAATGTACGATTTTAATAAAGAAAATAATAATTTCTTAATTAGGGTTGGCGCAAGAAAGAGTCAGAATTTCAACGACCCGAATACCCAGATTCTTTGCCATGAGAATGCAAACTGGTGCAATTTCAACTTCTACTCGAATTTCCTATAAAAAATACAATGCAATACTTTCGATTGTCGCTCAGATTCCCACGTCGCGTATACTTATTGCACGAACTATCGATCAAATTTAATCGATCATTGGTATACAAAATGATGTTTACTCTATATTTGTGGAGGTTCTCACCAAAAAGTTACTTTTCCAATATTGCACAAAAAATCCTTTACAACATTTTGATCGTGTCCAAATACTTGTTCACAGATCTGAATTATCTCCAATTATAGGAGTTATTTTTCATATTATTTTTTGACATCTCATCAAAGATGAAGAAGAATATGGGTCGTCAGCCCCGTAAGTGCCCAGACTTACATATTCTTGTTCATCTTTGATGAGATGTCAAAAATAATATGAAAAATCCTTTAAATACAAATCTGTTCTTTTTACTGTGTTGTATCGAAATCTTAATTAAATTTACGACAAAACGTGACCAATCCTGCGTTAAACCAATAAAAAATCATTATATCGCACCAAAACGTAACAAATTTACAAGCTAGAATTCCTGATTACTTTCAATCATATATAATGCAAATCTTACGTTTTGGTGAGGACCTCCACATTTGCTGATGAATCAATTTCAATATAAAAATCTCTTGTATTAAACAAACAAAAGACATATTTTTGACATCCCAACATAACAAAGATGGAGAAGAATATGAAAGTCTGGGTATTTACAAGGCTTATGACCTGTCATAGGCTGGGTAACACAAGTGCAACATTTACCTTTCTACCTATGACTGACAACCATAATACTAAAATTTTTGGAACTCCTGGATCAATCTCATGACATAGAACATATGAGTTCACGAAAAAATTGTGACCGGAGACACGTCTAGCTCCTCGCGTAGCCGGTCGCTTACTGAATTGTATGAGTACGCCCATCATACGTAATCAAAGCATGATACGTAATTCCGCCTTATTTTTGCATTTTTGTGTGGTAGAATCGCAAATTTTGTACATGACGATATTACCTACATGACTTTTTTGCAAAAAAATTAACCATTTAGTAATAATATATCGCTCACTGCTTTCAACAACGTCATAAATCGAAAATCGTCAATTTTCAGTTGTGCATGTTTTCGAAATGCCCAGAAAATGAACTATATCTCAGTAAAAGCGGCATATTTTTCACTTAATATTTACCCGCTACGGGGCAGAAAGTGCTGTTTTTGCAGTTTGAAGAAAATGTATTGTTTGATTTTTTTTTAAAATAAAGTAAATATTTTTCAAATGGAGAAAAAAAATCAGGTATTACCTAAAAAGATCTGTTACTTGGAAGAAAGTTCAATAAGTGGCATGATATTTATTTTAAAACCATTGTATTTTATTTTTAAACTTTAAAAACGTTCTTCTGAAATAATCAAGTTTTTTTTATGTATGACGTTATATGAGCGATATGTTTAGTAAGAACCTTTTAAAAATAAGTGTTTTGATAGTTGTAAAATAATTTAAATTTTAAATTTAGGCGTCAATTAAGGCCGACATGAGATGTCGAAAAAAATCACACTTGTTTGAAATTGACATTTTACAGTTATGTAGTTACAAGCGACTCCCATTATTAATATTTGCACATCGTCAACACTTGTATTCGAAAACAAATTAAGGTCAGACATATGAGTGTTAAATAAGAAGATCTGGAATTTCCTATTTAAAATTAAGAAATAAGTTTCAGTGATTCAGTTTCAGATATTTGGCTATTAGCCACAGAAAAAAATAATGGTTTAAATCTGAAATAACCTAAAAACGGAAAGAGAAACAGAGGAAGACCGAGGAAAACTTGGCACAATCAGGTAGGTCAAATATTTTAAAGCGCCCGGTTCAGGAGTCGTAATAATCGTCGGGTATGTATGAGGAGATGCATGAATGTAGAAGACGCGAAGAATGTTTGCAAAGACAGAGTAGTGTGGGGTTCGATTCTCTCTACCTACCCCTGCAGGGAAGCGGCGTGATGGTTAGTTAGTTAGTTAGTTATTTTTCTTGTATTTATTTTTGTATCTTCAAAATCTTAATTAAAAACGTACTTAGAAGTACTATTTATTTACATTTTTTCGTTAAATTAAAAGGAGTCGTTATTTAATTTTTATTTTTGTTAATTATTTTAGTTGTAACTCGATCGCCCACGTCTATTACAAATGGAATGCTATTTTTTTAGATTAAAAAATGGTTTTGAACCACATAATTTCCCCCTAAATTGAATCAAAGATTTTTATTAATTTAATTAAATTGAATATTACTTTTTTTGAATTTCGGATGGACATTGTGGAATAACATGATAATTTAAATGTAAAATTAAAACACTTGTATAATACTAATTTTTGAGTTTATCAATGTAAACACGACTAGTTTTTCCTACAAATGAGAACTACAGATGTTCTCAAAACCAGTCGTCATAAACCTTTAATGTATAATTATACTTCACGAATAATGCAATTAATAAATTATTAAAAAAAAAAACATTGTTTTTCAGTACTATTTTTACTTCGTCCGCCTCCGTGGTGTAATAATTAGCGTGTTACCATGTTGGAGGTCCTGGGTTCAATTCCCAGGGGGGTGAAAATAAATATAAGTGAATTTACACTGTAATATTTATTTAACATTACCCTGGACTGGTATCTGAAGGGCTGATAAAATTTCCTTAATTCAGATCAAGATAACTGCGTTTACATGATGCAGAGTCCTATGCACCATTGAGGTGCGGATAAGAGTTTGAAGATGAATATTTTAAGTGTGTTTTTGATTTTGGTGTACATTCTATGTATCGGATTTAGCTGACTAACTGAACTAAATACTAATCCCTTTCACTGCCTAAACCGGGGTACTTCTAGAAAATTTGGTGATGGATTTTCAATCTTGTATTTATTTAGATTGGCAGTGACAGCGATATTAAAAGCTTTTAAATATAAATTCACAATAAAATCGGGATACAATTTTATATTGTTTCACATTTTCAGGCGTCTGCCTCCATAGTGTAATGGTCAGCACGCTCGGCTACCGTTCTGGAGGTCCCGGGTTCGATTCCCAAGGGGGTTAAAATAAATATAAGTGATTTTTTCACTGTTATATTTATTCAATATTACCCTGGACTGGTACCTGAAGCGGAGGGCTGATCACCTTTCCTTCATGCGTAAACGATCAAGATAACACTGCGTTTACATGACGCAGTGCCCTATGCACCATTGGGGTGCGGATAAGGGTTTTATTATTATTTATTATTTTTCAATAAGTTTCGCAACTTAATTTAAAAAAATTGCTTAGCAAGAGCAGATCTGTCAGGAAGCCTAGATGCTTCTGTATCAGATCTGGGCATGCGGTGGGACAGCTTTCAAAATACATTCTGTGTCTGAATGTGGTAGCCTCAAATTCAAAGTTTTAGTAACACTGGAATTACGTGATATTAAACTTTACCGCATATCACACGTTCTAGTATGATATAGTGAATTGCATATGAAGAATAGTAGTGATGAGGCTACTGAGCCGTGTCGAAACAGTTGGATCTTCGAAAATAGCGGAAAACTGCGGTGAAAGTGGAGGTTACGCAAATCCATTCAGAGCTATGTGTTTTTTTTTGCAACCAGACAATGCAATACCGCGTGGTTCACTTCTATAACCATTTGGTAGACATGTCATCCTATTTCTGGAAAAATAAAAGTCCAGTTTTTGTTTTATTTTTGATTTTTAATATTTACTCATATTTTGTTTTTTTGATTTTTTTTTCAAAACATATTACATGCATAAGTCATATATACATATAATATTCCCGATGAGTAATTTCTATTTCTCATTTTGGGACATTGGATTAAGGTTAACAAGACTGGAACACAAATAATAAAGTAACAAAAGAGATTTTTTTAAACAACCAAAACTAATACTAAACTAATACATGGCAAAATATAAAAACAATAAACAGGTATAATAAATAGGCATAAGAAGCATATTTAAAAGAAATAAATGAGAAAACATAAGGTCAGAATAAAAAAAAAATTATAAATATATATATATATATATATATATATATATATATATATATATATATATATATATATATATATATATTTATGAGATCTATAATTAGATTTATAAACGCGCTAAGAGTGTCTGTAATGAAGACTTTAAAGAGCATATCTGGCAAGAGTCTATGAAACTTGAAATTATAAGAAAAATATGTCGTATTCTAGATGCATTTTGTATTTATTAAAAAAATTGTCTTTAACGTGTAAAATTTTCACAAATAAGAGTGCATTTATTTTATTTTATTTTTTCATTTCTAGTAAAAATCTCTTTTAAACGAATAGTTCAAATTTGAAATCGATAAAGTGATATACATATTTGTGAGAATTATTTCCAGTATTTAGGGTAGAAAAACCAAGTAATCTGTGTTTGATCGTTTAAAATTAGCAGCGAAAAGCCAACTAGTCGACTTTTGGTAGTTAATATAATAAAAATAAGTTATAATCAAACGATTGGTACAGAAATTATAAATGTATTTGTTAATTGTGTGCATTTTTTTGCTATAGGTACAAATATGCTTGGGTTTTAAGATAAATCTATTAGAAATTCGTTACTAAATAAAGTGTTAAAATCTATTGTCTTCTCCTTCCTGCAAAATCTATTTTGTATACCATAACCTTTTTTTATCTCTTGACGTTTTTAATAGTTATTATAACATAAATGTGGAATTGTTTAATTGGCTTTATTTTGATTAATGTAACTATTTTTGTTAATGTAACTTTTATACTTTTTTAAATGTAAAGCTGTACAATTCCCGAACAAATAAAAATAAAAAAATCAAATATTGTAACACGTGTTTCGATGCATTCCGCATCGTTTTCAAACACCGTATGTAGCCAAGTCTAAATTTTAGAGTTGTATCTTTGGGATGTTGAAGGTTGAAGAGGGGGTAGGAGCTTTTTCTAATTTTATTAATTTGTTTTCATTAATATCTTACTAACCGAGAGGTTAATTAAAAAAAATAAAATAAAATAATTTTAGCAGATTTATTCAGATAAAACCAATCGAAATGCATTCGTGCAAAAAACAATTTGCCACTTCTAGCATTGATTATACCTCACCATAATAAAAACCAACTGGTAATCTACTCTTTCATCTTTGAAAGTGCATATTTTGTTGTGTATTATATAATAAGAAATACGATCAATTAACTTGCATCACGATTAATGCAGAAAATATCTATTACCGACAAGACGAACGTTAAACCACACAAACAACCTTTTCCTCGAAGATTAATTAAGGAAAAAAAATAGCCCCAAGTTTTGAGTGAAGTTGAGTTAAATAGGAAAGAAGATGAACGCATAAGATTGATTACAAATATACATAATAATAAAACCCTTATCCGCACCCCAATGGTGCAAAGGGCACTGCGTCATATAAACGCAGTGTTATATTGATTGTTTACACATAAAGGAAAGGTGATCAGCCCTCCGCTTCAGATACCAGTCCAGGGTAATCTTAAATAAATATGGCAGTGAAAAAATCACTTATATTTATTTTACCCCCCTTGGGAATCGAACCCGGGACCTCCAGAACGGTAGCCGAGCGTGCTGACCATTACACTACGGAGGCGGACAAAATATACATATATCGGCATAATTATCTACAGGGATCGAGTATACTTTCTAAGAATTTTTCAGTACTGAATTACGAGAAATTGATGAAAGTTTAAACCTAACACATGTACGTTAAATCGTAATTTAATTTTCTTTAAACCCAGTCAACATTTGACGTACCGTAGAACGAGGCTACTTGAACTTTGATGTGTTACTTGAGCCCAGTATAAAAAATATATTCAAATCTTATTTGGTCTACAATAATGAACGTATCGTGACAGTAGGTGTCACCTGTCAGGGAAACAATGAATCATGTCAATGAATCATGATACGTTCATTATTGTAGACCAAATACAGATCTAAATATTTTTTTTGTACTGAGCTCAAGTAACACATCAAAGTTCAAGTAGCCCCGTTCTACGGTAATTGAATTGTTTTTTAAAACACCGTTTTTGTATATAAAAAAAGTTTTTCTTTGAAATAAATATATGGTTTTGAAATGATAAGAGTTATTGTGTTGTAAAGTATTTAAAAAAATACTTCGATTCACAAAAACGTCTCATTTGAGAGAATAATTTTTAACACGGAATTCCAGCATTTTTTTGTCTCATTTAACATTACTGACAGGCCGATGTGCAAAAGGGACAACAAACACGAGAATTCTAGTGTAATATTTACAATTTGAAATATTTGTAAATAACGCAAAGTAAATGTGTCTTGCACTTGACTCACAAAAATAAGAAGAAGAAGCGTGAGGTCAGTGCAAGTCAGTGTTGTTGCACTCATGTCTATGTGGTGTTGCGCAATAATGAGGCAACTAAAGCGTTAAACTGATTTCACACGATGCGATGGATCCAATACGGAAACGTGTCCGATGTTACACGCGTGTGAACGGTCCTGTTTATCAACAATATTTATATTATTTATTATATCGGTGGGGACGACAACGAAGGCGATACTGAAATGAACATATAAACAGAATTTCAGAAGACAGACACCACGTATCGCATTTCAAGGTAACCCTGAAGGACGTAGTCCCCCAGGAGGACCTCCGAAAAGATGGACAGCTGGGAGTCAACATCCTAAGAGCGACATGCGGAGGCACAAACAGATCCCTAGGATCTACAAAAAGAAGAAGAAGACGAAGATATCGGACACTGGATTATTCACCCTTTAGATGAGATGTCAATTTTAACCCTAGATAACTTACTATATTTGTAGATACATAGTAACTAAACATTGGTCAGGCGGACTACGTAATTAATAATAAATAAATAATAAAACCCTTATCCGCACCCCAATGGTGCATAGGGCACTGCGTCATATAAATGCAGTGTCTTCTTGATGGATTACACATGAAGGAAAGGTGATCAGCCCTCCGCTTCAGGTACCAGTCCAGGGTAATATTGAATAAATATGACAGTGAAAAAATCACTTATATTTATTTTACCCCCCTTGGGAATCGAACCCGGGACCTCCAGAACGGTAGCCGAGCGTGCTGACCATTACACTACGGAGGCGGACTAAACACTACGGAGGCGGACTGTCACGTAATTAAAAACTTTAAAATTATCAAAAGTATTAATTAAAAATAGTAACTGGTTACATGACACTTAAGTTTGGTTTATTAGGAATGAATGAGAGACATTAAACAATAAATCACTATTCCGTAAACTAAGCGTCTTTGTCTAGTGTTACCGTTTTTTTATTAAAAGAGAAATATTTATATTTTTATTATTTACAAAAATATTTCAATTTCATGCTTTTTCTGTGAGCCTAATCGGCTCATTATTAGAAATAGGTATCAAATTGTGGTACAGTGGGTTCGAACCGAGAAACTCTGAGTCCGCGACACTAACCTTGGGACCACAACCCGACATAAGTGTAAGTTTCGTTTTGGCTTTAAAAATGCGATAAATAAACAAATCGGTCATACCTGTGAGCTTGTGTATTGTGATATTGCTGTGAATAACTCGTTATTTCCATTTTTTCGTAATTTCCTGCAGATTAGTTGAGATCTGATAGTGATGTTTGAGTAAGTTTAAGTAAATGTGTAAATTGTATACAATTACAAAATTTCTCCTTCGATTGTGCAATCTATGCACTTCGTGAGGAGTGGACAACGGAACTACATAGGACGGAACTACGGAACTACGTAGCTACTATTTATGTACAAAATATGTACGTGTAACAATATGTTGCACCTATGTAGGTAGGTATTACATTATACTTGTGACAAATAAAGAGCGTTTTTTTTCATTTTTATTTTTATTAAAGAGAAAAGTGCAGCGCAATAACCGTCAGTGTGATAAAGTGAAATTAATTAAAAAATAAAATAAGGAATAATACAGTTTATTTAATATTTTCAATGTCATTGATTGGTGCTTCAATCGATAATACTGATATTAATTGTTTGTGATTATATACATGAGATATACGTCCGTGATTCGATATTTTTAAGATAACGAGAAAAAAATTGCATTTTTTTTCCTGTATGGCTCTTTTTTCCTTCTCTCTACGTGTGACTACTTGAAATGTGCTTAATAAACGTGACGCGTCGTTAAAATTTTGCTCTCAAATTATTGATTATATGTAGAATCTGCGCCTAATAAGTTTAACTTTAAAAAATCTGGCATAAAGTTGGAAATTTGCATCCGCTTTTCAGTTATTCTAACTCTATTATCATATTCGTAATTTTTCCTCGTATTTTGAATTATTTCTCGTTTTATAAAACTAAAGAATCGGACAGTTAAAGTGAAGTTTAAATTTGTTTTGTGAATGTTATTACACTTATCCAAAGGAAGGTGGAAGGTGTGTGAAGTTCAGGAAATACGTAATTAGGAGGTCGGGTAAGTGATTTACTTGCGTTTTCTTATTGCGTAATATTTTTCTTAACTATATATCTCTGGAACAAAAAAATTGTCACCCCAAAAAATATAGCATGGAAAAAATCACGATACTTTTAATTCTTTGTAATGAAATAATAACAATTCCACTTTTATTTTATATGACCGGGTTCTGTCGTTACCGACATGTTCAGGTTAGTGCGAGGCTAGACAAAACTTTTTATACACGTATGGCGGGGTTGAACACCGTGATTTTATATATTTTTTCGGACAACTTGAATTTAATTTTATCATGAATCAATTAATTCGTTTTTATTTTAAGTTTTATTTGGTAAATACGACTTTTTCTTAAAATCGATGCATTGCCCATCATTTTCAAACACCGTGTCACATTAGATAGTAAAGAATTGGTATTTACCAAGTAAATCTTACATTAAAAAAAAATCAAATGAATTGAACATGATTGAATTTAAGTAGTGTATTATTATAATATTTACATTTAAAATATGGTATTTAATCAGGATTTTTTTGATATATAAATTGTATTTTATACTTTGGTGTATACACATATAAATTTATAATATATTTTAGAAAAAAAGACTTCTAGCATTCCGTATGACATATTAACATATTTACAAGTAACTACATTTTTTATAAATCAATTTCGCAGAAATTCGGTTAAATAAATGATTAAAAAAACGATGAAAAGGAAACAATTTTGTAATTAAAATTTTAAATTCACAGAAACGTCTTATTGAATATATTATGGTCATTCATCGGCATCGGACGTTTCATCTGCCTTTTATGGGGTAATTTCGCAATGAATTGATCACTTAAGTATCTACTGATCGAGATCGGTTTTGAGATACCAAAAATTTAAATTGATTTTTTACGTGACGTATTTATGAGGTGCGCACAATTCTCGATTAGTATGCAAAAATCATCTTGAGAGATCGGTTTATGTAACAAGTTTAACCCGTGCGTGACGAATGGCGTTGGATTGAGAGCCAAGCAAACTTTCGCTTTCGTTTGGGGCTGTTCACTATTGGCGATTCGAGACTAGCTGATATAGAAACAAAGATCAATGAAGTTTTGTAAATACTGATTTTTTTCTTCTTTTTTTCTGTATTTTGTTTAAATAGGCATAGGGATCCATACATCCTCCTCCCCCCTCATTAATCTGCATTAGTTTTTATTCCTTAAGAATGAATTAAAATTATTCCTCCATGCGCAGCTGACAGAGTCCCCCAGGACTTTATAACCGCTGCGGGTGGATGGTGGGTTTTGTTATAATAAAAATATATCAATGAAACTCTATTAATTATTTATATGCCAATGAACTCTAGTGATTATCTACCTGATTAAGACAGCTCCCTCTAAAAATTACAAGCCATTATTTCAGATCGCAACTTCAATAATAATGAGTGATTTTAATGCTGATCCGATGTGCTATTCCGGCGCAAATTAAGGCCCAGTTATCAATATTTCGCATACATTCAATTCAGAACCGGCCGCGCGAGTGGTCAGACGTGTCTCCACGCACAATTTGTTTTTTTTTTATATATATATAAGCCATATTGGTATTTGATTTTTTTTAAATAAATATTTTGAAAAATATGTAATTTTTTAAGACTTCTTACCTTTCAATTTTCTATAACTTCAATAACTTTTATTTCAAAGAATTACACATTTTCTCAATACAAAAAAGGTGTTTAAGCACAAAAAAAAATCAATTACCGCAAATCGGCTGTACAAACTCAAAACACAGTAAGGGATTTTTTTTTGTAGTACGTTTTTTTGCATTTTTGGACTAAGTAGATTCTACTAAGTCCAAAAATGCAAAAAAAAACGTACTACAAAAAAATAATCCCTTACTGTGTTTTAAGTTTGGACAGCCGAAATGGTTTCAAGAAAATTAAGTTACGGGCTATTAATTACTGGGGCTTAAGACTTTAGAAACGTAATCAACATAATGTATGATGTCGTTTGATCAGATCGCCTACCGACAGAAGTTAAATTACTTATAAAATATATTTTCAGTTTATTTTAATTTATTAAAACTCAATGAAAATATATTTAAGAAAACTTAAGTAGATCTAAGCAAAAAAATAATAGAAAAATATCCACACGTATCAGCCAGGAAAGGGTTAATACATTTAATACTAAATTTTACTGTCACATTTTTATCCCACGCTTATAACTTTACTAACTTAACGGCATCGCGATTTAACCGTCCTAATAATTTGATACATCGCTCACTCCTTTCAAGAACGTTATAAATCAAAAAACTTGATTTCTCAGGAGAACGTTTTTAAAGTTTAAAAATATAATACAATGCATTAAAAATGAATATCAAGACACTTATTGAACTTTTTACTATGTAACAGATCTTTTTAGGTGAAACCTGAAGGTTTTTTCTCCATTTGAAAAATATTTAGTATGTTTAAAAAATAATTAAACAACACCTTTTCTTCAAAATGCAAAAATAAACTTTCTTACCTATAGCGGGTAAATATTAAGTTAAAAAAAATATGCCGCTTTTGCTGGGATATGGTACATTTTCTGGGCATTCCGAAAACATGCACAACTGAAAATTGTCGATTTTTGATTTATGACGTTCTTGAAAGAAGTGAGCGACATGTCTACCTTCGCTGTGACGTCCCGAGTTCGATTTCCAGGCGGTCAAATAAGATAAGCCAAAATGATATTAATTTATTTACCCTGGACAGACACCTAAAAAGTAATACTGATCACATGAGATTAATGAATTAGTTAACACCACATCGATTCACATCGTATTTTTAGGCGATCGCCATGGATCTTCCTCGAAAGACATCTAAAGGAAGACCAAAAAATTCATTGATGCTACAGAAAGATAACACGATTCGAAGGCATGGTCCAGGTGACGCTGTATGTGATAGAAGGACCTACAACCTTAGGATGAGGAGAGCTGACGCTAACAGTCTACACAGAAGATAAGTTGGGATGGAGCCAGAAAGAAGAAGACATCGATTCAGTGAGAAGAACCTATGCACTATTGAGTGTGTATGAGAATTAGAGGAAGAGTGCTGACTTGAATTTTAAATTACAAAAAGACAGCATGCTGTTAAAATATATATGTATTTTTAAATAAGTATATCACATTTCGGCGAATATTAACTGCAGAACACTGATGCGACACTGTCAGATTATATATATGTACATACCGGTGTTTTTCGACATATTTTCGTGAAATCACTCACAACTATTCAAAATAAAAAAAGTTAAATGAATAAAAAATGGAATTTCACTAAGACATAAATGTATTTTTCAATACATGTTATTTCAGTAGATGCTCACAATCTTACTAACTTATTTTATCGGCGTTTGATCGATATTATGAGATATTTGAGAAGCCAGTTATACCGGGAAGTAAGCAACCGCTTGGGAGGACAGTTTGCGCGAATACTGGAAACGATAAAAGAAAGTTGTTGGTTCATTTCATTATACTGCCAAGTTGTGTAAACTTCGTCCCAGCATCGAGAGCCGCGCGATGGGCTTACTAAGTATGTACCCACCTACATAAGTACACATTTACATAAACATATCATATCATTTTTCGGACTGGGTTTCATCAGATGCCCTGAACGCCCACGTTTAAGAGACATTTTTTAAGAAACGTATTTAATTATTCATTCATTCAAACCCTTATCCCGAGATTTTTCGGACTGGGTTTCATCAGATGCCCTGAACGCCCACGTTTATGAGACATTTTTTTAGAAACATATTTAATTATCCATTCATTCAAACCTTTATCCCGAGATTTTTCGGACTGGGTTTCATCAGATGTAGGTACTAAACACCCACGTTTATGAGACAATGCTTAGGAAAAATATTTTTAAAAATATTCATTCAAACCTTTATCCACACCCGATGGTGCATAGGGCACTGGATCATATAAATGCAGTGTTATCTTGATCGTTAACACATGAAGGATAGGTGATCAGCCCTTCGCGTCTGGTACCAGTCTAGGATAATATTGAATAAATATTAGAGTGAAAAAATCAATTATATTTATTTGACCCCCCTGGGAATTGAATCCGGGACCTCCAGTACCTTGGTAGTCGAGCGTGCTGACCATTACACTACGGAGGCTGACATAATTTTATTTTTATCTGTCTGAGGACATATTTTTGACCTGACACATATTTTTGAAAAAAATTACGACAAATTAATATACATTTTGAATACATTTCTCGTAATCGTCAACTTTTGTTTGTGAGGTAGGTATAACCTTAAATTTGTAATTATGCTCTCTTATGTTTCTTTGTTTTTCTTTTTTTCTTATCCTTGTCTTAACCTGTTCAAGCATTATCTCCCCACTAATTTCTAACAGACATCAAAAGGTACAAGCCTAGATCGTTCACACTAGTCTGTTTTTTTGGTTGGTTGGAAGATATTGCTTTATAGCAATAAGCCCGCCAATGTACTCACATATTGTACAAAAAGTTCAAATAAATAAAATAAACCTTTGTTAATGTCGTAGGTACTTCCGGTTTACATGTACGGAGTTTACCTTTTCGTAGTCGATGTTATGCGTAAAGGAAAGTTGTTCCTGTCCTTAGAGTACACCTTATCTAACATTACGTACACATATATATTATGCACCTACTTATACATAGAAAATATGGTTCAAGATATAAATCGCAAAACAAACATATCCCAAAGATATAAAAATAATTTTAAAATACCCAAATGCAACACAAAATATGTAGTACCAACACTTATTTTATGACATCTCATCAAACATGAAGAAGAATATGGAAGTCTGGGCATTTACGGGGCTGACGACCGTCATAGGCTGGTTTAAGTGATCACTTTACACACGTGTAACATTCACCAATTCTACCCATTATTGACAACCACACTACTCAAATTCTTGGAAGTTCTATATATGAACCAATTTAGAAACCTTGTTCTTGAATCACTAGAACTTCACTAGAGACATCTATTGGTGAGATGTAAAGAAGCTTTTTTAAATGTAAATGCCCAGACTTCCATATTCCGTAAATGCCCAGACTTCCATATTCTTCTTCATGTTTGATGAGATGTCAAAAAATAATATGAAAATAACTCCTGTAATTGGAGATAATCCAGATTTTGTGAACAAGTATTTGGACACACTCAAAATGTTGTAGTACCAACACAATTACAAATACCATGTAATAAAAAAAACATCTCTTTAGAAATTTAAATATAAAAGACACAAAGAAACTTAGCGAACACTATAAAAATATACAAACTATACAATAAAAAAAAACTAAAAAAGACAACACCCTCGCACCGCATAAAAATATATTTTCCCCAGCAATATATTTTTTAAATGTTTAACCTGTCACTAACAAAAAAAAATATCCCTCTCCAAGCACAAGAGCTCAGTCTTTTTTTGTTGAGGCTCAGCGCAACTAAAATTATTGGATTGTATTAAGTAGAAATGTATACAAATTTTATTATTTTATTACATTGTATAAAAAAAGTAACTAGGTATATTCAATAAAAAAAAAAAATGTCCCTTATTTACTGGATTAGGTTAGGTTTAACCTTGGCAAAAATACATTTACGAATCAATATTTTACAATATAGTGGTACAAAATATAATTAAAAAAATTACACAACATTTTGAGCGAATAAATAAATCATAAATCTTGGTCTCTCCTCTGTATATGATTTCCAATTTTTAAAAAGCGTGGCTGTAGATTATGGATGGAATGGTGAATGTTATGCGTATGAAAAGTGATCACTTATCCAGCATGACAAGTCGTAAGCCCGGTAAATATCCAGACTTCCATATGCTTCTTCATCTATATGTTGAAATGTCAAAAATGGAAAAGACTCAAAAGACTTCAAAAGAATTATCGTGCAATTTATATTATCGTACAACATATTTTTTACTCCAACGTCAATTTCCAATTATAATGCTTTTATGTATAAAATAAAATAAAACCTGATAGTTTTGGTTGTCGCTTTGAGGTAATTTTACATTTTTTTTAGGTTGGGTGTTGTCCACCTCTGTCGATTTCTCCATTGTTCCGTGTTCCACCCACTATTCACCCACTACTAGTTACCCGAGATTCACTTGACCTCTGAGAAGTACTCTCCGTACACATTTTTTGTCTCTTGACAAAGATTTCGGTGCTAAACACGTGTGCAATTGCGGATTTCAAAACGTGCCTCCATACTAACTGTACACATTAATATCACCGTCATATCGCTCACTCCTTTCAACAACGTCATATATCAAAAAATTAGATTTTTCAGGAGATCGTTTTAAATGTTTAAAAATATAATAAAATGTATTGAAAATAAATATCAAGCCACTTATTAACTTTTTACTGTGCAACAGATCTTTTAAAGTAAAACGTGAATGTTTTTTCTCCATTTGAAAAATATTTAGTAAGTACATTAAAAAAAAAAATTAAAAAATACCTTTTCTCCAAAATGCAAAAACAACACTTTCTGTCCTGTAGCGGGTAAATATTAAGTTAAAAATGCCGCTTTTCCTGGGATATAGTACATTTTATGGGCATTCCGAAAACACGCACAAATAAAAATTGACGATTTTTAATATATGACGTTGTTGAAAGGACTGAGCGGTGTCACCAAGCGGTGGAGCAAGCAGACATCGATACTTTATGTCGTCTGGCTAATTCGATATGGCCTGATGGTACGCGAAAATAATGAATTTTGACCGTAATTGACCAAAGAAATAATTTAATTAAATACCAACCTGTTATTTAAAGTAATAGAGATTTTGTTTTAAACTTAAATAATTGAATCCGTTGTTTATGACACAGATTTTTCATTTCAAATTGGACGTTTGAAAAATTAAATCTATAAGGATTTACATCATATTTAGTTAATATATCTTAAAAATTAAAGTGGATGTGTCTGTGTATAGTTCATAATAAATGAGTAAAGTAGATCCCAAATAACAGTACAATACAATAGACACACAATGGATTCAATATCTTATATCAATCAAGATTTGTCACATAGCTCATTTATTTGTCTTATTTTTTTAATAAGCCACTACTAAATCCGATAGATCTTTTCGTCCAATTGCCTCATCAATTTTGTCAACCTTCATTTGCACATTATGCTTCCATTTTTTTTAAATTGGACATACGCAAAATGAAGCTTTCCTCGTCTTGCAACACCAAGATGAAGATCTACAACATTTTGAGTGTGTCCAAATACTTGTTCAAAAATCTGGATTATCTCCACTTAGGAGTTATTTTGACTTACTTCATTCCATTTAATCTTCACACAGTTTGAAAATGCCATAACAAGGCGAAACAATTGTAACATTTAAAAAAAAAACATTTAATATGTAAATTAAAATGGAGTTCTACAAATTACAAAGTGTTAAATCTAATATAGTATAGTTTAAACAAGGCCATTTGAATGAGAATATTTTTTCAAGGAGGTATTTATTGAATATAATGAAGCAGTTTGTTGCGGGTATAATTTAGCGATTTAGTTATCAGATGCGTGCGAATTATTGATATTGGATGCGTTCACAAGGCGAACAAGGTGTTCGTGGCGCGCGTGTGAGAGTACCCTTAGCCTTTCGAGTTGGACCTCCAGTGTCGACACCTCGAATGTCATCAGTTCTCTGGAACAGTAAAACGAAGAGCAGTTAGGTACATATTGCTCACTCCTTTCAAGAACGTCATAAATCAAAAATCGTCAATTTTCAGTTGTGCATGTTTTCGGAATGCTCAGAAAATGTACTATATCCCAGAAAAAACGGCATATTTTTAACTTAATATTTACCCGCTACAGGGCAGAAAGTGTTATTTTTGCATTTTGAAGAAAAGGTATTGTGCAATTATTTTTTTTTAAATATTAAATATTTTTCAAATGGAGAAAAAACCTCCAGGTTTTACCTAAAAAGATCTGTTGCACAGTGAAACGTTCAATAAGTGGCTTGATATTTATTTTTAATACATTGTATTATATTTTTAAACTTTAAAAACGTTCTACTGAAAAATCAAGTTTTTGAATTATGACGTTCTTGAAAGGAGTGAGCAATATAGTCCTATAATCAACCTTAACACATTGACTGTCAGTGTCAGCCACCGGTGGCCGACACAAGGCATTTCAATTGTGTCTCCTTATATTGTACCTTATATTTGTACCTTATATTGTACCTTACTTGTCCGCCTCCGTAGTGTAATAGTCAGCACTCGGCTGCCGTACTGGAGGTCCCGGGCTCGATTCCCAGGGGGGGTCAAATCAATATAAATAATTTTTTTCACTCTAATATTTATTTAATATTACCCTGGACTGGTACCTGAAGCGGAGGCGGAGGGCTGATCATCTTTCCTTCGTGTGTTAACCCTTCGCTGCATCGTGTATCAAATTTGTTACATAGCCAAAAGTTAGTGTTAAAACACATAACAATATCTCATAAGAATAACCATTGCATGGTGTTTCAAATTTGATACATGAGTATATTCTTGATTTTTCTTTGTTAAAAGTTTTTCATTCTGTTTTTATTTATTTTTCATCTAATGCTTAGAGTAAGATACTATAGAATTTTTATTACTATTTAAAATGAAAAAAAGTCATACAACGAAGGGTTAACGATGAAAATAACACTGTGTTTATATGATGCAGTGCCCTGTGCACCATTTGGAGTGCGGATAAGGATTCGAATGAATGAAAAATTGTCATATAAAATCAATATAAGGTATAAAGTGTCCGCCTCCGGTGACCGACAAGACGCGATCAAAATGCCTTGTACACATTGTACAGGCCATCGGTGACTGACACTGGCAGTCAAAGTGTTAAGGTCCCTACAACATTATATCAACAGATATGGTTTCGTATCCACCCTGTAATTATCGTTCGTAGTCGTTAATAATCTGGACGCATTTTCTTACACGAAAAAGGCAAGTAATTAATTAACGAAAGTAAACGAAGCAACATTTTATTCGTATAATATCTTATTTTGTAGACGGAGGCGAAAATCAAAATTCTACAGTAATAATAATGATAATTTTGGATAATAATATTTGTCCGCCTCCGTGGTGTAATGGTGCTGGAGGTCTCGGGTTCGATTCCCAGGGGGGTTGAAAATAAATAATAATGATTCACCCTAATATTTATTTAATATTATCCTGAACTGGTCCCTGAGGCGCAGGATTAATCACTTTGCCTTCATGTAAGTAATAATCAAAATAACACTGCGCCAATACGATACAGTGCCCTATGCATCATTGGGTGCGAATAAGGTTTAGAAGAAGAAAAACATTTCAGTTTTTTTCTGACATTTTCTATAGAAAGAAAATAAAAATTCTATTTAGTTTATTTCACATTTAATTTATTTGATCAGTGACTAAGTTTCGTCGTTACCGACACCATAAGATCAGTCTATATTTTCGAGTTACCTATTTAGAAATTACATTATTTTTTGATATCGTACTGTATTAACGTCAAATAGTTGTATTTCATAACACATTGAAATCGTCAATCAAATTTAAGATATACTCGTAAATTTTTCATAAAAATAATTTATCAAAATACTTATCATGTATATTTAAATATATATATATATATATATATATATATATATATATATATATATATATATATATATATATATATATATATATATATATATACATATATATATACATATATGTATACATATATATATATATATATATATATATATATATATATATATATATATATATATATATATATATATATATATATATATATATATATATATATATATATATATAAATATATATATATATATATATATATATATATATATATATATATATATATATATATATATATATATATATATATATATATATATATATATATATATATATATATATATATATAATAATAATAAAACCCTTACCGCACCCCAATGGTGCATAGGGCACTGCTTCATATAAACGCAGTGATATCTCGATCGTTTACACATGAAGGAAAGGTGATCAGCCCTCCACTTCAGATACCAGTCCAGTGTAATATTGAATAAATATTAGAGTGAAAAAATCACTTGTATTTATTAAACCCCCCTGGGAATCGAACCCGGGACCTCCAGAACGGTAGCCGAGCATGCTGACCATTACACTACGGAAGCGGACAAATATATGTATACCTATATATATATATATATATATATATATATATATATATATATATATATATATATATATATATATATATATATATATATTTGTATATATATATATATATATATATATATATATATATATATATACATATATATATATATATATATATAAATATATAAATATTTAAATATATATTTATATAAATATATATATACACAAATATATGTGTGTGTGTACATACATTTACCATATCATGTTTTTTTAATACAAAAAAAACATCTTTTAAGTAAAAATGTAGGTGGGCCTCATTAAAAACTTGTCAATCTAAATACTTCATTATTTGGTACTGGAAACGTTTATTTGGTTAACCTAGAATGTAAAATATTGCAATAATTTATTGCTTTTATTTGTACCGTAGGTATTTTCGTCCAAAATAAATTCAATTAAACCTCTCGGTGACATTTATTGCACACAAAAAAAATGTCTCGAGCATTAAAGTGCTATTCACACATTTTGAACGATCGGCGAGTTTTTTGCGATCAAAAATAATTGCAGATAATACTTTTTTGTCCACAATTTGGTCGATCGAAGGATGCAATTTGGGCGATCCAAGACGCTTTCGCCAAGGTTTACGCGTACTGAATAACAATGGATAGATTTACCTTTTTAGGTAGTATTCTGCCTCATCCTGTGGACTGATGGTGTACTGGTTCGACAAGTACCACAGCCGCTGTTCTTTCAGATTCGAAGTGAGCTGCAATTCAAAAGACAATATAATATATTACCATTATTTCTATTTTTACTGGTAGGGAAATTTAGAAACAGAAACAAGGAAATACATAATTAGAAAACATGGAGAACAGTATTTTTATGTGAAATTCCCTTTTGTCGAGATAACAATCTCATATTTTGGTTATTTGAGTTTTCTTTAATAATTCGCATTTTAAATACTTATAACATTAAAGCTTGTTGAATTATGAAAACGCTTCCCTAATACATATTCAATCAATCAAAATATTATACAAATTAAATATGTATTCAATATTAATATTATACATATTAATATTGAATACATATTAAATGTAGCTGATATTTTATTTTTTATTACATTTTTGATAAATATTTACGATTTTTCTTATAAACATATAAGCAAATAACAAATAATGTTCTAAAGGAAATAAAAGAATAACAGATTGTGTGTATGAAATATATATGAAGTATTTATGTATTTGGAAAAAAATCAAGAAACCAACTAACTAAACGTATGTAGGTACATAATGCATAATGTCTTGAAGTGTAAAATATATGTTACATATATTTTTCGTTAAAAAAAATTGTGTTCTTACGACAAACATAAATACTTTGGTTCAATGCTTTAAGATAAGCTTGTGTTTGTAAGTAGGAATCAACATGTGACAGAGAGAGTTCTAGACTAGAAACAGCAACACAGATTCCGTGGGACAAACCACTGTATCACTGCTCAAAATGCACGACAAATCGTTCACTCCTTTCAAGAACGTCATAAATAAAAAATCGTCAATTTTCAGTTGTGCATTTTTTCGCAATGCCCAGAAAATTTACTATATCCCAGCAAAAGCGCCATATTTTTAACTTAATATTTACCCGCTACAGGGCAGATGGTGTTGTTTTTGCATTTTGAATAAAAGTATTGTTTAATTATTTTTTTAAATATACTAAATGTTTTTCAAATGGAGAAAAAAACCTACAGGTTTTACCTAAAAAGATCTGTTGCACAGTAAAAAGTTCAGTAAGTGGCTTGATATTTATTTTTAATACTTTGTATTATATTTTTAAACATTAAAAACGTTCTCCTGAAAAATCAAGTTTTTTTTATTTATGACGTTCTTGAAAGGAGTGAGTGATATAGTATTCCCCAAAAAATGTGCTGTATTCATTTTTTTCATATTTCAGTGCTGCACTATCATCATCTTCTGAAACTAAAGACAGTAATCTAAGAATTTTCAATGTTCTTAACCTGATCATATCGCGACTGCAACAGATTCTGTCTAGCCAACTGCGTTTGTGCGAAATCCCTGAGTCCAATGACTGCAGAACGTGGGGACATATCACTCCTTAGCTGCCTCTCCTTAGCTTCCTTCTCAGCCGATTCCTGACATTGAAAAAATAAAGAAATACGAAATATTATTTAAAAAATTTTGGATAGTTTATTTAGCGACATTTTCATAAAATACTACCTTAAGGGCGCTTAGTTCAGTAAATTAATCAAATAATCCAGGTTCGGATATTGCATACAAATAAAAGAGTCTTTGCTAAAAAAAAAACTTTATAAATGCAATCATAGGTAGCTGTTATGAACTCAATCATGGAACAGGATGAAATGGATCATATATGTATGATTTAAAAAAATGATTAGTGTGGTTGTCAATCATGGGTAGAATGGTGAATGTTACAAGTGTGTAAAGTGATCACTTAACCAGCCTATTATAGTTCATAATCCCTGCAAATATCCAGACTTCCATATTCTTCTTCATCTATGTTGAGATGTAAATAAAAAAAGGTAATGTAAATTACACAAATTCTAGTAAATATTCGTGGATTCACATACCAATTTGGTGGCACTTCCAAGGTTGAGAGTATTCCATATATCAACAGTGATTTATTGAACCAGTAATGGTTTTAGATGTTTCCCAACTTCCCGTTCAATTGTGCAATATACTTGGGAAGCTACAACTTGACTCGTTTCACAATGATTACAAAGACCCACCTTCCCACATATTTGAAAATTAGTGTTGCTGATACGGATGAATGTAAAGGAGTACATAATGCGAACACTAAAGAAGAATTAATTATCTCTAATTTGACATCGACTGTTGCAAGAATCTTCCTCTGCTTGGTACCTTCAGCGTTGGCGATCGCTCTGACAAAGGCTTATCCCATAAAATATGCTTTTCAAGAGAGATCTATCAGGAAGAATAGATGTTTCTGCATCAGATCCGGGAATGGGGCTCGGAGAGCTTGCAATGAAACTTGATATTCGACAAATGTTTTCTGTCTGATCCATCTCTTCTTAGAAATACTTCGTTTGTGACCCTATACATCCAGATAGTGTATGATATATATCAGGCCCCTAGCATCTTAGTCCATATGACACTCCTCAAGTTGAGATTGGCTGGACATATACAGAGAATGCCGAATACACGGTCCCTAAATTAAACTTGACTGGACACCCAGATGGAAGGAAAAAAGTAGGAAAACCAAGACTAAGGTGGGTGGCTGAAGTGAGAAAGGATGCGGCTTCTCCAGGTGGTAAGCTGGAAGCCAGCTGCTGAGGAAAAGAGGGGTTGAAGGTGAATGTTGCGGGATACCAAGGCTCGATATTGGATGTATCGCCATCAAAGAAAGAAATACATCCAGAGAATACGTAGCGTTCTGCAAATAAGCCACATTTCAAACGCTTCTATCTGATTCATTGTATTCACCTTTTGAGTCCAAGCCTCAAAGCCATATAGCAAAAGCACTTAATAAGTCTTTGTCGAAGTTCCAGGTTGCAAGAATACATGTTTCAAAAGGTTTCCTTACCTTAGCAGCCAATCCTGCCTTGGCTGCTTCGTTCCTCTCCACGTCGAACAGATTGACTCTCTCTGCAGCCAGCGTTCTCTCCAGCGCCCTCAGCCTGATGCATTCTGCCAGGAGTTTCTCCGAATCCCTCACTTGGCGGAGAGCAGCCTCCTCTTCTTTCATGTACTTGCACAGCATCTCGTACTTCCGTAGCTCAGTGGGACCCTGAGATAGTGGATTGGCCTAAAAAGTATAAAGATTGTTAGAGATTTTTGTCTTCCCGTCGTCATCTTCTTCATTTATGTTACTTATAACATCGTCATTATCTATAATCCTTTCTGATCATGGTTTATCGCTACGCTCTTCTAAAAAATAATGATTTCCATTCCTTGGCATTAGACATCATTCATATGTAATTCCTGTAGTAATAATGGATTGCCTTAAAAAGTTCTTCTTAGGGACTTCTTTATTTTCATCATCACCTTTTTCATTTATATTACTCATAACATCCTCATCATCCATAATCCATTCAGATCATGGTCTATCCTTACGTTCTTCTCAAGAGAGATGATTTCCATTCCTTGATATAAGACATAATTTTTTAGCATTTTCAAAATCCATCCATGTTAACGTAAATTTCACTTGGTAAATACCTCTATTTCTTAAAATCTATTATGGCACCTTTTTAAAACACAGTGTGTGAAGCTAAATCTAAAATTTAGAGTTGTGTCCTTGGGACGTTGAAGGTTGAATAGGAGTTGTTTCTTTTCTTTATCAGTGGGATCAAAGACAATTACAATCTACCCTTTTGACCACTACTGTCCTTGATTTCTCTACATTTTCTGAGCATTCCAGGGCTTGTCTGGTAGTTGGCTGGCACAAGTGATCACTTTATACACTTTTGTAACGAGATGTTCAATAATAGATAGAATGCAGAACTAATCATTTAAGCCAGCCAAATGCCAGGTCGTAAGCCTTGCAGTGCTCAGACTTCCATCATCATTCCTATAAAACGATAAATGCTTCATCTCAAATTGAAACACCTATAATATACCTTTTAATATGACTAAAATAAAGAAAAAAATAAGGTTATTACAAAGATGATTCATTACCACGTATCCTGATGTCATATCGGATGTGTAAGCTAGAACACCGCCAGTGTCCATTAAATTTGGCTTGTAAAAGTTTCTGGTTGACTTTGTGACAAAATTCTCTTCGTAGTGATAAAGAAGACGTATCTCCATTGTTGCTACTAAGAACGTCTTTTGTGCTACGTCTTCAGTAGCTGGTATTTCAGGGTGGCGATGAAATCGTTCCGTAATTGTCTGAAAAGAAAAAGAAGAGGTTATAATAAGATAAATCTACCCTAAAAATAGTGAAAAAATGTAAACCAGATAAAAATTTATAAATCTTATGAAAGAAAATACAGCTTAGTTATCAATTAATTAGATTTTTATAAGATTTTCATATTAAAATCATCTCTTGGCATAGTTAATACTACGAAATATGCTTTATTTTATAAACATAAGTAAATGCTGCCTATCTCAGAATAGGTATTTACCATACTTAGTAAGGATAGACAGTGTATAATATGTTTGCTTATTAAAATATTTTAATTTAATTTTACTTTATTGTATTAGATATCCTTTTACAAACAGAAATGATTTTTTAATAAAACAAGCCTCGATTGTCGGCTGTGAACTGAACCAACTTGAAAACAAATATAAACTTTTTATTGTTATTGAGGACATTGGACAACAACATATGTCCTATTTTGAAAAAAATATTTGCTCGTAGATTCCTATTTAGAAACGTAGGGTATTTAACGTAGGCAAAGGTAGATTATTAAAAAAAAGCCCTATACTTCTTAAATAAGGTGTGAAAAACAAACTGCGCTATTTAACATGTGAACAAATATATTTGTTTTTTTACTGTCTCCTCTAAAAAACAGGTTTTTTCATACGTGTGGTTTTGTCCCTAAATCGTAAATTGAAATATAAAACTTACAGCAACGTTCCGATGTACATCATCTTCTTCGTTATCAAAATAAAAAAACTCGATATCTCGGGAATATAAACTGAAACGATTAAAAATAGCATGAAAATGTCACGAAGCTACAAAACACATAATCAGATATATTGCTTTGTGTTATACAACGCGATATATGTATATAATATATACAATATATATATATATATATATATATATATATATATATATATATATATATATATATATATATATATATATATATATATATATATATATATATATATATATATATATATATATATATATATATATATATATATATATATATATATATATATATATATAAATATATATATATATATATATATATATATATATATATATATTTATATATATAAATATATGTATATATATATATATATATATATATATATATATATATATATATATATATATATATATATATAGTTATATATATATATAACGTGGTAATATTTTTCTATCTATCTATCTGATTCTGACAGTTTAGAATATTATATTTTTTCTATCTGATGTCTTTTGTTTTATTCAGTGCGACGCATGCGACATCTGGTGGTAGAACTGTTTTATGTAGGTACTATTTATAAGTACTTAATAAAATGTATAGGTAGGTACAAAGGTATTTTATTACACTAATATATATATATATATATATATATATATATATATATATATATATATATATATATATATATATATATATATATATATATATATATATATATATATATATATATATATATATATATATATATATATATATATATATATATATATATATATATATATATATATATATATATATATATATATATATATATATATATATATATATATATATATTTATATATAAATATAAACATATATAATAACTATGTAATGATCAAATTAGAAGGGGTAGGACGCAAGTAACAAATAGACAATAATAAGTACACAGTAATATTTTAATGAAAATTATCCTTGAAACACAATGATTCAAGTGAAAATATGAATAATAATGATATGTAGGTACTCATAATATTTTCAAAAGTTCGGTTTGGAAGATAAACATATTGTAGTCAAACAGAAGAAAGTGACAAAGTGCATTTTTTACAAAGACGTGATGATTGATCATTATTTGATATCTTACTAGCTTAATATTGCCCTGAAAAAAACCCCAAAGGATTTTGAAGGATTTTGAACTTGGAAGTATAATATACTGACTTGTTTAAAATGACTAACTGCATTGATGTTTATTTTCTTGCCAAGCAAAAGTGACTTAAATGGCCCTCCTGAACATTTTGCATTTTGGTAATCGGTCACATCCTCCTGTACGACTACAATATGTGTATATTCATACATAAAATTATGCTTTTTTTTAATTTTTCATTTACCCATCTTCTCTGTCGATATACTCCTCGCTGAGTGTGCGATGCGTTGTTGTCATCCGCGATAAATGATCAAATCTAGGTTCATCATAAAACTCTAATGTTCTGTTGCAATCCATGCACTTCTCGGGACTCGACATTTCATACTTGTGTTCTAAAAGACAAATGCATAATATATATATATATATATATATATATATATATATATATATATATATATATATATATATATATATATATATATATATATATATATATATATATATATATATATATATATATATATATATATATATATATATATATATATATATATATATATATATATATATATATATATATATATATATATATATATATATATATATATATATATATATATATATATATATATATATATATATATATATATATATATATATATATATATATATATATATATATATATATATATATATATATATATATATATGTATATATATATATATATATATATATATATATATAACGTGGTAATATTTTCCTTTTGAAAATTAAGTGTAAATAATATGTAAAGTGAATAATATGTAATCATATAGATATAAAAATTATTGTAAAGATTAATTAAGAATAAACTTTTATTGTCGTTTCTTTAATTACAAAGCAACACATTGTTTATTTTATTATTATACACCCACTTTACATATTATTTACTCTTAATTTTCAAAAGGAAAATATTACCACGTTATAAAACGACAATTTTGTTAATCAAAAATAAATGAAAAAGGGAAAAGAAGAGCATGGACCACAATAGCTCAAGAATGTGTTAATAAATATAATAATACTAATCACTCAGTCACTGACTTTTCCCCAAGTTATCTTTTATATGGTACAGATGTAAATATTTTACCCAACGAATTAAAACAAGGAAAATCTAATAATGACTGGATTAGAGACAGGAAAATAGCGCTTGAAAATACAATAAAATCACATAATTACAATAAAACATTATTTGACAAAAATAGAATAGGCTGCGAATTCAACGTAGGAGACATGGTGTATGTGGAAAATGGAAACAAGCTAAACAGAAAAAAATTGGATGAACTAAAAATTGGACCTTATAAAATTATTGAAAAAATTTCTAACTCAATATACAGAATTGATACAGGTCACAAAAAAATAAAATCAAACCTTTATCATATCAGTAAACTTATACCAGTCCCTTCACTACAAGAAGATGATCCGGAGGACGAGTGAAAATTTTACTATGAATTTTCATCCCCAAGGGGGGAGATGTAATAAAATAACTAGGTACCTACCCATACATTTTATTAAGTACCTACAAATAGTACCTACATAAAACAGTTCTACCAACAGATGTCGCATGCGTCACTCAGAAGAAAACAAAAGACTTCCGATAATATTATTAACTGTCAGAATCATATAGATATAAAAATTATTGTAAAGATTAATTAAGAATAAACTTTTATTGTCGTTTCTTTAATTACAAAGCAACACATTGTTTATTTTATTATTATACACCCACTTTACATATTATTTACACTTAATTTTCAAAAGGAAAATATTACCACGTTATATATATATATATATATATATATATATATATATATATATATATATATATATATATATATATATATATATATATATATATATATATATATATATATATATATATACATATACATATAAATATATATATATATATATATATATATATATATATATATATATATATATATATATATATATATATATAAATATCTCAAGATAGATGAAGAAGTAATTTTCCAATAAAAGAATATGTCTAAAATAGAATATGACACAAATGCTGACAAAAAGCTGAGTGTAAACAATATCCTTCTTTATTTATACAATAATATAGTTTGCGTTAAAATAACTATTGAGTGGAGAAACCCAGATGGACATACTCAAAATGTTGTGAAGTTAATTTAAAAATAAAAATATAATAAATAGATATAACCACAAGGTAACTGCCGAATCAATTAATGAAAAATTACTTCTGGGCCATTGATTATTTATTGAGCCCTAAGGGTTGTTTACAAGTTTTTAAACCTTGCTGAACTATGACAATGAATAAAACTAAATAATTTAATATGCAATGAATAACTCATTTTTAAAAAAAATATCATTTTTGACATCTCATCAAAGATGCATAAGAATATGGAAGTCTGTGCATTTACGGGGCTTACGACCGTCATAGGCTGGTTTAGTGATCACTTTACACACGTGTAACATTCACCAATTCTACCCATTATTGACCCATTATTTCAATAGTGTGGTTACACTATTGAAATTCTTGGATGCTCTAAGTATATGAACCAATTTCGAAACGTTGTTCTTGAATCATTACAACTTCACTAGAAACGTCTATTGTTGAGATGAAAAGAAGCCTTTTAATTGAGCAGAAACTCTTTTATTAGTATGTGAGATCCGAATCCTGGATTATAATCACATACCTGAGAAACGCCAGAAAATATCATTTTTATTATTTTAGCTTATAATTTGACCAGTTAATTTATTTACAACATTTTGAGTGTGTCCAAATACTTGTTCCCAAAAGAGTGCTAAAAAGATATTTTATATTGACCATATAATTTGAGAGGTGAGTATACCTTTTAAGTAATCTTCTCTTCCTCTCTTAAAGAATTCTGTTATGATGCCTTCATTATAGTCATAGGCAATCTCCGTTAGATTATCAGGTCTCCTTTCAAACCACTCGTGCCTAGAATTTTTTTAAGAGTGCTTTAAATAGAGATCTCGTTTTGTTAATGTGCCAAGTCATATGTATTTACTTATGTAAGAATCATATTTACTTTGTCAATAATCGAGTGTACGAATAATCATCATACTTGCATAGTCTTTTTACAATGCCATCCATTGTTGAATACGGTGAGAACTTTTCAAGAATTTGCTTCTTGAATCTCAGTACCTTTTTGCTTCCTGGATAACGTTCCTCATATTCTACAATAAAAAGACAATCATAGTACATATTTTGTCTTAGCACTTTTCCGTGTCTGTCTGCTGTGCTGGTCGGGGTTGTGGGCGTCTGTGTACCGGCCAACGTCGAGTCGGAATCGGATCTAGCTGACTAATTGAATTAAACACTAATCCATTTCACTGCCTACACTGGGGTACTTCTAGAAAATTTGGTGACTTACAATCTTGTATTTATTTAGATTGGCAGTGACAGGTATATTGAAAGCTTTTATTAAATTCACAGTAAAATCGGGATACAATTTTATTTTGTTTCACATTTTCAATAAATTTCTCGACTTAGTTTAAAAAAATTGCTTAGCAAGAGCAGATCTGCCAGGAAGCCTAGATGCTTCTTGTGGGACAGCTTTCATTCATAGAACAGTAAAATCCCAGATATCCCGGAAAAAAAGTGGGCAAAAATTATTTATACAGCTGTGGAAATCAACTTAAAACAACAAAGTTAAAAAAAAGTAAAAAAAAATATATATACCAGCCGTCGAGATATCCAATCTTTCAACCCAACTGATTGGCATGTCAAACTGCTTTTTGGCTGCTTCCTCTTCCATTTCCGGCAAGAGCTTAAGCCAACAAAAGCGATTCCAGACGTCGAAATTCTCTGGAACTACTTCCTCCTGAAGATTCACCTAGAAAAAAACATTTAATTATTCAATTTATATTTGGAGCACTAACTTTGCGATTTTCCATTTTTTAATTAAATTGTAACTTTGTTTTAAAATCACTAGAAATATTGTATTATAACTTAATTATAATGTCTACCGGTTTCGAAGCTAACCGCTGTCTTGAGAAAGAAGCGGTTAGCTTTGAAACCGGTAGACATTACAATTAAGTTATAATAAAATATTTATAGTGATTTTAAAACAAAGCTACATTTTAATTATATTTAAGTATATCTTTAGTCTTTCAGACACTAATGCTGCAAAATGATATCAACCAAAAGGTCTAATTTTCATCAATGTACGAGTAAAATAAAAATTTAATTAGTTTATAAGCCAACACGAAACTCATTAATTCTGATTAAAATGTCTCACCTGATTTTTATTATATGGTATGTACAAAAAATAAAATAAGAATCAGATCAGACTGTTGAATAAGAATGAATGATTTTCGTATTTTTGTACAAACTAATTTGATTTCTGTTATTCTTTTTTATTACGGATTTTTTGCGGAGACCCCACCTAGCTACCTTTTGTCTTTTTTATTTATTTTTTATTTTCTATTTTTACATCATGTACACACAAAAAAAGAAAATAAATTAAAATAAAAAGTAATTACACAACTTTTACAATATCAATTATATTGATCATTTACCCATATCTTTATTTGCTTCTCATCCATATTTTTGTTTGCCCTCTTTCCTCCGTTGGTAATAAATTTAAAATGCTCGTAACTATGTAACAATAAATATGGAAGTGTTTTACACACTTCCATATTTATTGTTCCCTCTTGGGACCAATATCCCTTCGTTTTTGGTGAAGTGGGTACACCAATACTAGTAATTTTGCATTTTTAATGGTAGTTTTTAAATATGTACAGTTTTTGGTAGTTTTTAAAAATACACTTAATTTAGTTTTTAATACTTACGTAATAATTTTTATGATTAAAAATGCTCTCTACTTTAAGGTAATCTCCGTGGTCGATTTCATATCTGAATCCCGTTGATGGTTCAATGTAAAACGGTGTTTCGATTTCAGGTTGGTCTACAACTATTTCTTCTTCTATTTCATCACTCGGTTTAGTTTCAGCTTCTTCATCACCCTCCTCTTCTTCACCTTCGCCTTCTATTTGTTCTTCTTCTTCAACATCACCTTGTTCTTCATTTTCCTCTGGTTCGGGTTCTTCGATTGGTTCTTCGACTTTTGGAAAATCAATTTGAATTGGATTTCCTTCTTCATCAAACACTTCTACACCTGCCCCTTCTTTGTGGCCTTCTTCCTCTTCTGGAATATCATCGACTGGCTTTCTTGGTGGTAGAACTAAAACCCAAGCATGCACTCTCCAGCCGTGCAATTCGTCATACGGTGGCTTTTCTAGTTCCTGGTGATGAGATAAATAATTTTTGATTAATGTTTTACTTACTAAATACCACCATTACTTAAAATCTACTGTGACACGTGTTTCGATGCATTCCGCATCATTTTCAAACACCGTTTGTAAAGCTAATTCTAATTTTTAGAGTTGGGTCCTTGGGACGTTGAATAAAAAATGGATAGATTTTACCACAAAGTGACTGCCGAATCAATTAATGAAAATAATTTTTGAATGAAATGAAGATACAATGTATTTTGATGCTTTGTATATTAAAGTAGTGAGAGAGATTGTATGTTATGCGCTAATTTAAAGTTAAAAAAAATAATTTTACATTTTTGACATATCAACAAATATGAATAAGAATATGGATATCCAAGGGCTTATGACCCATGTCATAGGCTGGTTGAGTGATCATGTTTTCCGGGGATCATGCATAAATCCAAAGAAAAGGGTTTCAGCTAAATAAAAGCTTACCCAATCCAACCACAGATGGCTCCAGTAAACTCACATATACCGTGTCAAGAGTTCCAAAAATTAGAGTTGTGTTGTTGTCAATCGTGGGTAGAATGGTGAATGTTACACGTGTGTAAAATGATCATGTGAGAGGACATAAGCCCTGTAAATACCCAGACCTCAATTTTCTTCTTCATCTGTGTTGAATCGTTAAAAAATGTGAAAAGAACTCTTAAGTGGAGAAAATCTAGATTTGTAAACAAGTATTTGGACACATTCAAAATATTGCGATTATATTTTATTTGATCAACACTTGAGTAATCAAATGTTAAGTATTCCTTATGTACCATAATTTTCCTGTCATTTTCTTCCTCTTCTGCGCGTTTTTTGGCACTGATGGCGTCTTTCCTCATTTGTTCCCTATTCATCTTATGTTTACTTCTCAGGTCTGCTCCAGGATTCACTTTATATTTTCGGAATGGGACAATTTTCTTCGGCTCAGGCTGTAAAAAATCAAATAATTATTTGAGATACGTCTATTACTTTAGCAATATACGATAGATTCCAATTTATTTTCTTTAACCTCTAAGCTGCTCGATTTCGAGTGTCAAACTTTCCGTCCTGTGCTGGATTATTTTACATTACAATATTTTTGACAAAAAAAACATATTTTTGCCTATTTTTTGTAGTGAAACTTTCGGATATCCGTCATAGATGTTCACAGTACACAATGCACTTTACTTATTATGTTTTTATGGTGTATTTACAAAAAAATATTAACATTTACGGACTCGCGGCCTAAAGTATGGCGGCTATATAGAAGACGCGGCTGTCGTATCTGCGGAGCACGAGCCGACCGGAAGTATTCACGATAAAGTTGACACTAAATTAAAATAATTTTGATATTTCATGACAATAAATCAAAGAGAACTAATTTATCCATGCCTCGAACCAAATTTAAGTGCAAAAAATTATCCATAGGTGTTGATATAAGTACGTAAAGTTGAAAAACGACTATGCATGCGATCCGCAGTCAACGGTACTTCTATAAAAAACGACAATAGATGCGATCCGCAGCTTACGGGTTAAACTTAGGTTAACATTGATGTACATAATTGATTTTTTTTCATAAAACACCGTTATTTTATTAAGAAAATAGTTTTTTTTCGAAATATATATGATTTTGAAAATAAAAGAGTTATTGACAATTTTCTTCGGCGCAGGCTGTAAAATCTAATTATTTTTTGAGATACATCTATTACTTTGATATTGAGGCCCAATATAAACGATAAACCCCAATTTATTTTCTTTAAATTTAGGTAAACATTGACGTCCATAATTGATTTTTTTTGCATAAAACACAGTTTTTTGTAATTGAGAAAATAGTTTTTTTTCGAAATATATATGGTTTTGAATAGAAAAGAGTTATGGAAGGGTGAGAAGTTAAAAAAAAATGCAAAATATGTTTTTACGTATTCTAAGTCTAATTCCAATACATACATATATTTTTTTATTAAATCGCGCGCGGAAACACGACCGATCTGCAAATTCCCCCTTAAAACACCGTTTTTGTATTGAAAAAATAAGTTTTTCTTCAAAATAAATATATGGTTTTGAAAAGAAAAGAGTAAATAAAGAGAAAAATATGATAGAAAATATTTATTTGAGAAAAACAATATGATCTTCCATCTCCATGTTATGTCGCCAAAGGTCTGGGCACTGCTCACTGCCAGTGCATCTCTATAAGATAATGTGCGTCACATCACCATATTGCGTTTGTTAAATGTAATTATCATCTTCTATTCTTTTTTAGTTTGTGAATAAAAATAATACTTGAAACTGACTGAAATATCCTTTCACTGCAAAATAAATAATTTTAAAAAAAACATTTACTTTCTAAAAAAAATGCGCGGACAACACGAGTGGCTTCTCACGCAAACGATCGTGAATTGACTCTGTATATTTGAAAGTACGCCCTTAAACGTATTTGTTCCGCTGGACCAGTTTGTATACTAGTAATGTTTATCACCTTTGGAGGATCGAACTGGTCGGGACACGCTCTCCTATTGAAGATCCCGAGGGAGAAGTCCCTGGAGGCATACCCAAACACAACATAAGCGTCAATATTGGACCCAATCAGGTAGGAGGCAAGGAGTGACGCGTACTCGAAGCTGTTACCCTTCTGTCGCTTCAGAACCGTGTACGGGGACAAAATCCTCTCGGGCTGAAAACAAAATATTTAAAAAAATTAATAAACCTTTCGAAATTAATAAAATAACGAATGCAAGGCTAAGACAAGCATTATCGATAATATTAAGAGACGTGTGTTGAGATGGTTTGGACATGTGGAACGAATGAGTGAGGAAAGAATAGTAAAACAGATTTACGAGGGTTGGAAAAAGAAGCAGGGGAAGACCGAGGAAAACTGCACGATCAGGTTTGTCAAATATTTGAAAGAGGCCGGGATAGGAGTCGAAGTAATTGGCGGGTATGTATGAGGAGATGCATGAATGTGGAAGGGACGAAGAATGTTTGCAAAGAGTGGTATATTGTTTTTTTCTCTCTGCCTACCCCTGCGGGGAAGTGGCGAAATAGATAGATGGTTAATTAGTTCAATTAATAAAAAAAAACATTGTTTTTAATCACCTTTATTTTTGGCACTATTATTATGGATACAATAATTCAAACGCAATGTTTCGAGTTTAATCAATATATCTAGAAGTTTTTAAAATTTTAATGGTGTGGTTGTCAATCAAAGGTAGAATAAGTGAATGTTACACGTGTGTAAAGTGATCACTTCAACCAGCCTATGACGGTCGTAAGCCCTGTAAATGTACAGACTTCCATATTCTTTGGTATTTGGTCGAAAGCGGTTTAAATAAAAATATAATGAAAGTGATTTAAAACAAAGATTGTGTTTTTATTAATTTTATTTAAAAAGTAGTATAGTGCCACAAGTATCATAAAAAAATAAATAAAGCGTCATTATTTAATTTTATATTTTATAAATAGATGAGGAAATCAGTTTTGCGCTTCAGGTAGCAGTTCAGAGACTCGATTTAAAAATATATAATTGATATGTTTAAAATATATTAAAAATATTAAATTTATTTTAATATTTACCTAAAGATTATGTTATAAAATGTATGACAGTTATATACAGCAAGACACAACTTCCCAAAACCAAAAAATAATTGATAATAATTCTGAAAATATCTAGCTCGGGTATTCAGTCAGTATTGCTAAAATTGATAAGTACTGGATTTATAGAATCTGGAACTTCAGACATCATAGTCAAACACGCTAACCACTAGACTAAGAAAGGGGAAAAGTAAACCAAGTGATAACTCTCTCGAAGACATCTAATTTTAATAATATTAACTTTATCCAAGTCTTTTGCAAACATCACTAAGACGGTATATAACTTTCACACGAACTCGACAGATGTCGTTAGTGTAACATTCTGAAAATGTAAATGAATTAAAATATTACATTGAGTTACGAAATGTAGGTAATAAAGGTTTTAATCAAAACTGAAAAACAAATACATAACGTATCAGTATTTTAATAATAATAAAAAACGTTAAGAGTAAAACTCCTTACAATATTTAATATATTATTAGATTAAAACCAATATTTTTAGCTTTTCCACTTTATTTTTATTTGACCAGCGACCGGGTTTCGTCGTTACCGACATCATCATACTGGTGGGAGGCTATACAAATTGTTATGTTATATATAAACAAGGCAGGAGTTGATAACCATGATTTGATATAATTTTATTGAGAAATTAATTTACATTTCAAATTCATTTACAAAAAATGCAAATCTATTATAACTTTATACAAAATCGTGCTCTCAATACAAAAAAACCTTTATATATATTTTTTTAATATCATACAATACTTAAATTCACTCAAATTAAATTAATTTCTCAATAAAATTATATCAAATCATGGTTATCAACTCCTGCCTAGTTTTATTTATAACATAACAATTTGTATAGCCTCCCACTAGTCTGATGATGTCGGTAACGACGAAACCCGGTCGCTGGTCAAATAAAGATAAAGTGGAAAAGCTAAAAATATTGGTTTTAATCTATTGATATATTAAAAATGCAATTCCATCTCGAAGTGTCAGTGGATAATATAAATCCTTACAATATAATATGCGTTGAATCAATTGGTTTAACGTTATCAAAATATAATTTCAAGACTATATTATTTTCACCTCGATATAAAATATGTAGTTCTTTTTCTTATAACCCTTATTATTATTATTCTTTTTTGGAACACATAGATATATTGATCAATCTCGACACAGTCCGTGTGAGTTCACAACAACCATCTATGTTGGAATGTGGAAAGCCAATGACAAGTCATAAGCCCTGTAAATACTCAGACTTCCGTGTTCTTCTTCATCTATGTTGAGATGTCAAAAATGAATGTCCTAAGTGAAGATAATCCAGATTTGTGAACAAGTACTTCTTCTAACCCTTATCTGCACCCAATGGTGCATAGGGCACTGTATCGTATTAACGCAGTGTTAACGAAGGCAAGATGGTCACTCCTGCGCTTCAGGTACCAGTCCAACGTAATATTAAATAAATATTAGAATGTAAATTCACTAATATTTATTTTTTCCCTCCCCTGGGAATCGAACCCAAGACCTTCAGTACGGTAGCTTAACACGCTAACTACGGGGGCGGACACACTCAAAATGTTGTGAATCACATATATAATCTAGCTCGGGTATTTATTCAATATTATTCTGGACTGGTACCTGAAGCGAAGGGCTGATCACCTTTCCTTTATGTATTAATGATCAAGATAATACTGCGTTTATATGATGCAGTGCCCTATGCACCATTGGGGTGCGGATAAAGGTTTGAGGGTAAATTTAATTGTGTAAGGATTAGTTTGCGCATTGCATATACGAGTACTTATGCACATTCTGAGAAACCGCGTGTGTAGCATTTATATGTTTTCAAAGGTTATCAAGCCATTATGCATATGCTTTTAAAAGGATCTCTGCCGCGTTAACCATATTGCTTATTTAAGGCAGATGTTCGCCCAGCCTCACCCGAGGCATGCGTGACCGCGCGGTCCACCCTTCGCGATAATGCCCGCCAAATTATATTGTCCCTTTGAGACCTGATGTAAAATGTCACAAAAAATATGATTTTGAATGCTGCAAATCGAGTCTAGAAGTGCACGACACATTATACCGTCGCGAAATCGCAAAGTTGACAATGCCGCGGAATGATAATAGCCGACAGAAGAAAGGATAGGAACGGTCCATGGACTTATTGTCAAGTAAAGGGTGAAAATTTCATGCAACCCTTAAGAGGGAAGTCTGCAAACACCTCAAGATCTTTACATATTTATTGGTAACAATTTACTATTAAAATATGATGTACCTATCTTGAATCGGTTAAATAATAATTATAACCGTTAAAATAAGTGAACTTTTATAAATCCGACATATCTACATTTCTTAACCTTTTTCTTAAATTTTTCTACACTACCAGCTTCCTTTACGTCCATACATCTAGTCATATCGCTCACTCCTTTCAACAACGTCATATAAAAAAAACATTCAGGAGATTGTTTTTAAAGTTTAAAAATATAATAAAATGTATTAAAAATAAATATCAAGCCACTCATTGAACTTTTAACTGTGCAACAGATCTTTTTAGGTAAAACCTGAATGTTTTTTCTTCATTTGAAAAATATTTAGTATATTTAAAAAAATAATTAAACAACCTTTTCTTCAAAATGCAAAAACAACACTTTCTGCCCTATAGCGGGTAAATATTAGGTTAAAATTATGCCGCTTTTGCTGGGATATAGTACATTTTCTGGACATTCCGAAAACATGTACAACTGAAAATTTACGATTTTTGATATATGACGTTCTTGAAAGGAGTGAGCGATATGCCCTCCGATCACGTAGACCTTTGGACTAGAATTTAGGTTCTGATTGATCTGGCCGTGTGGTCGTGCCAAGTCTTTCGTGCTTTTCACATTTCTCTAATATAATTTCATGGTCATTTTCTCGTTATCCATTTGCTCCACATGTCCATACCACCTTATCCATATCCAGTTAAAGAATCTTTTCAATTATCCATAGTTCAGTCCTACCATACACTCCTTTCAAGTATCTTCATTTTAAATTCTGTCACACAACGAATCTGTGTTTTTTTCCGACGAATACCGAGAAGTACGTGGATAAATTATATAATATACTTATGTAAATTTTTTTTTTATAAAATTGAGAATTATATCGATCACTGTGTCGTGAAGGCAATATTGTTTTCAGCTTAATCCGCATTGTTGAAAAACCGTTTATAAAAGTACGGTCGCGAGATATGGACTCCCATCTTAATATTATGTTGGACAGGTAAGGAATTATAATATAATACAATATGATGCAGGACTATGTGCGAATTTAGCAATACCTTGAGATAAAATGGACTCGTAATCTAATAATTGTCGGTCCATTTGGTAAGAGGATCATGTTTCACCGGCTCGGATAATTTATTCACATTAAAAAAAAGAGAGAATCTATTATTTCCTAGCCATTTACATAACAATTAAGTTTTTTACGTTTTTTTGACGTTAAAAGTATCTACATAACTAACTGACTAACTAATCATAACGCCGCTTCTCCGCAGGGGTAGGCAGAGATAATAGAAATACTTGATCATGCCAAGTTTTCCTCGTTCTTCCTCTACTTTTAATACCAACCACATTCGCCTCATAAATTTGTTTTACTATCCTTTCTTCACTCATTTAATTCACATGCCCAAACCATCTCAACACCTTTCTTAATTTTATCGATAATGCTTGTCTCAGACTTGCATTATTTCCTTATATCACCATTCGAACATTTATCATACAACGTTTTTCCGCACATTTGTCTGAGAGAACGTATTTCGACTGCATTCAGTCTACATTCATCCTTCTTTTGCCAACTCCAAGCTTCAAGTCCATACATTAATCTCAGATAATAATTTATAGGCACCTTAATTTTCTATAAACACAGGTAATTGAATTTTTTCCTGAAAATAACTTTTTTGAATTGAAAAAATAAGGTTTTCTTCGAAATAAAAATATGGTTTTGAAAAAAAACAATTACTACCTCTCACGTGACCGATCGCTTAATGAATGAATATTTGTGAGCTCGCCCTTATGAGACAAGCATCTTATGTTCAAATTTGAGACCCTTGTCTGTAAAAATACAAAATATCATTTATGCTACCTTACATTGGAGTACGTCATAATATTCAAATTTGTAAAATTTATTGACATGCAAAATCATTGGCTGTGAAAGGCAACGAACCCCTTTTCATCATAAATTATGATCTACGCCTTCCACAGACTTTTTTGGTCTAATAGTAGAAGGATGTTAAACACAGGTTGTTTAAAATAATGTAGGTCCACGATTTATGGGCTATGGAACATGAATATTAGAGATGCACACACAGGTTCGGCCGAATTGCCGACTACCGACATCCTGGCCATGTTTTAAACCGGCGAATTAGCCGACTAGTTCTTTATGTATAATAAAAAAAGAAAAGACGAATAATTAAAAAAAAAGAGGCTACCAATAAGCAACCAATGTTCTTTTATAATTTAAGTTTAATTACCACCTTTTTTAAAAATCAATTGTGACAGGTGTTTCTATGCTTTGCACACCATTTATACGCACAGAATGCATCGAAACACGTGTCACAAAAGATTTTTAGAAATAGTGTAAAAAAAATAGTACGACAAAAATTTAAAATGGCTAGATATTACTTCAAAGTGATCAATTAAGAATGTTGTCATGAGATGGTTTGGGCATGTGAGTGGAAAAAGGATAGTTAAACAATTTTGTGAGGCGAATATAGCAAGGCAATAACTGCATCATACTATACTTTTTGAAAAAAACTATATAAAAAAAACATTAAGTTCTTAATAGATTTATATTATCCACTGACACTTCGTGATGGAATTGCATTTTTAATTTATTATTAGATTAAAACCAATTTTTTTTTACCAGTCTGATGATGTCAGTAACGACGAAACCCGGTCGCTGGTCAAATAAAAAAAGTGGAAAAGCTAAAAATATTGGTTTTAATCTAATAATAAAAAAAACATTAAGTTCTCCTTACACCGATGATATTTGCATAAACTCTTATAATCCTTTATATAACTCGTATAATCATTTATACTGTCCATAAGGACGATATAAATATATGATTTCAAAAAGTTGATAACTATATCTTCGAAACTACATAAACATGTCATTCACACTTGAGAAAAATATATTTGGCAGTCACCCAGTGCATTGGTATTTCTGTAAGTGTCGTATTTTCGTTTAAAAACAAAATTATAATACAAATAAATATGTGATACAAAAAAAAATTATAAAAAAAATTAAATGCGTTTAGCTTCATCATTTTAAAGATTATGACCGCAATTCTAGAATTAGAATCAGAAAGAATGGTGGATACTTTGATGGGGAGTTGAATTCCTGCCTGTATTCTTGAAACTAACCAACTAACTAACCATCACGCCGCTTCAGCAGAGAGAATAGAACGCCACACCACTCTGTCTTTGCAAACATTTTTCTCCTCTTCCACGTTCATGCATCTCCTCGTGCTATGCTTTAAACTTTCAGACAAATTCGTGTTACAGTTTCGACAAGATGAGATCGCTTGTATTTTTGTTCGCTTCCCCGCGATTTTGAAGTTCCCCACGCATATAAATTTCGCGTGAAACACGAACTGCGACCTCCGGCATGCGAACAGAATCTTTATTCTATCGGAAAGGAGGGTTAATTATATTACTTTACAATGTGTTGGGCTGCAGGCAGGGGCGTGCCTTCCATGTAGCCAGAAAAGCAGTGCCTATCCTAACTTACCCGCGTGACAATGGTAATAGTGATTACAGAAGTGTATAAAGTGATCACTTAATCCAGCCAAATGATACAGAAGATGGATAGATTATAAGCCAGCCATGGTTGAAAAAAAAAAAAAAAAAAAAAAAAAAAAAAATATATATATATATATATATATATATATATATATATATATATATATATATATATATATATATATATATATATATATATATATATATATATATACACATATATATATATATATATATATATATATATATATATATATATATATAATATATATATATATATATATATATATATATATATATATATATATATATATATATATATATATATATATATATATATATATATATATATATATAAACATATATACGTGCAACCGACAATAATTACCAAAAATAGAGGAATAGAAATAAGGAATCAGTAGTTTCAACTTAAATGTAACAATGTATGTGTTTATAGTACGTACACATAAATAATTATGTACCTATCTGATTTATAACTTCTAAAAATAGTGTATTATTAAATATATACATGTAGACTTATTTATTGTTTTCACAAATGCACCATATCCATATTAGCGTATATTATTATATGCCATATATATTCACATTCATATATATATATATATATATATATATATATATATATATATATATATATATATATATATATATATATATATATATATATATATATATATACATATATATATATACATATATATATATATATATATATATATATATATATATATATATATATATATATATATATATATATATATATATATATATATATATATATATAAATATATATTCAAGTTGAGATACCTTTAAAATTGAGATATCATCCGTAGGGTAAATAATCTGATAAAACAAATAATGTTTAATTTGATTTTATTTGGAAGTTTAACAGAACAGTTACATAAATACGTTAACATTAATGATTAACAAAAAACAGGTATTTGTAACATTCCATTTACCAAATTTCACATATTTCATTTAATAAAAATACCTGGAAGAATGGCGGGAGGGAGGAAAAGGGGAAAAGGGAAAGATCAAAGCTCAAGTCCGAGACAAATGATGAGAAAATTGGGACACACCACGATATGAGTATCGACTTACTATGCAATATCAAGTAGAACATTTCCATATTCATCGTTGACCAATTTTGATAACCGATGAATATAGAAACCTTGTTAACAGTTTGTTCTACTCGTGGGATAATAATATGATATAAGTATATGGGTGTAGTGTAATGGTCAGCACGCTCGGCTACCGTTCTGGAGGTCCCGGGTTCTATTCCCAAGGGGGGTAAAATAAATACAAGTGATTTTTTCACTGTAATATTTATTCAATATTACCATGGACTGGTACCTGAAGCGGAGAGCTGATCACCTTTCCTTCATGTGTAAACGATGAAGATAACACTGCGTTTATATGAAGCAGTGCCCTATGCACCATTGGGGTGCGGATAAGGGTTTTTATTATTATAAGTATATGGGTGTATCACTTTATGAACTGGGTGCGTATAAGGGTCAAATGATATATAAAATAGAATAATAATTATAATTATATTTTCATAAGTATCTAGGGTAAATATTGCTTCTTATATTGCCCACTCCTTTTACCAACGTCATATATAAAAAATCGTCAATTTTCAGATGTGCATGTTTCTGGAATGCCCAGAAAATATACTATATCCCAGCGATAGCGGCATATTTTTAACTTAACATTTAACTGCTACAGGGCAGAAAGTGCTGTTTTTGCATTTGTTTGTGCTGATTTTGAAGAAAAGGTATTGTTTAATTATTTTCTTAAATATACTAAATATTTTTCAAATGGAGAAAAAACATTCAGGTTTTACATAAAAAGATCTGTTGCACAGTAAACAGTTCAATAAGTGGCTTGATGTTTATTTTTAATACATTTTATTATATTTTTAAACTTTAAAAACGATCTCCTGAAAAATCAAGTTTTTTGATACATGACTTTGTTGAAAGGAGTGAGCGATATGTGAGCAAGAATCGCTCATAATACAATATAGAGAACCCATATATCGGTTTTGAAATTTGACGCGCACATTTTGTTCTCCACCCAACACTCAACATAATACAAAAAATGTCATCGATCTTGTTGAAATAAAATAAAAAGTTAACATCTGAACCGTATTGTTATAATGTGGTACTATTGTTAAATCGCAATCTGCATAACTTAATATTATCGCCCAGTATCCAATGTTCGGTAGCGGTCATCGTTTGCTGGCAGGAAGGAGGCAAGTACTGCGAACAAGCGCTCCATATGCACTTTTGGGGTGACTAAGTATTTTTCGATGAAATGGGACGAATGCATTTTATGTTATTTTTTTTGCAATTTTTTTATGTTAATTTATTCTCTATTCCTATCGTTATTTAACTACCAACGTTTTTATATTTACACAATTGAAATTAATTGCTGTTTATTCAGTTGAAAGTCGATATATTTATTTGGGAAATTTATTTATTTGAAAAATATTTACAACATTTTGAGTGTGTCTAAATACTTGTTCATAAATCTGGATTATCTCCAATTATAAGAGTTGTTTTTCATAATATTTTTTGACATCTCATCAAAGATGAAGAAGAATATGGAAGTCTGGGCATTAACGGGGCTGACGACCGTCATTGTCTGATTTAAATGATCACTTTACACACGTGGAACATTCACCAATTCTGCCCATTATTGACAACCACACTACTTAAATTCTTGGAAGTTCTATACATATGAACCAAACGGTTACGGTCAAATTATAAGCTAAAATAATAAAAATGAAAATGGTATTTCCTGGCGTTTCTCATGTATGTGGTTATAATCCAGGATTCAGGCCTCACATACTGATAAAAGATTTTCTGTTAAATAAAAAGCTTCTTTTCATCTCACCCATCTCACCAAGACATCTGTCTCTAGTGAAGTTTTAGTGATTAAAGAACAACGTTTCGAAATTGGTTCATATATATAGAACTTAAGTAGTCTGGTTGTCAGTAATGGGAAGAATTGTTTGTGTTATAATTAAATGTTATACGTGTGTAAAGTAATCACTTAAATCAGCCAATGACGGTCGTCAGCCCCGTAATTGCCCAGACTTCTATATTCTTATTCATCTTTAATGTGACGTCAAAAAATAAAATAAAATTGTATTAAACGAACAAAAAAAAAATTTAATAAAAAATATGAATATGGATCGGTAATCCCATTTCGACCGGAAACGATATGCAACCTACCAGCCACCGCGAGAGCTCTTTCGAAGGGGGTAGAAGAGAGGGGTAAAAAGGACCACCGCGAAGCGGTGACGACGACATTCGATCGCGGATGTTTTTGCCGAGATTTTTTCCTCGGCCGAGCCGTGGCCATGTGAGGATGTCGGAACAAAGGGAATGGATACCCGGTCGCGGGAAAGTAATGGTCCAATGCCCGAACCGCTAATTCGGCAGTGCTTTAGTTAATAATACGATACAACACAATACACGGCGGACAATGAACAGGAACCCAGAACCCTCCAGGAGAGCTGAATGAATACTCTTGATGAGATTTTCGGTTACACAATAATTACAAGCGAAAACGTTCGCTGACTTAAAATGTTATTCGAGCTACTCCGTATTCCGCGATGAAATTATCTGCGATATTATTTCAATGCTGAAGCGGGATTCAATAGTCCTCAACTTAATATTCCCAACTCAGAGGTAACATTTGTGTCACGTACTTTCAAAATCCGCCAGATCCATGTAAGTCGATTTTACAAAAAAAAACTCAGGGTTACATTTATGTTTCAAAGATTTGTCTATCTTTAGATAAATTATTATGAAATATAGAATTTTGCCATTTTTTTCAGTATTTAAAAAAAACACGAGACGCAAACTGATAATGACGTCATCATAATTTTTTACCTACCCCCGCTCTCTGATTGGCCGATATGGGTCAGAAGGCAAGTTTCATGAATAAAGCGGAATTCGAAATACAACGTTGTTTTTAAGTATTTTTAGCAGGGTTTTCAGCAAGTATATAAATATTTTAAGCAATAAAACCCACAATTGGCATTGCGATGGAGTATTTATTTTAAAATCTTATAAAACTAGATCTGGCGGATTTTGAAAGTAGGCGACACGTAATTGATTTATTTTTGTTAAAACGCTATTTTTGTATTGAAAATATTTTGTTCTAAATAATAAACATATGGTTTTCTAAGGAAAAGAGTTATTGAAATATAGAAAGTTATTGGAGTTTAAAAAATGATAAACATATTTTTTCAATAGGTATATGTCCAAAAAAATGTAAAACCAATATATTATATAATATAATTCTCAAAGCTGAGTACACGGTTGCTCTGGGCCCTTGTAAGGTGTCATGCATATAACCACTTGTATTATTGTAATCCGCCTCCGTAGTGTAATGGTCAGCACGCTGAGCTACCGTTCTGGAGGTGCCGGGTTCGATTCCCAGGTGGTGTCAAATAAATCTGAGTGATTTTTTTCTCTCTAATATTTATTCAATATTACCCTGGACTGATACCTGAAGCGGAGGGCTGATCACCTTTAAAATAAATATAAAAATAATAGCGTGGAAAAATACAAATATTCATTTTTACCCCCTGCAACTTGAACACGAGTCATCCAGCATTGTAGCCGAACGCACTTACCACTACACTATAAAGAGTAGTACTGTATAGGGGTGGATAACTTTTATAAATTCTCAAAATCTTTTATAAATTATCCGTCTTTCATCATTAATTGAGAGCTCATATAAAAAATAACCGCCTTATTCACAGTCGCGCAATGATAACAAAAGTGATTCGCTCGCCGGCGACTTTGTGGGTGGCTGTAGGGGAGGAGGGCCGGCTACGGGGGCGGGGGGCGGCAGGGGGGCCCCTGAAAGTTGAGTAAGGCTCTGTCAATGAGCCACCTGTTGCTGTGGGAGATAATACTAAATAACTTTTATTTAATGAACGGGAAATGAAGCGAGTTATGAAAATAGTTACGAGTACAGTCTACCCGTGTTATGCGTTATTTATTTCATGGAGCGTACTATGGCCAATAGCTTTTATGTAGTCGTCAAAAAAGTTGTGGGTCGTTAAGATTTGAACATTTAAGTGCTTCAATAAAAAGAAATATGTACTTAGTCCGTGATTCTCACTCTTCAAAGGGAAATAATTATTTGTCTTTTGAAAACGTGTTCTTATGGCAGAATATTCGATAGCCCGCAAATTTTCTTTTCTCTCTGTCTACCCCTGCGGATAGGTGGGTTGATGGTAAGTTAGATATTTCGTTTTAGTTCTTAGTTCACCTATGTAAATAAGAAGGACATGTAAATTGTTAGGGCGGCATAATCCATAGCCTGCAACTTAATTTTCTTTACACTCGGGTAACATTTGACGCCATTTTTTTTTCAACGTTGAAACGCTGTTTTTGTACTGATTAAATAAGTTTTTCTTCGAAATAAATATACGGTTTTGAAAAAAAATACAAAATTATTAGCATTGTGTTTCACAGCGAGACGTTATGAAGGAGAGTTCTATAGAATCAATGCTATTGAGCTATTATTATTATAGCAAAAATCTTCTGGTACAATAAGAGAAAGAAGGGTATGATAAACTGTTGCATTGTTTGTATATTGAAAAGCATAATAATTGTGTTGATTATTTATATATATGTATATATATATATATATATATATATATATATATATATATATATATATATATAAATAAATATATATATATATATATATATATATATATATATATATATATATATATATATATATATATATATATATATATATATATATATATATATATATCATAAAATATGCGCTAGTTTCAAGGGATATGGTACATTTGTGAAAACAGAATAAATCTATAAAACCACCTATCCGCACCCTAATGGTGCATAGGGCACTGTGTCGTATAAACGCAGTGTTATCTTGATCGTTAACACATGAAGGAAAGGTGATCAGCCGTCCGCTTCAGGTACCAGTCCAGGGTAGCATTGAATAAATATTACAGTGAAAAAATCACTTAAATAAATATTCGACCCCCCTGGGAATTGAACCCGGGACCTCCAGAACGGTAGCCGAGCGTGCTGACCATTACACGACGGAGAACATTAACATAAATCTACTTGTAAATATTTAATAATACATTAATTTTAGAATTTATTAATCAGATACGTACGTAGTTATTTATGTGTAGCTACTATAAATACATACATTGTAACATTTGAGTTGAAACTACTGATTTCTTATTTATATTCCTCTACTTTTTGGTAATTATTGTAGATGGCATTGGTACTGTTTTTTATTTATTTAGTATTTTTCTTAAGTATCCTACCTTCAGACAAGCCTTTAAAGGCTTGTCTGAATTGTGGGTTAATTTTATTAAAATGTTTCTTTAAAAATGAAAACGTGGCAATGATTTTTTTTTAAATCTCTCACATATTTTTTAAATTGTGTAAGTCCGAATTTACGTAAGTCGAAATCACGTAAGTAGAGGACTTACTGTACTGCGTTCCGTGATCGGATCGATGGGTCGTATCGCGGTCCAGCGGTAAGAAGAGCCTTTATTAGGTAACACGATATTTTATTCCTTCCAAATAACGTGTAATTCCAGTACCCGAGTAATACATAATTAACCGATAACGTATATTACGTATTACGTTTTTGCTTTCAGCTGAGACAATTCTCTCCGGAACAAAGCCAACGTAGTTGAACACGTGAATTCTGAAGGTCGAACACGTGACTTGAACAATTTTCGCGAAAATCGCGAGCTGTTTTTTACGTCACGACAAACAGTGTAACTCATCTCTCTTTGAAGATATAATTATCATTTGCGCGCTCGCAGCTAATTGAATAAAACAATTTGTTGACGCGTCACAAAATTTCCCTTGTAATTTGTAATTTAATATTTTCCCTCCATATAATATAAATATATAATATAAAATAATATAATTATAAATGACTTCAAGCCCTTATCCGCACCCCAATGCCAATGGTGCATCATTTAAACGGAGTGTTATCTTCATCGTTAATACATGAAGGAAACACATAATCAGCCTTCCGCTTCAGGTACCAGTTCAGGGTAATATTGAATAAACATTAGAGTGAAAAAATCACTTATATTTATGTGACCCCTCCCCCCTGGGAATCGAACCCGGGACCTCCAGAACGGTAGCCGAGCATGTTCACCATTACACTACAGAAGGGGCCAATTAAATGACAATTTACAATAATGTGTCCTCACTGGGTTTTACCGTGCTAAGGGCACATTTCTACCGTACCATTACAGACACTAATTGAAATTGTCATTCCACAAAGTAAACAACTAATATAATACATTACATTATACAATACTTTTTTTTATCAAACTATATAAAAATAAAATTGTTTATGACATGTAATCAAATAAGACATGGCCGAATCATGCGATCTATTCCAGATCTGCCCGCCTCTGTTATCCATTTATGAATAGCCTTTTTATACTTAGTTACGTTATTTAATATATATGTATATATATATATATATATATATATATATATATATATATATATATATATATATATATATATATTTATATATATATATATATATATATATATATATATATATATATATATATATATATATACTTATATATATATATATATATATATATATATATATATATATATATATATATATATATATATATATATATATATATATATATATATATTTATGCATGTTTTTTATATTTATTTTAGTTCTTTATGTATGATCCAATTCAGAAACATTGTTATTATATCACTAGAACTTTACAAGAGACATCTATTGGTGTATTGGTGAGATGAAAAGAAGCTTTTTATTGAGCAGAAACTCTTATATCAGTATGTATATTTAGAACTTCCAAGAATTTGAGTAGTGTGGTTTTCAATAATGGGTAAAATTGGTGAATGTTACACGTGTGTAATCAGCCTATGACGGTCGTCAGCCTCGTAAATGCCCAGACTTCCATATTCTTCTTCATCTTTGATGAGATGTCCAAAAATAAAATGAAAATAACTTCTGTAATTGGAGATAATCCAGATTTTGTGAACAAGTATTTGGACACACATTAAAAATGTTGTAACTATAAAATCCATTTCCATATTACTCTCTCAAATACAAATATGTCTCATATGAGGCGCTTCTGAAATTCCTAAGGAAAATACCTTTTTTTGTCTAATTACCTACATATAAAAAGATTTTTCAAACTTATTTAACAAACAAAAACATACACGAGAGTGTTAAAAGAATACCTTTGTTCGTAAGTAAGTTTAGCGAAACTTTTAATAAATGTAACCCGATTTCCCTCCCTCGACCTGTTACGGAGCACCTACACACGTATCATATTATGTATAAAGCCAGTCTAGCCGTATAATGTAGTGAATGGGGGGAGACTTGAATGAAAAGAGTAGGCATGAATCGACAGGAAATAAAAATAAACAATATTGTTAGCTTTATATGAGGACTTTATAGCATTTACGGCCCCATTGTGTCTTCGTGTAGTCAATATTTAGGTCAATAACACTGAATTCTGATATTATGGCATATCCGTTTACTTGGGAAATATACGAAACTGGGCATGGCATACTTGCAAAGAAAAAATGTATCGTATAAATTTATTATTATGACGTATATTGATGTATCGTACATATCGCTCACTCCTTTCAACAACGTCATAAATAAAAAAAAAACTTAATTTCAGGAGATCGTTTTTAAAGTTTAAAAAAAAATTATTAAAAATAAATATCAGGCCACTTATTTAACTTTTTACTGTGCAACAGATCATTTTAGATAAAACCTGAATGTTTTTCTCCATTTGAAAAATACTAAATGAATATTTTAAAAAATAATTAAACAATACCTTTTCTTCATAATGCAAAAACAACACTTTCTGCCCTGTAGCGGGTAAATATTAAGTTTAAAATATGCCGCTTTTGCTGGGATATAGTACGTTTTCTGGGCATTCCGAAAATACGCACAAGTTAAAATTGACGATTTTTGATATATGTCGTCGTTGAAAGGAGTGAACGATATGTTACAATGTTAGCAAGTATGTAATAAGAGTAAATAATGTAAATTGTAGATGAATGATTATTCGTTTTCTTCTTCTTCTTCCGTGCGTATCATGTCAGGTCCCTCTGACGTCGACTACCTTTTGAGAGTAATTGTCCTTATCTTGGGCAGCTCTAAACACCGCCTTGACGGTTATGATCCCCGAATGATTTTATTGCAAATTTAAATAATGAACTTTTTTTAAAGCAAGTTGTAGCATTCATAATTAAATTTTTGTTTTTGACCCAGTCACGCGTTGTTGTGACTCAGTCTGGTCAAATGGAAAAACAAAAAATAGAAAGCACACATTTCTGATATTTGATTTGATTTGAAGGAACGCAAATATTAAAAAAAATCTATGAAACAGCATTGCGATCGAAAACAAAAAAAAATGTTTAAAATGCTAACAGCAGCTGATAAGAAGCAAGATGTACACCATGGGCAATGTTTGGAATTGCGTGTGTTTCTATTACGTTCAACAGATGGAGCTGCCATAGAGGTTTAAAAGCTACGTAAAAGCCGCTTTACATATAATCTAAAACATTGTGTACCTACGTTAAAAAATTTAAACATCAATTATAAATTACTTAATTAATTTACAAAATAAATATAACCTTTAGCTACTGAGGTGGATTGAATTTCACGTAACCACTGACGTGGGGGCCGCAGAGGCCCGTATATATATTTGCTTATATTTACAGCCTCAGTGTAACGAAACTAGAAGGTACTAGAAGGTACGAGTGTGTCGTACGTGAGGGAAGAGAATAATTCAATATTTTTATTTTCTCATGGCCTAAGCGACCCCAACCTCCGCAGTTAAAGGATAACAAGGGTTTGAAAAAAAACATTTGTTCTGCATTGGTATATTGTAGAGTGTGTTATTTTTTATTGATTTAAACATATATATTTTTTGAATTTCGCCAAATAAAGTCGAGCCAAAACTGAGGCAGTTAGAGTAGTACATATATAGAATTCTAAAAAATTGCTTTGCAAGAGAAGGTCTATCAGAAAGCCTGGATGCTTCTTTATCAGATCTGGAAATGCGGTGGGACAGCTTTCAAGCTTTCAATCACTATGAAATAAAAATAATTACAACCTAACTCTTTTGCATTGCGAGAACAACAAATCTCTCGACCATTTGACTAGTTTCACCGATCGCGAAGGCCGTCTACGGATCAGGGCAGCATGATCAAACGGCCGATACCCTTACAGTTTCGATAGTTGCCTACGAGGAAATGAGCGGACACGCCGCGAAGGATCAATAATGCAGACTGCTAATTCACAAGAACCCCCGCCGCCTGCCGTCGGCGCGGCGGTCACCCCTCAATCCTCCGATAGCCCACTATACAGTATGCCAAACGTCGTGAAAGCGAGTACTAATTTAACTTAACGTGGGCTAGCTATACCGCGAGGAACAGGGTGGTACGAAACATAGTTATTCTTTTTAACAAAAATGTCAATAATGCATATAATCTCTTTGTTTCACCATTACCCCTCCCCTAAAAAACTAACCATCACGCCGCTTCGCCGCAGGGGTAGGCAGAGAGAATAGAACGCCACACCATTCTGTCTTTGCAAACATTCTTCGCCTCTTCCACGTTAATGCATCTCCTCATACATACCCGCCGATTGTTACGACTTCTAACCTGACCACTTTCAAGTATTTGACATACCTGATCGTGCCATGTTTTTCTCGGTCTTCCTGTGCTCTTTTTTCCACTCACGTTCGCCTCATAAATTTGTTTTACCGTTCTTTCCTCACTCATTCGTTCTACATGTCCAAACCATCTCAACACACCTTGGAGTCCAGGCTTTTCTGTCGGCCGCCAGGACCCTTGCATCCTCTCAAGTCAGTTCCAATGTGATTCTTCGTGATTTAATTAAGTACCTTAAAAAAACGTAAAAGCTAACTTATAACTAACTAACTAACTACCCATCACACCACCTAAGCGCAGGAGTAGGTAGGCAGAGAGAACAGAGATGTTTTGTAAACTAATATGTATTTGCAAACAATCTTTGCCTCTTACACATTCATGTATCTCCTAATATATGCCCGCAGATTCACTCATTCGATTCACATGCCCAAACCATCTCAGCACACCTTTCGATATTGCTTTTATCGATGATGCTTATCTCAGCCTTGCATTCTTTCCTTATATCACCATTATATCATAAACGTTTTGGCGCATTTTCGTCTGAGAGGCGTGCATTTCGACTGCATCCAGTCTACTTTCATCATTCTTTTGAAAAAGTAATGATAAATAGATACATACTGTTTTACAATATTACCCTGGACTGGTACCTGAAGCGGAGGGCTGATCACCTTTCCTTCATGTGTTAACGATCAAGATAACACTGCGTTTTATATGATGCAGTGCCCTATGCACCGTTGGGTGCGGATAAGGGTTTGAATGAATGAATGTTTTACAACGTGCAGACACTTGGCGAGCACCCTGTGCATCATAAGGATTTGAAACTTCTCGCAAACTAATTTGCTGGACCCCTTCGATACCTGCGGCATTTCGCGGTAGGAAGGTAGGAGGTAGAAGGTAGAAGCCGTGTTTACGGGTAGGTATCTGCCACTTTATGCTACATGGCTGTGTGCCTATACGTCGCGCAGTACGGCGTAAAGGGTACTTACCCATACACATTAGCATGGCTTCTCACGCGAGTCCTTGTCACCCGTCGGACTTGGCGAAACACGGGGAAATGTGAACCAACCCGAGGCCAGTGGCGTACCCGAAACGTTATTATTTATTTATAAGCATATGAGAGGATTGAAATATGAAATTAACCTATTATTTATTGACGTGAACAAAAATGAAGAACAATATGTAAATCTGGGCATTTACGGGGCTTACGACCGTTATAGGCTGGTTTAAGTGATCACTTTATACACATGTAATATTCGCCAATTCTACCCACGATTGACAACCACACAACTCAAATTATCGGTTCTACGTAGATGAACCAGTTTTAAAACATTATTCTTGAATCACTAGAACTTCACTAGAGACATCTATTGGTGAGATGAAAAGAAGCTTTTTATTGAGCAGAAACTCTTATATTAGTATGTGAGGTCCGAATCCTGGATTATGATCACACACATGAGAAACTTGTAATATAAATTAAAATACATCATATCATCATATAAAGGAAATTTGGAAATTAATAACGCAATGCGCTATTAATTCGATATATTAATTCAAGCACAATGTTTCGAAATCGGATCATATATATGTAGAACTTCCAAGAATTTGAATAGTGTGGTTGTCAATCGTGGGTAGAATTGGTAAATGTTAAGTCATTATCAAGCATTTCCTAATCCTCTTCTAAAGTTCAACCTGATAAGGGTAGGGCAAGAAAGAAACTGTGGAAAAAGAGAGAAACATTCACTGGGAATATGGATAGAAGAACACTTTATTGAGTATAACTTTGCTACATACAAAATATCAACCACTCTACGCCAATGCAAGAGCTCAACTCGCGGAAGGATCATTATCATGCTCCTCGTACAACATTCCACTGCCCTTACTGTAAACTGGGCACTATACAGCTATACATAATTAATACACAAATCTATACATAAAACTATAAGTACCAAAGGTAAGCTGTATATAGTCAGAATGAACTGGACGACATTTGGACAAAGCTCCAAAAAAAATTAAGTGTCGCTAAGATCGTTTACACGTCAATAATTGGTTTTCATGACAATATTATGTGAATTTTTTAAAAAAGTTTTGTGCTGATATTTCTTGGTGGAACTGCATTTTATAAAGTAAAATAACAACTACATATATAGTTTTTTTTTCAGATATATCGTTCACTCCTTTCAACAACGTCATATATCAAAAAACATGATTTTCCAGGAGATCGTTTTTAAAGTTATAAAAATATAATAAAATGTATTAAAAACAAATATTAAGCGTAGTATAAGTTTAGGTGATCATTTCATAATCGTGTAACGTTTCTAAAGATCATCTCACTCTCGCTGTTTCTAAACATTGGTGGAAGAGCATTCTACGCCATCGGTCCCGCAACGACAAATGTACGCTCGCCAAATTAAGTGTGTTGGTTGCGAGATAATAAAATCTATTTACCCATATTTTATAGCCGTTCGAAGCGTGAGATATCTATCAACCAATTCGTCTGAAATGCACGTTTCTCGTAGATACTCTGCAGCAGTTTATGTATTGGTTTATGCATGAGGAGACAAAGTTTATTATCAACCATTTCGGGAAAGCGTAACCAGTGCAGAACGCATGAACAAAGCTGCAGCCATCTCGGGATGCCTGAAAAATGCTATATGGAAAAACCCTGAGATGAAGATCGGCAGCAAGATCAAGATATACAAAACTTGTGTCCGACCCATCATGACGTATGGAATCGAAAGTAGAGCAGACACCGCTGCCACAAAAAACGCGCTTAGAGTGTCAGAAATGAAGACTCTGAGAAGCATAACAGGCAAGAGTCTTCGAGATAGAATCAGAAATGCCAAGGTCAGGAAAATATGCGAGATCGAAGATGTCGTTAGGTGGGGAAGGCAACAAAGAAGACAATGGTATGCGCATGTGAGGAGAATGGAACCATCCAGACTCCCCCACATCGCTCTGTACGGCCAACCCCATGGTAGACGACTCCCGGGCAGACCACCAAAGAGATGGGCCGATAGCTGGGAATCGACGTCGCAGGAGGCTTATCCCTCTTAAAAGCAGGCCGCAAGGCCTATAATAAGAAGAATAATAATAATAAGAAGAAGAAGAAGAATAATAATAATAATAATAAGTAACCAGTGCAGTTGGTGAAGTAATAGGGTGATGGAATTTAGAAATTCCAAAAATCAGTCTCGCTGCAGCGTTTAACACTGATTGCAGTCGAGTCATTTAACTTTATGGAATGACACAATGATTTAAATATGAAAATAAAACAATTGTATAATACCACCACTTGTGAACAGGTCTTATACAAGTGTTTTATATTTATATATAAGACTCAATATACGATAAATCGCAACTTAATTTTCTTTAAACCCATGTAATTTATTTTTTTAACACATCGTTTTTGTACTGAAGAAAAAAGTTTTTCCTCGAAATAAATATATAGTTCTGAAAAGACAAGAGTTATTGAAAGTTCGAAAAAATATAAAAATATTTTTTAAATAATATATCGTAGTCGTACAGGAGAAAGTGACCAACTAAAACCAAAACGTAAAATGTTCAGGAGGGCATTTTAATTACTTTTGCTTGGCAAGAAAATAAAGATCAATGCAGTTAGTCTTTTTTAACGAGTCAATATATTATACTTCCAAGTTTAAAATCCTTTGGGATTTTTTCAGGGCAATATTAAGCTAGTAAGATATCAAATAGTCAATGATGAAGTTTTTGTAAAAAATGCACTTGGTCACTTTCTCCTGTATGACCACGATATAATCTTAGACAAATCAAATTACAATATATATATTTTTAAATCGTGTGTGGAAGAACAACCGACCTCTATCGCGGTCTGCGAATTCTCCCTTAACACTGATAGCAGTCAACTTTGTATAATGACATGATGATTTAAACATTAAAATAAAACGATTGTATAGACCACATAATAATAATAAGGCCGCTATTTGAAGTGCCCTTATTCAAACGTTTTATAATTTATATCAAACGAGATATTACAGTCCATTTTTACGTGAACTGCTCAATTTATTGTTTAAAATTGTATAATAAAGTATCCGCATAATAAAGTATCCGTGCTGGCGAATTTTCGCAGATTGTATTTTTCCATATCGCGTGTCCGCTTTCATTTCACGTTTCTTTGGCAAGAGTGACAGAATGCTTTGCATAATTACGGTGCAATAGTCCTTTAGATTTTAGACCATAAATAATAATATATCGTATTATGCAGGTTGGCTGCAGGAATGGCTACCTTCTCAAGAGGTGAGTCCACAACAGCGTTTTTTCCTGCCAAGGTATAGAAAAATAATTTTTGACCGTTGATCTGATTCTTTGACTCATTCATCGTCATTGATCGATGTTAAATTATGTCCACGCGTATGAAAAAAACGAAGAAAAGTTGTATTTGTGTGAGGCTGCTAGCTGCCAAGGGTTTGCAAGGAGGATTTGTCTTAATTTTGAAAAAAACGTACTTAAAAAATCTTGCTATTTATTTTTTATTTTATCAAGGGCTTACAATGAGAATATATCATAAAAAATTGACAAACGTAAAACAAACATCTTGACATTTTGTATTGGCGTTTATTTTTTATTTATCAAGAGCTTGCAATTAGGATCTGTCTTAATAATTTAGAAAAAAAACGTAAAACAAAAATCTTGATATTAAGTATTTTGCAGTTAGTTGTTACTGCTTTATATTTTTCGTTGAGCGTTTTACGATGTACACCTTACGCTATATTTGAAGCGAAACACTCCTTTCTACGAACAATGTACCATAATTACAATATATGCATATTACAATATCTAAACTTGCCCACGACAAGCAAACAAAAAAATGATCTTGAAGTGAAGAAATAAGATTTATCCAACAAAGTAACCAACTAACTATCACGCAGCGTGTCTACTCATCATCTCTTCATACAAACACTCCGCTTATTTTGACTCCTGACCTGACCACATTCAAGTATTTGAAAAAAATTATCTGTATCAGTCAAAACATTTGGATTAAAATCAAATACATTTTTAAAGATATCGATTCCTGCATTCGGACTCGCCTCTTAACGCGGACGGACCGTACCTTATCAGACATGCAAATCGATCAAAATGCGGCATATTATTTATTATTATTATTGCCTTTTTGATTCCCATAAAGCTATCACTAAGGAATTAATTCGCCCTGCGTGACCCGATCGATCTTCCCGCGGGATCTGCGGGTCTCCCGTCTGCCGATCAAGCATTATTGTACCTACCCCGCCTATGGCCATCCCTAAAATTGTTTCTGGGAAAAGAGAGTTGTGGTTTATTGGCTCCGTTTTAGTCTGAATCTGTTTAAATGAAATTGACACGACACTCGGTTAATATAGAAGAACAGCGATGTCCAATGAATTTCTGAATCAAAATCATTCACTATTATAATATTTTTTTAAATATTATAATTAAAGTGAATGAGCGAAAGCTAAACTGGCAGTGCACAACGGAGTCCTGGTTCCAACTCTAACGTATGGAAGTGAAACATGGAGTTGGCAAAAGAAGGATAAAAGTAGACTGAATGCAGTCGAAATGCGATCTCTCAGAAGAATGTGCGACAAAACGATGTATGATAGATGTGCGAATAGTGAAATAAGGAAGGAATGCAAAGCTGAGATAAGCATTATCGATAAAATTAAGAAAGGTGTGTTGAGATGGTTTGGACATGTAGAACGAGTGAGTGAGGAAAGAACGGTAAAACAAATTTATGAGGCGAATGTTATTGGGAAAAGAAGCAGAGGAAGACCGAGAAAAACATGGCACGATCAGGTATGCCAAATGCTTGAAAGTGGTCAGGTTAGGAGTCGTAACAATCGGCGGGTATGTATGAGGAGATGCATGAACGTGGAAGAGGCGAAGAATGTTTGCAAGGACAGAGTGGTGTGGCACTCTATTCTCTCTGCCTACCCCTGTGGGGAAGCGGCGTGATGGTTAGTTAGTTATTTTTTAAATGACCAGGTGATACTTTGATTTGTTGGGTAATATATCCAAATTAAAACAAGGTTTATTGGATTGAATTCCGCATTTATTTATCTGTATGTTAATACTTGACGCGTCACGTATTAACATATACATAAATAAATGTAAAATTCAATCCAACAAACCTTGTTTTATTTTGGATATATTACCCCACAATTCAATATGGAATTCTACCAACTGTTTGCAGTTACATAAAATAGACACTTTGATTCTTTTGTATTTAATAATTGTGTATATTCGTTAACTGTTAATTAGATTTATTTCATATTAGAATTATAATTTAACAAATTTTAACGCCAATAAATCTTTTTTAAATGGGAGTTTTTTTAAAATTATTATTATAAAGGAATAACCTGCGAAGCCTCTATTTTAGAGGCTTGTCTGTAGGTAGGATAGTGAGGATAGGGAAGGTAAATGTAAAAAAAAATACATCACAAACACCCAGACCAATGGAAAAACTGTATCTTGAATTCATTTTGCAATTGGCGGGAATCGAGCCCGCGATGTCAGTTTCGTAGTGGAGCGTCTACCCAACTACGCCATAGCGTCTGTCTTATATAGTGGTGGCCAAATGTATTAGGCACCCCCATTGAATTTGTTTATGTCTATAAATACCGCGACTCTTGGAATTCTTGCAATCTTTTCGGATTGTATCGTATTTGATGGATTTCACCTACTACTTATTACATGCTATCCCGACCTACGACAGTTAGGGGCGTGATTTATTCCAAAACTCTCTTTTCACTAATTTCAAGGGTCAGTTTTATATGTGAAACATTTCTCTCCAGTTATTTTAATCAGTGAAAAAGTGCAATTTTTTTTACTTTTTATTGGTATTTTTCTCCAACCGGTTTCGACAAAAACCTTGTCATCATCAGGGTTAAACATGTTTAAACATCTCTACAATGACATCTTTACGTATTATTTCCGACAGGTGTTGAAGAAGACTTGCTTGTTTTATCCGGCTGACTATTTCTGATTTTGATTAATTTTGAGTAATTTTGCTGCCCATTTAAACAAATTCGATGATTTATTTGATTTTTTTTTAAATAAATCTATTTTGTTTTCAACCACTTTTTATTGGTACTTTTCTCCAACCGGTTTCGACAAAAACCTTGTCATCATCAGGGTTAAACATGTTTAACCCTGATGATGACAAAGTTGTTGTCGAAACCGGTTGGGGAAAAGCACCAATAAAAAATGATTTGTAGTTTTACTTTATAAATTTTATAAAATGTGCCACAAAGTATCTGCGAAAAACATTCTAGATATGTTTGATGTTTGATCAAATACAAAATACGTGTTAAATGGTAAATACGTATTAAAAGGAATTGGGTAGAATATAAATTGGTTAAAAGTTTGTTATGTTTGTGCCAAACGATCGCCGACAGAAAGATGTAAATTCGGAGTTTAATTAATTCCCGACAATCATAACGGTTTGTCCCGAATGTGATTGTGAATACGGGGGCGCGTGACTAAATTCATAGGGTAATTAAAATTTGTCCGCCAGCTAGGAGCTGGACGTCCTCCGGGGGTCGGGCGCGGGGGTGGGTTCGCATCTCCGGTACATAAATAAGGAGCGGGATTAGCGCGGGGTGGGCGCATCAACTATTCATGGAGGGTCAATAATGGCGAACAGGTTGGATGTCGGCGGGGGATCGATCGCCCCCCATCTCGGCCCCGCGGTCCGTCCTTTGATCGCGGCCAGCGGTTTACGGCCCGATGACGTCACGCCGGGCAGCGATGCTGGCCGCTTTGACAAGGGTCCTAGCGAACGTGCGGATATTATACATTATCCAGAACACAGCCCGGGTACGTAACCCTAGGGTGGGTTTGTCCGCTGCCCGCCGCCTTCGGGATACGCTAGGCTGGAAGGAAAGACACCCTGATTTAATAATTAAGACATGCCCACCCACCTAATGTCCGTACAATACATCTTTCCATACTAAAAGGTAAAACACTTCCACTCCTGAAATCTTAATAAACCCGAATTTTGAGATAGTTCAGTGATTACTCATATAATTTTTTGGTAGCACTAAACTATGCCCTCTCTAAACCCTCTTCCGTACCTAATGGTGCAAAGGGCACTGCATTATATAAACGCAGTATTAATACAATAATTAAGACATACCCACCCACCTAATGTCCGTACAATACATCTTTTCATAATAAAAGGTAAAACACTTCCACTCCTGAAATCTAAAAAAACCCAAATTTCAAGAAGTAGTTCAGAAATACCTAAAATTATTATTGGTAACACTGACCTATGAACTCATGGTAAAAAAAATACATTTTAATGTATCACTCACTCTTTTCAACAAAGTCATATTTCAAAATTCTTGATTTTTTAGGAGATCGTTATTAAAGTTTAAAAATATAATGAAATGTATTAAAAATAAATATCAAGCTACTTATTGAACTTTTTACTGTGCAACAGATCTTTATAGGTAAAACCAGAATGTTTTTTCTCCATTTGAAAAATATTTAGTATATTTAAAAAAAATAATTAAACAATACATTTTCTTCAAAATGCGAAAACAACACTTTCTGCCCTGTAGCGGGTAAATATTAAGTAAACATATGCCGCTTTTGCTGGGATAAAGTATATTTACTGGGCATTCCGAAAATATGCACAACTGAAAATTGACGATTTTTGATATATGACGTTGTTGAAAGGAGTGAGCGATATAGCATTACTTCTCGAAAATCTATACATGCTATAAAAAATCATAGAAAATGGGGTCACCAGAAACGTATGTCGTCACGTGTGCCTAAGATACGATACGTTAGCACTTCATGTACTCGTATATTTCTATATACAAAATATACAGCTTATATTATATTTTTCTTCTAACCCTTATCCGCACCCTATGGAGCACAGGGCACTGCATCATATGAACGCAGTGTTATCTTGATCGTTAACACACGAAGGAAAGGTGATCAGCCCTCCGCTTCAGGCACCACTCCAGGGTAAAATTGAATGAATATTACAGTGAAAATCCCATTTGACCACCCTGGGAATTGAACCCAGGACCTCCAGTACGGTAGTCGAACATGCTGACCATTACACTACGGAGGCGAACATCATATAGCATATACAAAGTATATGATATATAGCATACTTGTACTTTCATCATACTACTATTACAACCTTCGTGCCGTTTCTCCGCAGGGGTAGACAGAGAGGATGGATCGCCACTCTTCTGTCCTGAAATAGACTCCTCGCTTCCTTCACATCTATACATAGAGTCATACATGCCCTCCGATAACGCAGACTTTTGACACTACCAGAGTTTAGGTTCTGATTGATCTGATCGTGCCAAGAAGTCATTTTCGGCCTTCCTCGTTATGTTCTTTCGTTTACATTTGACACATAAGTGTATATATGTTAAAATCATTATCTTTTGACTATTATGTCCACATGTCTATAACACCCTTAAGAACTCTTTTTTATCTTTTCAATTATCTCTAGTTCCGTCTTAAATTCCTTTCTAATATCATATGCATAACTTCTCAAAAATGTAAAATATGAAAAAAAAATATAGAAAATGTGGTCATCAAAAACATATCGCTCATTCCTTTCAAGAACGTCATGAATCAAAAATCGTCAATTTTCAGTTGTGCATGTTTTCGAAATGCCAAGAAAATATACTATATCCCAGCAAAAGCCCCATATTTTTAACTTAATATTTACCCGCTACAGGGCAGAAAGTGTTGTTTTTGCATTTTGAAGAAAAGCTGTTGTTTAATTATTTTTTTAAATAAACTAAATATTTTTCAAATGGAGAATAAACCTTCACCTAAAATCTGGTAGTGTCAAAAGTCTGCGTAATCGTAGGGCATGTATGACTCGATGTATAGATGTGAAGGAAGCGAAGAGTCTATTTCAGGACACAAGAGTGGCGTTCCATCCTTGAAAGGAGTGAGCGATGTAATATTCAATAAAAATATCGAATCTTTCCGCCCAACGACCCGATAAGTTGACATTAAAAGGAATATACTGTCTTATTGAAGTTGAAAAATTTGGAGAAAAAAAGTCCAGGGAAAGGTTAATAATTTGAATAGTTTTATAAATGACTTTCGACCCTATTACCTATAGTATTATTCCTGCTTCGCTTTGATCCCTTGCTCGGCCTTAGTCGACTGTTTCAATCCAGCGAAAGAAAATTCCTGGAAAATTGTATCAAAGGCTGCTTCGAACTAATTTGCCATTCCACGTAAAGCCACTACCTTTATTTGTATCATTAATATCATAGTTATGGGTACATTGACAAAAAACGTTTGCCGTGATTTGAGAATTACATGTATGTGTATACAAAAAAACAATGAATTCGGCCGATAAATTTACATATAAAATATGAAATTATTGGTCGGAATAAAAAAGTGAAACAATTTATAGTAGACTTAAATATTTAAAAAAACATATTAGGTAAAGAAAATATTAAAAAATTAAAAAAAAATTTTAGATTCAGGAATAAATAAATAAAAGAATAACACATCAATTTACTGTAGAAAGGACAAATATTTCAATGTTTAATTTCCGTTTTCAAAGCAGACAGCAAGCGCGTTGATATATACCAAGCAGCAACGTCACTTCACGACAAATGTCTGAAGACAATAAATAGAATTTTAGTTGTGTTTTAAATTGATTATTTATATCTAAATACAGTAAATATATTTTCAAAAAAGTTTAAATAAATACAGTATTCATATTTTCAAGTTTTTATGGCTTATTTTAAACCTATGTTATATGACGGACTTTCGGCTTTAAATGACACACCCTCCCCCCGATTAGTCCGCTATATCAAGGTTTTACTGTATTCTATTATGACTTTTGATATTAAATATCCTTAAGTTGCCTGGGCTAAATTAACTGTTTATATATCCTGAGTTTTAATTTAGTATTAAATAGTAATATATGTTTTTATTATGTATGAAAAATATGTGATTACGCTCCCGAGATTAGACCGTCCATTTTATAGATACGACACTGTCCGTAGGGCGTGATAAGCCTCTTATTTCGCTCCAAAAAATCGTCACGAATTTAATTTAAGCGCTCGAAACCCTCGCAGTTTAGACAAAGGCCAGCGACACATACATCTTGGTCAGATCCACAAACGCCGCTATCGCACCCCCGGCGGGGTGGGACGGGTGGAGCGGGTGGGGGTGGGGTGGGTGGGGGCGGGTGGGGTCGGTGGGGTGGGTGACGCGGCGGGGGAGGGGCGGGGGCGCGAGACGCGGCCGGTGAATAATTATCGGGAGAGATAGCCGCTCCTAGCAGATGCCCCGATGAGCATGCATACCTAGCAGCCAGCAATCCCGCTAAGTATGTACAGTACGTAGTGGTAGACATAGTGCCGTATAGTACGTTCCAGTGCCTATCTTATCTTGTACACTTTGGAGGGCCTATTCTTCTAGCCTTCAATAAAGAAACCGACACTTCCAACGAATATTATCGAATGTTCGAAACACTGTAGAAAGGTCATTCGAAGTACAATACATAAATACATTAATAAATGAGAAGTTTACTATATTTGACGGAGGATATCGTGAGGTGGGGACGACAACGAAGGCGATACTGGAATGAACATTAAAACAGAATGTCAGAAGACAGGCTTCCACGTATCGCCCTTCAAGGTAATCCGTCAGGGTTACCTTGAAGGACGCAGACCCCCAGGCAGACCTACGAAAAGATGGAATCCCAGGGGCGACATGCGGAGGCATAAACAGATCCCTAGGAACTATAAAAAGAAGAATAAGAAGAAGTATTATATACAGCATAGGTAACTTTGTGGTATGGTAATATAACACGATAATTTAAGTGATATTAAGCAAAGTGAACGATGAATGATAAGGAGATTGTCAAAAAGTTGACTAACTAAGTTGAGCAACACATCACTTTCCAGCAGGAGTAGGCAGGGAGAATAGAATGCCAATCACTGTGTTTTTTCAAAAGATTACGCCACTTCTACATTCATGGATCTCCTCATATTCCGACTCCGATTATTCCGACTCCTGACCTGACCGCTTTCAAGTATTTGAAACACTAAATCATGCCACTAATACCTGTACCCGACGGATTCTCAAATTATTTGGACAATTTGCGCGTGGCAACGGGGATAGCCTGGAACGACTAGTTGTGATCGGTAGCCTGGAGAGAAAGAGAGGGAGAGGAAGATCCCCACACGATGGACCGATCAAATTAAGGCAGCAGCAGGCACCTCAGTGGTTGGAGCACTACGTACAGCGCAGGCAAGGGATAACTGGAGAATAGTCATTGCTTCTGCAAGGGTCACAACCCTCAGCAATGAGGAATAAGACGGAGAAGAAGAAATCATGCCAAATTTTCATCGGTCTTCCATCTCCTATTTGCAACTATATTTAATTGATCATCCCAAGTGTTTCTCTGTTCATATTTCTGACCACATTCGCATCACAAATTTGTTTTACCATTCTTTGTTCACTCATTCGTTCCACATTTCCAAACCATCTCAACGTGTCTTTCTTAATTTTATCTATAATGCTTATATCAGTCTTGCATTCTTTTCTTATTTCACCATCTTTTTTTAAGATGAGAGTTGCATTTATTATGTACCTTTCTTATTATATACACAAATCCATAAGTGGATTCTCGTTTCTATCTTATATCATATTTTGACTTATTTCTTTAACAACATTTTGAGTGTGTCCAAATACTTGCTCACAAAATCTGGATTATCTCCAATTACAGGAGTTATTTTCATATTGGAATTTGAGTGGTGTGGTTGTTAATAATGGGTAGTATTGGTGAATGTTACACGTGTGTAAAGTGATCACTTAAACTAGCCTATGACGGTCGTCAGCCCCGTAAATGCCCAAACTTCCATGTTTTTTCTTCATCTTTGATGAGATGTCAAAAAATAATATTATTCCTTTTAGCTTATATCATGGTTTACCTAATGTCTTCTAGCTAATATCACTTTTTCCTTCTTTCACCATTCGAACAGATGTTCAAATGATGAAATTATGAAATGATAAATATCTTACATCGTTTTGCCGCACATTCGTCTGAGATATCGCATAAATATTGCTTACAGTCTACCCTTAAGGGGTTAGGCTCCATCGTTGATAGGTTTTAATTTGCTGAAATTGACAATACTCATTCATTAATTTTTGTTTTATTATTTTTAAGAAATTTTGTGCAGAATAGGCCCTGGGAATAAGTCCGAAGCGCAGCGTCCAATGTCCAGAGGCGGATAAGGTTTCCGTCAAGAGTTATTGGAGGAGACGAGATTAGGTATTCTGGGGGCAATTTGATTCCTACAATTTCGACCCGAATGTTGTTTTCCCTGACGAATGACGTCACCATTTGCGTCCTTCGACAAACACATTGATTGATTTGATTCCCGCATTAAGATAACCTACTGCTGCCGAATTTCTAGAAAGAAAGGATTTTCATCTCAAAAGGAATACAAAAATGAATCTAAAAATATAACGAAAAACGATATCAATATTATATATATTATATAAACAAAGAGGCTAATCCCTCTTTAAAACAGGCCATAAGGCCTACAACAAGATGAAGAAGAAGATATTTATATATATATATATATATATATATATATATATATATATATATATATATATATATATATATATATATATATACATATATATATTTATATTTATATTTATATATATTTATACATATATATATATATATATATATATATATATATATATATATATATATATATATATATATATATATATATATATATATATATATATATATATATATATATATATATATATATATATATATATATATATATATAAAACTAACTAACCATCACGCCGCTTCTCCGCAGGGGTAGGCAGAGAGAATCGAACGCCACACCACTCTGTCTTTGCAAACATTCTTTGCCTCTTCTACATTCATGCATCTCCTCATACATACCCGACGATTATTACGACTCCTGACCCGGCCACTTTCAAGTATTTGACATACCTGATTGTGCCAAGTTTTCCTCGGTCGTCCTTTGCTTCTTTTTCCAACTACATTCGCTCCATAAATTTGTTTAACCGTTCTTTCTTCGCTCATACGCTCCACATGTCCAAACCATCTCAACACACCTTTCTTAATTTTATCGATAATGCTTATCTCAGCCTTACATTCTTTCCTTATTTCATCATTCGAACATCTATCAAACATCGTTTTGCCACACATTCGTCTGAGGGATCGCATTTCGACTGCATTCAGTCTACTTTCATCCTTCTTTTGCCAACTCCATGCTTCGCTTCCATACACAAGGGTTGGAACCAGAACTCCATTGTGTACTGCCAGTTTAGCTTCCGCTGATAGATTTTTATTTGCTAAAACTGATTTTAGTGCACCATTCACTCTGTTCCCAGCATTCACTCTCCTTTCTATGTCTTTATCAATCTTTCCATCCCTAGAAAACATACTACCCAAATATATGAAATCATCTACCTGTTCCAAAATCTCCCCATTTACCAATATTTCACACTCAGATCTACATTCATCTCTTTCAAAAACCATGATTTTGATTTGCTAACATTCATCAATAAATCACTTTCCTTGCACACATTATACACTTTTGTCACCAACGTTTGCAGGTCTTCTTTGCTATCGGCAAGAAGAACAGCGTCGTCAGCATATAAAAGGCAACAAACGTATAAAAGGCAAATAAATATATATATATAAATTTATATATATATATATATATATATATATATATATATATATATATATATATATATATTTATATATTTATATATATATATGTATATATATATATATATATATATATATATATATATATAATATATATATATATATATATATAAATATATATATATATATATATATATATATATATATATATATATATATATATATATATATATATATATATATATATATATATATATATTTATATATATATAGACCCAGACTTCCAAATTCTTCTTCATCTTTGATGAGATATTAAAAAACTTTATTTGAATAGTGATATTTTCATATATTACTTCTCCATTATTTCTCTACTTACGAATACTGGGCCTTAAGTGGTAATCGACGAGAATTTTAAAATGTTTGGTATGAAAGTTGACTGATATTTTTTATTTAAATAATACAGCTGTCGGGAGGGATATGCTCTCGATTCATCCGGTATCAACTGAGATCAAAATATCTATCGAATATCCGCAGACGAGCGGTGTATCCGGGGAAAACTGGGTTGGCGGTTTCTGTCAGTGAAATTTTAACCCAGCGGTCACCTTGGAGAATGGCGCGTGGTCCGATAATGTATTCCCGCTCTACCTGATCCGGCAAAACAGACTAGAGCTCTACTCTAGTCTCTTCGGCGAAGAAAGGAAACTGGAAAATGGGGGGTGGGGGTGAAAGGGGGTCACGGGAAGGCTACGGACTGCGAATTGTTCCCCAACTGTGGGGCGGGATTAAAAAAATGCCAAAATTTCATCACATTTCGCTCACTCCTTTCAACAACGTTATAAATTTAAAAATCGTAAATTTTCCGTTATATTTTTGGGATGTCCAGAAAATGTACTATATCCCAGCAAAAGAGGTATATTTTTAAGTTTATATTTACCCGCTACAGGGCAGAAAGTGTTGTTTTTGCATTTTGAAGAAAAGGTACTGTTTAATTATATTTTTATATACTAAATATATTTCAAATTGAGAAAAAAAATCTTCAGGTTTTACCTAAAAAGATCTGTTGCACAGTAAAAGTTCTATAAGTGGCTTGATATTTATTTTTAATACATTACATTGTATTTTTAAACTTTAAAATCGATCTCCTGAACAATCAAGTTTTTTGATTTATGGCGTTCTTGAAGGGAGTAAGCGATTAGTGAATGGAGACGACAGACTTTATGATATAGTCGTTCACAACACACCTTTCTTAATTTCATCGATTATTTCAGCCTTGCATTCTTCCTTTTATCACAATTCGAGCATCAATCATATATCGTCCTAAACAAATAAAATAAATGAATAAATATCGTTTTACCATGTGTGGTAAAACCGTCTGAGAGATCGATTATATTCAGTCTAATTTTATACTTCTTTAACAATGAAATAATTATGAATGCATCGTTCTCCCGCTCATATACAGTAAGCTAATGTTAAATGCTTTGAATTGCAAATTTCCATGAAACAAAACACATTATTTTTGACATCTTAACATAGATGAAGAATAATATGGAATTTCATTCGTTGATACGGCAGTCACTTTGTGGTAAAATCTATCCATTTTCAATAAATGTTTTACTTAGTAAATACCACTATTTCTTAAAATCTACTGTGACACATGTTTCGATGCATTCCGCATCATTTTCATATGGTGTTTGAAAATAATGCGGAATGTATCGAAACACGTGTCACAGTAGATTTTAAGAAATATTGGTATTTACTAAGTAAAACATTTATTAAAAATAATATGGAAGTCTGTGCATTTACTATTATGTTTCATCTTTTTTAAGATGTCAAAAAGAATGAAAAAAATAACTCGTAATTGGAGATAATCCAGATTTGACAATTATTTGGCACACTCAAAATGTTGTAACAGTTTTTTTTTAAATGAAGAATGATAGAAATTTCTGCTGTTATTGTTAAACGAATCTGTCATTACGAAATTTCTACTGTTATTGTTGAACGTATCCATGTTATTGTTGAACGTAGCCAATTGAGAAAGCCTGGCGACATAAGGTTTCCGGTCAGTCCTTCAGCGTTCCTCCCGGAGATATGAAACCTTTCTAAGGGCGGTTTATCAGAAGGGATGTAGCCCACCCTCGCCGCCTCCCAGCCGACCCACCCTCCCGCCGATCTAATTGTATACTTCAACCCTCATTAAACACTACTCGACTCCACTGGCCTTGGCTAAGCGTTGTCGGTGGAGATTGGACATCTTCAAAAGTCATCGGCGAGACAGCGCTCTTACTGGACCGCAAATATATATATATATATATATATATATATATATATATATATATATATATATATATATATATATATATATATCTATCGTTTGTAAAGGGACCTATTGAAATGAACTATGAATGTGGGATAAAGAAGTCAATACACAAGGAGATACGATCGAGTAAAGATACCGTCCTCCCAATCTGCATAACCATTAGTAGGTGGAAACTTCAAGAATACAAGTTTTAGATGTTAATAAATGTATTTATTAAAAAAAATACAAAGTTGAACAGAACCCAAAGATCTTCAGACCTCTTTTGATGTATCCATCACACAAGTTTTCGATAGTCTGTATCCCACACGTTGAAATATTGTCGTCGAATTGAACAAAATTGAGAAAATTAAAAAAAAAAAGTAGAAAAACAGACAAATTATATCAAATGTGCAGCATAATTGAAACGATGAATGCGGTAAAATGGTGAATAGAAACAATCGATGCGATATATTTTTGTATGAAATGAATTCGCGGTAGAAAAAATAAACGACACATTTGGGAAAACGATTATTCAAGGAACGATAGATAGAGGTTTCACTGTATATGCATATACAGTAGCCAGCAGTCAAATCTTTCCAGTCAGAAATCATCAGTTTCATTCATTGATTCGGCAGTCACTTTGTGGTAAAGTCTATCATTTTACACACACCTAAAATTTTGTGATAACTGTGTTATTTTGATCGTCTTTTTACATTTAACTTTTCAATACTTTTGATTTAAAATTTTCTCAGCTCATTAGACCTCACAATCGTTGGCTCCTTCCCCCACATTTCGACGGCTCAGTGACGTAATAACGTGTATTTGATTTCTTTTAATTACACACAAATAATACACCTACCGGTCTGTGAAATTAATGAATGTGGAAATCAAAAATCAGTTTATTATTTTACGACGAACGTTTTAATTTTCTTCTTGTTTCAATTTTTCATATTTGTTTCATTAACTCACAATAAGGAATATTTAAGATTTTTTTCTGGAATATATCCTGTACAATTGATTAATTGATGAAGCCATTTAAGTAACATCAAAGACAGATGAAGGGAAAATTCTTGGTAGGGAATAAACCTTCTACTGAAAATCATAAAAAATGATTTTTCAAATTAATTATGTAATACATATTTGGTTTCAGGAAAAAACCTGAAAAATTATGAAAAATATATTAAAAACTAGCTGTACCCGGAGATGCGTTACTGTGGCTCAATCTTGTAAAACAAAAAAAAACACACATTTTTAAAAGGTTGAATTTCACTATGCTCTTGGGTATGCGTTATTTAAGCAGCTGTCAAGAAAAACGCTATTCTGTCTTGGTAGTGTTAAGTATTGGCGTGTTACTGGTACATTGAACAGATGGCGCTGCTATTTCGGTCAAAATATGTTTTTCTCTTATGACAAAAATCTCGGTGAGTGGTTATATACTACTGTGAAAATGACTAACCACAATGTAAGTAAGTGCTTTAAATATTAATATTATACATATCGCTCACTCCTTTCAAGAACGTCGTATTTCAAAATTCGTCAATTTTCAGTTGTGCATGTTTTCGGAATGCCCATAAATGTACTACATCCCAGCAAAAGCGGCATTTTTTAAACTTAATATTTACCCGCTATAGGGCAAAAAGTGTTGTTTTTGCATTTTGAAGAAAAGGTATTGTTTAATTATTTTTTTAAATATACATATAGTATTTTTCAGATGGAGAAAAAACATTCAGGTTTCACCTAAAAAGATCTATTGCACAGTAAAAAGTTCAATAAGTGGCTTGATATTTATTTTTAATAAGTTTTATTATATTCTTAAATTTTAAAAACGATCTGTTGAAAAAATCAAGTTTTTTGATTTATGACGTTGTTGAAAGGATTGAGCGATATGTATATCAAAAATCCCATGTCGCTTCATGTTTGGGTTCGCGGAAGCATCTGTGGTTGATTTAAGTAAGCTTTTATTAAGCGGATACCCTTTTTTAAATGTATGCAAGATCCAACCCGATTTTTCTTCACAATATCACAAAGGTGGACAAGGATTTAAACACACCCAAAATGTTGCGTACAACATTACCGGCATGGTAGCACATTGTGCCTAAACACCATTAAAACCTGTAATCTCCTACACGTGGGCAGGTCCGAGTTTAGGATCCTTGAAGGGTATCCCGGTGTTTGCCAGACCTGGCTAACTATCTGACCCCTGCCCGCTCAGGGGTGGCGAACCCTGCGCGGGGGGATGTGGGTCAGCCCGCGGGCCAATGTTTGCTCTCCTGACACGCGGCGGCCATCTTACCCTCTCCACAGAGGCATAGGCGAGTCCGGTGTATAGTACATATTAGAGATGCGACTACAAGTTTTACCGAGTTACTGAGTACGAGCATTACTCGGTTCGATGTTTGCCGAACCGTATACTCGGCCGATTAAACTACTAACCTAAAAAAAAAAAAAACTTTTTTAAAATTCTTACCTAGAATAAAATCCTTTAACCACTTTCATTAATTCCTCTCCTTTCCTTCTCCTTCCTGCTAAATCTATTATTTTATACCATACCCTTTTTTTAATCTCTGAATGTTTTTAATAGTTTTATAACATATGTAAATGTGGAATTGTTTAATTGGCTTTTTTTAACGTAACTGTTTTTGTTAATGTAATGTAATGTTTATTATTGTTAATGTAACTATTGTTTATTATTTTTTTATATGTAAAGCTGTGCAATTCCCGAACAAATAAAAAAAATTAAATTAAAATAACTCGGTTCAATCAATCAAACGCTTTTGCCTACTTTACTCGACCCCAGATTCAGAATGAGATTTTTAAATCCAGAGAAATGCGAATAGATCTTCTCTGAATCCGCTGAAATGCGAATGCTTAGATGGTTAGCGGGAGTGTCCCTTAAAGACAAAATAAAGAGTCCACGCATTCGTGGGAGCCTGAGCGTAACAGACATTAATAGGAAGGTAGAGGAAAGAGAATTGATATGGTATGGGCATATAGGACGCAGAGAACCCGAACATATAGTTAACCAGGCAATACAAATGGATCCACCTCGAAAGTAATCTAGAGGACGACCAAGAAATTCAAGGGTGATGCAGAAAGATAACATGATTCGAAGGCATGACCTAGGTGACGTTGTCCAGGACAGAAGGACCTATAACCTGAGGACGAGGAGAGCTGATCTCAGCAGTCTACAAGGACAATAAGCTGGGATGTAGCCAAAATATTATATAAGGTTTTTTAGTAAACCGAGCATACTCGACATTTGAACCGATTTATGCGGCCGAGTACGAGTAGTAAAAATACGCCGAGTACCCGAGTACCGAGTATTAACCGAGTACTCGGCCCATCACTAGTATACATAGATATGCGCCACACTCCGCAAGACACACTTAGGAGAGCCGAAACAAAGAACCCGCCGGCCTACTAACATCGCAAACAAATTCTCCAAACTGAACGCAACACTTGATTAAGTGCGCTAGATAAACTAATTTATGGACCTAATGAAATCGTCACGTTTTTCTTCAGAAATTTATCGCGTTTGTTATGAAAAATCGCCCCGCATTCAGTAGAGAGAAGTACTCTTGTGAGTGTGACTGAATTTATGCTACTTTATAGAATTTAACTCTAACTTAGTCAACACTCTCCTTTTCATTCATCGTTCACTTTGTTTTATACCACTTTAAAAATATCACTTTTAAAGTGGTATTAAACAATGTAAACGATTTATGATAAGGAGCGTGTTAATATTACCATACCACAAAGTTAACAATGCTTTAAATATACAATGCAAAATATTTAACTTTGCTTTTAACCACTTTTATTTTTGGTACTTTTTTGCAACCGGTTTCGGCAAGCATGTCGTCATCTTTTTCTTCTTCTTCTTCCTTCTTATACATTCTCGGATCTGTCTGCTCCGTTATTCGTCTCTTGTGATGTGTCTTCCGTCTGGGTTCTCTTGAAGAAAAATTCGGGCTTTTTCTTTAGAACTTTATCGCGTTCGCAATGAAAAATCGCCCCACATTCGACCCAGCGAAGTAATCACTAATTCAAACAAAAAACTCACTTATGAGTGTGACCGAATTTATATTAGTTACTTTATAGAATTAAACTGAAACATTGTTTTTAACAACTTTTATTTTTGATAATTTTTCCTATCGGTTTCGACAAGCACCTTGTCGTCTTCAGGGATGAATAGTACATATCTATCGTACGGATTGTAGGTATCCATTCCAGAAGATGACAAGGTGCTTGTCGAAACCGGTTGGAAAAAGGTCACTGAAAATAAAAGTGGTTAAAACAATTCTTGAGTTTTATTTTATAAGGTTTATATAATGTGCTACGAAGTGTCAGCAAAAACATTCAAAAATTTATGTTAATTTAGTAGCCGTAACTTGTGCATGCGAAAAACGATATTTACATATCGCTCACTCCTTTCAAGAACGTCAAATATCAAAAATCGACAATTATGAGTTGTGCATGTTTTTGGAATGCCCTGAAAATATACTATATCCCAGCAAAAGCGGCATATTTTTAACTTAATATTTACCCGCTACAGGGCAGAAAGTGTTGTGTCCGCATTTTGAAGAAAAGGTATTGTTTAATTACTTTTTGAAACATACTAAATATTTTTCAAATGGAGAGAAAACATTCAGGTATTACCTAAAAAGATCTGTTGCACAGTAAAAAGTTCAATAAGTGGTTTGATATGTATTTTTAAAACATTCCATTATATTCTTAAACTTTAAAAACGATCTCCTGAAATATCAAGTTTTTTGAAAGGAGTGAGCGATATGTTTCTCATGTTTCATACAAATTAAACCGTATAACAATTTTCATAAATCGTTGAATTTTTTTTCGAACAAACAATATACATTAGATAAGTTATCATTATTTTGAAAAATAAAATTGTGATTTTGTCACTTTGTTATAATATCACCACATTTTAAATTTGAATTTCACTTGGTAAATACCACTTTTTTAAGAATCTATTGTGACACGTGTTTCAATGGATTCCGCATCATTATCAAACATCATGTTGGATAATGACATATATTACTAAATAATGAAATAACTAACTTAATATTAGAGAATAATCTATCATTTTTTTATAAATATCTTGATGTTTTAAAAGAGATTTCAAGGCCTAGCTACAAGACTTTAGTACCAACAGCTTTTAGCAATTAAAGCCAGATTCAAGTAATTTTCCATGGGGTCTCAAAACGATAACTGTTTTTGCTAATTCAAACGTTGAAAGCCCCAACAGACATTAGTCAGGACTCAAGGAGGAGGAAGGATGAAGAGTGACGTGTTCTGGCTATACATAGATTGGACCAACAATCAATCACGATAATGGATGGCCCAATTATCATCGACCGATAGAGATTGCGCCAATCAATAATTAAATGCTATTTAAAGGATTTTCAATATTTTATACAAATGTTGGATTGAAACAAAGCCTTTTTAGTAGTGATTTTAATGAAGTTTTAATCATTATCTGGGAAATCAAAAAAGGAATTGAATCGATCCAGTAAATTGACAACATATTATTTACATAGTCTGTCATTTTTTTAATAATTAAACACTTCAATATACCACTTAATAAGTTTTATTTATATATCCTTACGACTAGTTTTGGAAGCTTACAGATGTTTTCTTCTACTGGTAAAAATTAAAACTAGCCCAATTAGTTTAATTTTAGTTTAGGTTAGTTTTAATTTTTTCCAGAAGATGAAAACATCTGTAAGTTTTTGAAACTAGTATATATAAATAAAACTCAAGTGGTATATTCAAGTGTTTAATTTTGAAAAAATAATCAACATGTCATTCCACAAAGTTAAGCCGAATCAATAAATAATGGATTTTAGTCTGTATTTCAATAATTAAGGGGATACTTGCGTTCAGTACGCAACCGGCTGCCCGAGAGGCCACATGTATTTTTTTTAATACATATGGGAATTTGACTTTTTTAAATATATATTGTAAATAAATTTCGATATATTTTTTAGCTCCTTATCTTTCAATAACTTGTTAGTAAAACCATGTATTTATTTCGAAAAAAAAACTTTTCAATACAAAAACGGTATTTTAAGCCTAAAATATATGATTCCGTCAAATGTTACCTGGGCTTCAAGAAAACTAAGTTTTTTGTATGTATATTTGACCTAACAAAGACTTTTACTGTCTTTTTTCCTTTGAAAAATGTGTTAAAATTTAAGTCAATTAAATACCTCATATATCGCTAGTTAAATACCTAAGGGCCACAAGCAAAAAAACTCTTTATTCCAAAAATGGTATCTAAATTGTCAATATTTTCATATTCGAAAAAGACACTCATGATTCTAGCGTTAGAAATGTCCATTTCTAATGATGAATTCGACTGTATGCTACCTTTTGTACGCTGACGATGCTGTGCTTCTTGCCAATAGTACAGAAGATCCACAGGAGCTGGTGTACTATATTCTCGTTACATATAACGATTAAGTAAGTGTGTTGATATACTATTTATTTAATTCCGTACTCAATTACGAATGCTGAAGTCCACCTGTCCCTAGTCAGCCACTCCTTCCCTCGTCTAGATTTTTTGGTCTTTCTCTAGATTTCTTTATATAGCATACGCGTTACTAATACTCAATTACGAGCGCTGAAGTCCACCTGTCCCTGGTCAGCCACTCCTTCCCTCGTCTCGATTTCTTGGTCATCCTCTAGATGTCTTTATAGAATATACTCGTTACTACATAATACCGTGAAGTGAAACATGGAGTTGGCAAAAGAAGGATGAAAGTAGACTGAATGCGGTCGAAATGCGATCTCTCAGAAGAATGTGCGACAAAACGATGTATGATAGATGTGCGAATAGTGAAATAAGGAAGGAATGCAAAGCTGAGATAAGCATTATCGATAAAATTAAGAAAGGTGTGTTGAGATGGTTTGGACATGTAGAACGAATGAGCGAGGAAAGAACGGTAAAACAAATTTATGAGGCGAATGTAGGAAGGAAAAAGAAGCACAAGAAGATCGAGGAAAACTTGGCGCGATCAGGTATGTCAAATACTTGAAAGTGGTCAGGTCAGGAAACGTAATAATCGGCGGGTATGTATGAGGAGATGCAAGAACGTGGAAGAGGCGAAGAATGTTTGCAAAGACAGAGTGGTGTGGCGTTCTATTCTCTCTGCCTACCCCTGCGGGGAAGCGGCGTGATGGTAAGTTAGGTAGTTAGTTAGTTACATAATACCGATTAAGTAAGTATGTTGATATACTATTTAGATCCGCAGTGTACGTAATTCCGTACTCAATTACGGGCGCTGAAGTCCACCTGTCCCTGGTCAGCCACTCCTTCCCTCGTCTCCCGAGAGCCCGAGGCCTTCCTTTGTGCTGTCGCGGCGGGGCGGGCGGCGGGGGGAGGGGGGCGGGCGGGGGCTGTCCGGCGATTTGGGCGGCGGGCGGTATATATAGAGCCTCGTGCCCAGCAGTTGCCCAGTGACCGCGTGGGGGGGGCGGCATTAGGTATTAGTCACCCGCGGACCCACCCCGAGCCCACCCACCCCCTTGAGAAACAACTATCAAACGCGACCGCGTCGTGGGTAGCTGCTTGGCTCTACATATCACCGCCCCACTTCTAAAGAGACACATCTCCAATTTATAGAATATAACAATATTTTTCAATTCATATAAGGTTCTGTCAACATTCATCAACAAAATCACTTTCCTTCCACACATTTTACGCCACTGACACCAGCTATTGCTGAGCTATATTCTAGATCTTCTCTACTATCGGCAAGAAGCACAGCATCATCAGCATAAAAAAGGCGGTAGAAAGTCGAATTAATAATTTTCACTCCAATATTTAAACTCTTCATTTCTTTCATACAATTCCCCATGTATAGTTTAAACACCCACGGTGACATTACATATGCCTGTTTAACACCTTTAGAGATGCCAAACCAAGATGGTAGTTAGTTATTCACTTTAGGGTTGGCATAAAAAATGTCCCGGCATACCATATATACTATATATACCACATAACTAACCATCACGCCGCTTCCTCGCAGGGGTAGGCAGAGAGAATAGAACGCCACACCAATCTGTCTTTCCAAACAATCTTCGCCTATTCCTCATTCTTGCAGCTTCTCATACATATTATTTTTCCCCTCACACTATGATTCTGACTCCTGAACTATCAAGAATTAAAAATACTTGATCATACCAAGTTTTCCTCAGTGTTTTTCTGCTTCTATTACCAACCATTTTCGCCTCATAAATATGTTTTACTGTTATTTCTTCACATATTGGATATTTCGATTATTTTCAATAGGTATGTAGTGTAATGATCAGCGCATTTGGACACTGTGCTGGAGGTCCCGAGTTCGAATATCAAGGTGGCAAAAATAAATATAAGTTTTTTTTACATATTACCTACGAAAGCGTTGAGCTGATCACCTCGTCATCAAATAATAAACGATCAAATCAACAACAGCACTATCGGGTGCGGATAAGGGTGAAAAGAAGATTTTTAAGGAATGATTAATATTTTTGACTTGGAGCCGTTCAATTTTGGGGCAACAATATATTCTGCGTTGCGTAGATACCTGGTTCTACTATATACATTAACACGTGTATCCTAATACATCAAACCGCACTGTAATGTTATATTATACATGACTACAAGTTCTCTGGAATACGTATTGATTAGGTATTCATAGTAAATTTTACATAATATTATATTGGAGTTACGTTTACGTCAAAACCCTGGAACAATTTTAAATTACGTTATCCACTGTATCTCCCAGTACATTGATTAAAATATTAAACTCCTCGTTTTTACAAATAAAAGTAGGGATTTAATTCGGATCAGTATCTACCTTGTTAGAAAGACGCTGATTTTTATCATATCAAACGATTTTTTTTAAATCTCTCTTTTACACCCTCTACTGATCTACACTCATCTCTTTGACAAACACATGACTTTTGGATTTGTCATAAATTACCAAAATATTTTAAGGATAAAAAAGTTTTAAAGACAAATTGTCATGAACATTTAACTAGAAAAAAGGATAAAATAAGACTGCCATTTATGAAAACAAAAAAAACAGAGACGGAAAATTGTTTAATGTATAAGGGTTTGAAAATGTATGATGATATGCCTGAATGTATGAAGAATAAAAAGAGTCTGAAAGAATTTTAAAATAAATGTTTTGTTTACTGTAAGGAAATGTAAATATATATATGTAGATGTAGTTAATTAAGTGTAAAAAATAGTTTATATTTTGTAATATAAACTAACTTAAGAAATAATATAATAAAAAAATTTAAAAAAACATTCATAAGCAAATCAAATTCCTTACACATATTATGTATACCTTAGGCACCAGCTCCTGCTCTACTATCAGCAAGAAGCACAACATCGTCAAAAGGCAACAAAGAGAAAAGTTGATGAATGTACACTTACATATCGCTCACTCCTTTCAACAATGTCAAATATCAAAAATCGTCAATTTTCAGTTGTGCATATTTTCAGAATGCCCAGAAAATGTACTATATCCCAGTAAAAGCAGCATATTTTTAACATAATATTTACCCGCTATAGGGCAGAAACTGTTGTTTTTGCATTTTGAAGAAAAAGGTATTAAGATTCATTTTTTTTAAAAACTAAACATTTTTCTGATGGAGAAAAAACATTCAGGTTTTACCTAAAAAGATCTGTTGCATAGTAAAAAGTTTAATAAGTGGCTTGATACTTATTTTTAATGCATTTTATTATTTTTTAAACATTAAAAACGATCTCCTGAAAAATCAAGTTTTTTGGAAGCAGAGGACGACCGAGGAAAACTTGGCACAATCACGTATGTCAAATACTTAAAAGCGGCCGGGTCAGGAGTCGTAATAATCGTCGGGTATGTATGAGGAGATGCATGAATGTAGAAGAGGCAAAGAATGTTTGCAAAGACAGAGTGGTGTGGCGTTCGATTCTCTCTGCCTACCCCTGCGGGGAAGCGGCGTGATGGTTAGTTAGTTAGTTAGTTAGTTAATATAATAAAATAATATAAAATAAAACCCTTATTCGCACCCCAATGATGCATAGGGCACTGTGTCATATAAACGCAGTGTTTTCTTGATCGTTTACACATGAAGGAAAGGTGATCAGGCCTCCGCTTCAGTCCATGGTAGTATAGAATAAATATTACAGTGAATAAATCACTTATATTTATTTGAATTTTTTTAATACATGACATGAAATTTACGAAAACCATAACGACATTAAATTTTTAAGAGAAATTATGAATTGTAAAAATAATATAAAATAGTTAACTAAATACGAAAATCCAGTCTGTTTCCCGAATTTTTATCCCTTTCATTATTTCAAATTTTCATAGTAGTAAAGTAAAGTAACTTCCTGTTTAAAAAAAAATGTTTTCATTTTTCTGGATATTATAATTCTGAAATTCGTTAATAACACAGCATATATATAGTTGAAAGGTTTGTCATATTGAAATTGAAAATAAAAATTAGATTTATGATTTAATTAACTGATTCTGCAGTCACTATGCGGGTATTTATAATATCTATCCATTTTTAATTTTAATTTTACTTGGTAAATACCACTATTTCTTAAAGTATATTGTGACACGTGTTTGATGCATTCCGCATCATTTTCAAACACCGTATGTTATATCTTGGGATCATTTTGATTCCTAGATCACTTTCGTACATCATATATGGTGTTTGAAAATGATTTACCAAGTGAAATATAAATTTAAAAAATATTTTGTCCATTAAAATCTCCATATTCATCGTTAAGCAATTTTGATGAATGATAAATATATTTATTTCTTGAATGTTTTAAGCAGATATTTTGTGGCACATTTTATAAACTTTATAAAATAAAACAACTTTGTTTAAACCACTTCGTAAGGGAAGGGTAATTAACTATAACCTAACTATGAGTATTTCGATGTTTTAGAATTAGTACATAAACTCTGACAAGGTTCTTGTCGAAACCGGTTGGAAAAAGTGTACCAATAAAAAGTGGTTGAAACAAAGTTGTTTTATTTTATCAAGTTGATAAATATATTGTTTATTTTTGTTTCGACAAGCGCCTAGGTCAGTTGCCCCGATGATTCGACTGGAAGGTCTAAAACATATACGTTCCAGCATTTCTGGCAATTCAATGTTCGAGTCAAGCATTTATAAAATAGGATCACATCTGCCGACTTCCTATAATTGTTCAGAGAGTTAAGGCTCAATATACGACAAGTCGCAACATAATTTTCTTTAAACGCAGATAACATTTGACGTAATTGATTTTTTTGTTTAAAACATGGTTTTCGTATTAAATAAATAAGTTTTTCTTCGAAGAAGATATATAGTTTTGGAAAGAAAAGAGTTATTGAAAGGTAAGAAGTTAAAAAAGTTATAAAAATATTTTTCCAATATATATATTTTTCAAATTCAAATTCCTTAAATATTCTTTAAAAATGCGAGCGAGGACACGCCCGGCTCGTAGTGTTGCCGTTTGCTTTCTGAATTTGAACGTACGAGATGTTTGAGATGCCCTTATTTTAAACAAGATCACAGAGTCTTAACTTAACTCTAAACTATCTGAGTGTGGCCAAGGTACTTCAAGGCGAGTATTTTTGTCTAGAATTTTCACTGATGAATTACATGAAATTACAGTAACTTTAAACATAAAGAAGAAATCCACTCACGAGTAGGCATAGGCTATAAAACTTAAAAAATTGAAGCCTGAGTAGGGTCATGATAAGCAGTGTTGCATAAGTCGTAGCTAGATTTCAGAGTCACTTGGACGTTAGATAATTTAAAAAAAATGGTCCTTCAAAAATCTATAAATGTATTTCGTAGTCGTACAGGAGAATGTGACCAACCAACAAAACGTAAAATGTTCAGGAGGGCCATTTAAGTCACTTTTGCTGGCCAAGAAAATCAACATCAATGTAATGTTTCAACATCAAGTCATTTTTAATTAGTCCATTATTATACTTCCAAGTTTAAAATCGCTTTGCGATTTTTTCAGGGCAATATTAAGTTAGTAAGATATCAAATAGTCAATGATCATGTTTTTTTTTTAAATGCACTTGATCACTTTCTCCTGTATGACTACGATTTATGTGTTCTAAGTGTGTGAACTTGTTTTCTTTTCTTCTGGAAATAGTTCCAAACGCATATGAAACATTTCCCCGCGGAAGTACATAGCTATTGTCTTATTTACGCAAATTTGCGATATTCATGCAGGGGATGGATATCTTGCAGAGCCGAGGGTCGAAGGTACGTAGCCGGCGCCCACCCCCGCTAGCCCGGCCGCCCACGCGACCCCTCGCGCGACATTTTCCCGCGTTCGTAAATTGCCTACACGCCGCGGTCCAGGGGGTGTGGGGCGACCTGACGGCTCGCAAGTCGGAGGGAGGAACGCAGACAGAATCTCGGGCAGAGAGAAACTAACTTATCGATCTTCGGACACGGCCGCCACTGGTCTTGGGACAAAATACTTCGCGTATAATATTCAATTGAACACAATCTATAATAACGATGCTAAACTAACTAACCAGCTAGGTTATCATCACGCCACTTCCCGCAAAAATAATACAACGCCACACTGATCTATCTTTGCAAAAAATCTTAAATATTTCAACATTCATGAATTAAAAAGGACGTTTTTTTATTAGCAGACACTTATGAAGACCAGAAATTTATTCCGAAAATTCTATATTCTTCTTCATCTATCTATTATGTCTATATAAATATAAATATTTCTAAGTGGAGCCTAATCCAGATTTGTGAACAAAGATTTTGATATATTGTATTTTTTTAAACCACTTTAAAAGCCGTCGGTGTATTACAAAGTACAAAAAAAAGTGATTCAATTATGTACTTATTTCAGCCAAATCACACACACACACATATGTATATATAAACATAATAAAAATAAAGTGCACATTTAAAATTTATAATTTCTTTTATGCAAAGAATAATTAAAATAAAATGATAATCAATATTTCTGTAAAAAAAAATGTCATTTTGAATTCGACAAAGAAAGTGCCACACAAATAGCTCAAAGAGCAACGTGTGACTCGCGAGCCACACTTTTCCGACCCCTGATCTAGGTGAATAATTGTAGACGAAAGCAAAATATTTGTCATACACCCACCGTTTTGGAGAGTCTATCGTTTTACATGTCATCTAACAGATAATTCAATAGAATTTTTAACGACTTCGAACCTCCGAGATGAAGACTCTCCGATCCATAACCGGAAACACATTGCGAGACCGAGTAAGAAATACCGACATCCGGAGCATATGTAAGACGGAGGATATCGTGAGGTGGGGACGACAACGAAGGCGATACTGGAATGAACATATAAACAGAATGTCAGAAGACAGACTTTCACGTATCGCCCGTCAAGGTAACCCTGAAGGACGCAGACCCCCAGGCAGATCTCCGAAAAGATGGAATGACAGCTGGGAGTCAACATCCCAAGAGCGACATGCGGAGGCACAAACAGATCCCTAGGATCTACAAAAATTAGAAGACGAAGAAGATATTTTTAATGATCATAAATCGGTGCACCCATTTTAGTAGGTCTTTATTAGTTTGGGCTATATCTTTCAGGGGTTCTAATAATCATACATTACAGTACAATCGCAGCGCTCGATCCCGTTGTTGCCAATTTAAAATATCGCATCTTCATCCGCATAACGAGCTCGGGTCCCGGCTCGGCCATCCCCTACATTACTCACAGATGGGATCTCGTGTTGTTAATGGCAGCCTCCTGACTGTTATGTCTTGGAGGTCCCAAGATGGCCTTCCCCCTCCCCTCCTCCCGCCCGCCCGCCGCCACCGCCCAAGGCCGGACCCTGCGGCGGTCAGAACGTGCCTCACGAAGCCATGCCGCCCTGGTGCTCGCGCCTAACAACGGGGTAAAATGGATACTTAGAATTCAGGCATTATCGATTAGACTTCGATACTCGTTAAATTAACGTTTTTTAATGATATTTCTATGAATATAACTAGCTAACAGACTTTTTATATTTGAGTGTACACCCCTAAGTATATTTATAATATTATATTTTGACGTCTCATCAAAGATGAAGAAGAATTTGGAAGTCTGGGCATTTGCGGGGCTGACGACCGCCATAGGCTGGTTTAAGTGATCACTTTACACACGTGTAACATTCACCAATTCTAAATTTGAATTCTAAGAATTTGAGTAGTGTGGTTGTCATTAATGGGTAGAATTGGTGAATGTTACACGTGTGTAAAGTGATCACTCAAACCAGCCTATGACGGTCGTTAGCCCCGTAAATACCCAGACTTCCATATTCTTCTTCATCTTTGATGAGATGTCAAAAAATAATATGAAAATTACTCCTGTAATTGGAGATAATACAGATTTTGTGAACAAGTATTTGGACACACTCAAAATCTTGTAAATATATTCAGCGTTTGTTAAAATATTATATTATATATTTGACGATAAATATATTTAACAAAATATTTTATAAATGTAATAAAAATGACAGGCGCCGTGGCGTACTTGGGTAGACGCTCGACTGCGAAACTGACATCGAGGGGTTTGATTCCCGCCTATTGCAAATGAATCCAAGAAATACTTTTTTTCTATTTGTCTGGGTATGTGTGATGTATTTTTCACATTTACCTTCCCTATCCTTACTATCCTACAGTCTGTTCGCAGTGTATTTTACCTATAGTTTTGTTTTTATTATTTATACTGCCAAATAAATAATTTAAAAAAAAACTACAAGTAAAATAACTGTGTACAGACGTACCTCCAGACAAGCTTCTTTTAAAAGTGATTTCGCGGGTTATTCCTCAAAAAAAAAGTCGTAAAAATAAGTGTTTTATTTATAATTTAATATTGTCTCATACCACAAAGTGAATGCCGAAAAAATAAATACGAGTAACATTATTTTTCAATATTGTTCTAAAAAATATCAAACGCCAATAATTTGATCTAACACACAGAGGAACGGTTCGTAAGCAGAATCTTATGAAATATTTATTGTTTTCACCAGAAATCAATCTGCCCCGATCCCGAGGATTACCGCCATCTTCAATCGTGCCAAGTAATCGAATCCAGGATTATTGGTTCCTTAAGATGCTATATCAATAGGCTTTACAAAAAAATCTCTCCTCCGAAATCGCACACCGACTTTCTGAACATATTTTTAAACTTGAAAATATATTTATATAACATTTGACAACTATATAACTGCTTTATTTATTTATTTCGATTGAAACCTACCTAAAATTATTAAAGATAAATAACCATTTCATTAAATAAGTGGCGAGTGTTTTTGCCTAGAATTTTCACTCATGAATTACATGAAATTATAGTAACTTTAAACATAAAGAGTAAATTCACCTACGAGAAGGCACAGGCTATGAAACTTAAAAAGTTGTAGCCTGAGTAGGGTCATGATAAGCGGTGTTGCATAAGCCGTAGCTAGATTTCAGAGTCACTTGGACGTTAGGTAATTCAATAAATTAAATAAGATATCAATTGAATAATAATATAATCGGCGGGCATGTATGTGGAGATGCATAAATTTAGTAAGTGACCTGCTGTGCGAGGGGCCACACGTCTCTCCACGCCCATTAAAAAAATATTCAAGTTTTTTTTTTTTAGAATGTTTATTGAAAACATTTTAAGCGTGTCCTTGTACTTCACAAATCACAAATCTGGATTATCTCCAATTACAGGGGTTATTTTATGACATCTCAATATATGACATCTTAATAATGACGGTCGTAAGCCCCGTAAATGCCCAGACTTCCATATTCTTCTTTATCTATGTTGAATTGTTAAAAAATAATATAGATTGAAAAGTCTATTCTTTTAAAAATCATATATGTATTTATTTCGAAGTAAAACTTATATGTCTAATAGAAAAATGGCGTTTTAAGAAAAAATTCAATTTATATTAATAATGATAATAATTTGGATAATTTGTCTAGCGCCATTTTCGTAAAATACTACCTCAAGGGCGCTTATAATTGCGTTAGAAAATTAAGTTGTAGGATAATGATTTCTGGGCCTTAATAGCATGTAGTAATAATGAAATCAAAAATCAGTTAAAGGGAAATAAAATGAGTGGTAGTTATTTTTTAAAATTTTATTGAATTACCCACGAAGTCACTATTTTAGAGGCTTGTCTGCATGTAGAAAAGTTAGAAAAGGAAAGATAGATGTGAAAGTTACACTACAAACAACTAGACCAACCAAAAATATTTTTTTATTGAATTCATTTTCCAATTGGTGGAAATCGAACCCACGACGCCAGATTCGCAGTCAAACATCTACCCAACTACGCCACGGTGCTTATCAAAATATAAGTAGAAATGGAAAATACACGGAAATACGTTTAACGCCATACATATGTTAAATAGCAACTAAATTTTCTTTAAACCCAGGTAACATTTGACGTAATTGATTTTTATTTCTACTTAAAACACCGTTTTTATATTGAAAAAATAAGTTTTTTTTCATAATAAATTTGTGGTTTTGAAAAGAAAAAAGTTATTGAATCGTAAGAAGTTAACATTTTTCAAGCCGGATGCTTAATGACTTATTTTATTGGGAGTAAGACCTTAAAGTTTTATATTAAAATATAACCATTCTGGGAGATCGTCGCTTAATAGATGATAAATACTCGCCGTATAGATCGTCTATTTTTAATATTTAGATCTGTGCCAATCCATAGCCACCATTCACAATCCAAAATTCCATTATTATATTCCGTCAATGCGTCTGAAGTGTTCATTAGTCGGGTAAAGTACGCGAGAACTTTTACTTTTGTTGGAAAAGCGTCCATTTTCACTTTCTTTTCTGGGCGATTCAGGGGAGGGTTTTCAAGGTTGTCTAGACATTTATCGTACTTAGCCGATATTACGAGAACTGCTCGCTGTTCACCGACATAGTACGAATGTGCTTATTGACCTGAAATTTACGAGAGATTTAATACCGCAGATGTACGCGGAACTTCGTGGAATTTTGTTTTCGTTTTTAAGATAGCTGAAAGAGCTTTTTTTATTGATTTGGTGTTTAATTCGTAGAACTCAATAATTTATATTTTTTATTGTATATTAAAATCAAACACTGACTTTTAAGCAAAATTTTAACTACTACTACTAAGTTGTATTTTATTTTTTAAAAACATAATTTTTTTTTCAATTCGTAACATTTGTTTTCCCTTGTTAGGGCATTGTCACGCTACTAAGAGTAGTATTTAGTATATTTTTTTATAAATGCAATACCCCTTTTTATAAATAAAAATGACCCTAAAATACACCGTTTGATTTTAATGTGGAAAATATGAAACGATATTTCCTAAAAGAAAGACGTTAAAAACGCGTTAACTTTTGATATATTTATAATTTATTTAAAATGTCGATCTTTGTGTTTTTATTATATAATTCTAGATAACGAATTTGATTAATGTTTAAAATCAACTTTAACAATAAACCGACCTCGTAATATTGAATTACAACCATTTTTTTTATTTATTTAATAAGTCGGCTGTCCAAACACAGCAGGGACATTTTTTTGAAAAACGTTTTTCTGCATTTTTGGACTAAGTAGAATCTACTTAGTCCAAAAATGAAAAAAAAGTCTTAAAAAAATGTCCCTTACTGTGTTTTAAGTTTGGACAGCCGAAGTGCCATACGTATGTTTGCATTATGCTTTACATATTTTGCTTATTATTAGACATATTATGAAAAACATTAACATTATACAAAATTGTCGATATTTCCATTAAAAAAAACATAAATTGAATTGTGCATTGACCCAAATTTTTACGGGTCAGGAGCATTTCGAGAATACCTCTTCCATTTTAGGATAAGACAAAACTCTATTTGTGAATGTGACGAGACGTCATCACAAGATGTCCCTCATACATCCAATTTTAGAAAAAGAAAGATTTTAATTGAAATCAGAATGTGCGAAAGAAGGTATGCAGTTGTTAAAAGTTTGATAAGGATATTTCCTTAAATAAATAATAAAGATCTTTGAGGTTTAGTGGTGCCTTATTTAGAAAATATGACAAGAAGAATAAGACAAATACATAAATGAACTATGTGACAAATCTTGATTGATATAACATGATGAATCCATTGAATCTGTTGTATTGTTTCTAGGGATTAACCTCATTCATTTATTATTTACTACACCCATCTACTATCATTTTTAAGATATATATAAACAGAATATGCTATAAATCCTTGTACATAACGGGCAAAGAGATTTTTTCCTTTTTTTCTTCAAACTCTTATCTGCACCCGATCGTGCATAGGGCACTGCATCACATAAACGCAGTGTTATCTTGATCATTAACACATGAAGGAAAACCCTTCCCGAATTTTTTAAGCAACTAATAAATATTACCTGAAGCGGAGGGCTGATCACCTTTCCTTCATGTGTAAACGATTAAGATAACACTGTGTTTATATGAAGCAATGCCCTATGCACCATTGGGTGTGCGGATAAGGGTTTTATTATTATTATTAGTAAATATTTAAAATGAAAATTATATGCATCCAAAATAGGGTGGCCATATGTCCTGGACAGATGTAAATAATAAAGTCACTTAAAAAATATTTTAAAAAATATATAGATTTTTTTTGAAAACCTTAATAAAAATATTGTTAACCTGTATTAGTTTATAATCATGACTTAATTCCCACGAGAGGGGGATTTCATAAACAATAGTATTTAGCGAGTACAATGAGCCGCGTGATGTTCCAGAAGTTTTCCAATTTCCCAGATAACCGAGAGCTTATTTATCCCTCTGTTCGATTTATCCTGGAGCGTGTATTCTCTCCACGGGTTCTAGGTCTAGCTGTAGGCGGGCAGCGGGCGGCTGGCTAGATATACGGGAGCAGTGTTAAATACCTACCCGAGCCGTTGCTAAGGCGGGCGGGGGGGTCTGTAGCCATTAGTTACTGCCGCGAGGGCGGGTGGTAGGCGGGGGGTAGGCGGGATCGCCAGGTATCCCACGCACGCACACACGCGAGCACATACGTAATTCAAGGACCTAATAAAGACATGTCTCCCCCCGGTCCCCGCCCCGCCTTACCCTTGTCACATCCCGATATAATCCCACCCCATCGGCTGTCCGAGGATCGGAATGATCGGCGGCGAGAATTTCGCAAAACTTTCGGACGTACGCAAACTACTGCGTCTTTGTTTCGGATTGTTGGACACCGCAGAGGGTGGGTCCACCCTCCCGCCCCCTTCCACCCCTCCCACCCCCTCCCTCATTCCCCTGTCATCCCTCCTCCTCCCATCTCGCGGTCTGCTGGACTCGGGCCAGCGGACGCGCACCTGCCGCATGCCGACGCTGATATTCCTTTCTTATATCACTCTGCGACTTATATGTTTTCCACGTATTTATTGGCCGCTTTTTACGGGTTCGACCTTCGGCGAAAAAGAGTCATAAAACCACTTTACTCAAAAGTTCACAATTTTCTTCGCATACATTCACATCATGAAATGCTAGAACTATCTAATAATGTAGAATGATATATTAACAAACTACTAAATATATAAATATACATACACTCGTATACTCATATGAAGCATAATCTACTTATGCATCTTGACTTAAGGCCCGGTACTCGTTAAACCGCAACATTATTTTCTCTAAATCCAGACAACATTTTACGTAGGTAATTGATATTTTTCTTAAAACACCGTTTTTGCATTGAAAAAATAAGTTTTTCTTCGAAATAATTATATGGTTTGGAAAAGAAAATAATTATATGAAGGTAATGAGTTAAAAAAAATGTATATATAAAAAATTTCCATACATATTCTAAAAAACAAAAAAAATCCAATATTCACTCTTTGAAAAAATCGGGCGTGTACACACGTGCAGCCCTGACCGCGGCTGAACGGATTCTGATTTGAACGCTTGAGAAAAGCTCGAGATCTCAGCCTTAAGAAAATCGTAAACTATCATACTCGTATGTTCATTGACTAACTGACCTAAATACTAATCCCTTTCTCTGCCTACACCGGGGTACTAGAGAATTTGTTAGTGGATTTACAAAATTGTATTTATTTTGATTGGCAGTGATAGGGATATTGAAAGCTTTTAAATGTAAATTCACAGTAAAATCGGGAAACGATTTTGTTTTGTTTAAATAAATTTCGCAACTAGTTTAAAAAATTGGTTTGCAAGAGTAGGTCTGCCAGGAAGTCTAGATGCTTCTGTATCAGATCTGGGAATGCGGTGGGATAGCTTTCAATGATCACCAAACAGCTAACACCAGTGCAAAGTCTGAAATTATTGTATCACGAACTTTAGCATAAAACCTTTGAAAATGTATATATCTCGGGTAAGATAGTCAGGGTTATAATCAAACTATACGAATATATTCACACACTCGTCACTTGTCCCTCTTTTATTGCACCCTCTGAATTTCACGGCTGATTTAATGGGAATTTTTATGTCGCTTTAGGTAAGGGTTGGCGATTTATCGCAATAAATCATTAGGGCTTCCAAATCTTTTAGTAAATGCTCATATTTATGAGAAACTAGCTTTACCCGATCGGGCGTTACCATGGCGCAGTCTGGTTAAATAAAAAGAAAGATAATAGAAAGCACACTTTTTAATACATATGTTTCATATTATTTTTTGTCATCTCATCATATGTAGATGAAGAAGAATATGGAAGTGTGGGCATTAACGGGGTTGACGACTGTCATAGGCTGGTTGAAGTGATAGTGATTCAAGAACAATGTTTCTAAATTGGTTCGTATACATATCCAAGAATTTGAGTAGTGTTATTGTCAATAATGGGTAGCATTTGTGAATATTACACGTGTGTAAAGCGATCACTTAAACCAGCCTATGACGGTCGTCAGCCCCGTAAATGCCCAGACTTCCATATACTTCTTCATCTTTGATGATATGTCAAAAAATAATATGAAAAATAACTCCTATAATTGGAGATAGATTTATGAGCAAGTATTTGGACACACTCAAAACGTTGTATATATGTTTCATTTCACAATGCTTGTGAAACAACAATGCAATAAAAAACATCGAAAAAGATTAATTTCATCACATATATAGATTTCATTAATCATTGAGCTGTGTAGCTCACCTGAAGACCTTGTCAAATCCTACTAATTATAAATGCAAACAGATAATAACCGCGGTACTTATGTTGATATAACTGCATCATTTATCTATATCAGTGGTTCTTAACCAGTGTTCCGCGGAGCACTGGTGCTCCGCTAGCTTGTTGCTAGTGCTCCGCAAAATTATGGAAACCAAAATTATTTGCTGGTTTTTTATTACTGTGTGATTTGAATTGCAAATACATATAATGGCTAGGGAGAATGAAGTAGTGTGCGCTCACCTCACTACAGCGGTCAAGATATGTTTGATTCTATATTATCATACTTGAAAATATCATGGGAGTTATGTGTACGAATTTGTACAGACGGTGCTCCATCAATGGTAGGTTTATTTAAAGGATTTGTGAACCTTGGCTTAGCAAATTGTCTGAAGAAATGAGAGTAGATATATCAAGTATTAGACCTATTATCGCTGAAATTTGTAAAAGCCGACAAGTTCAGGTGTCATTGACATTAAATCATTTTCACCGCAAAAAGTTTCATAGGAATATTTTTGTGTTTTTTTTTTTATTTTTATAAACGTTATTTTTGTCAACAGTTTTATTTGGAATAAAATTTATCCCGTTTGAAATAAATTTGAAAAATTCTTAAATTGTATTTTTTTTATGTACAGTGAATTTTCGTTATGATCAAAAGTGCTCCCTGACTTCTAGAAAGATTTATTTTCAATTGGTCTGGGTGTTCGTGATGTATTTTTCACAGTTACCTTCCTTATCCTTACTATCCTACCTCCAGACAAGCCTTTAAAGCGTCGGGTTGTGGTCCCGTGGTTTGTGTCGCAGACTTTTAGGTCAGAGTTTCTCGGTTCGAACCCATTCTACCACGATTTGGTACCTATTTCTAATAATGACCCGCTTAGGCTCACAGAAATAGTATGAAATTGAAATATTTGTTTAAATGAGGATTTGCGGGTTATTCCTTTTTTAAGTTCAGAACCACTGATCTATATGAAGAAACTGTACATTGTTTACTGTAAGGTTTCCCGCCACACGCGTTCGAGAAAGCGAATAAGCGAGTTCGTACGGCACTCGCGTAATTTCATTAGCACAGGCGAGCATTGCACATCGCACAGATGACCACAAAATGGCGGCGTGTAATTTGGGTGGTGTGTCCGGAGACTGGAGGAGACTGGAGACGAGACGCGTCTCGCAAACGAAATGCAAAGTACGGAGAAAAAACACGCCGGCGGAATTGAAGGAATGGCGCCAACCGGCAGCCCTCCGGCGGCGAATACGAAGCGGAAAAGAAATTATTCTCCTCGGCGCAAAGGCGGGAAAATCACACGGAGCGACAAAGGCGATCCGGGCTCCGCGCGCCGGTAATGTCTGGAAGGAGGAAACTGATCAAAATAATAATGGTCGTTAGTCTGCAGGCCGTAACTGGAAGCCGTTAACACGCTCTGATATAAAAAAAATGTACGCAAAGAAATGTGCATAGTGGTTCAGAGATAGTTTGTAAAAACCTATATTCAAACTTAGTTCTTCTTATCGAATGTATTTCTTCTTTTTGTTCTTCTTCTAACCCTTATCAGCACTCAATGGTGCATAGGGCACTATACCGTATGTAGGGAGTGTTATCATGCAAGTTACTTACATGAAGGCATTGAGATCATTCCTCCGCTTATCAGTCCAGGGTAATATTCTTCTTCTTCTAAATCTTATCCTCACCCAATGGTGCATAGGGCAATGTGACACATATAAGAAGCGTTATCTTAATCACTAACACATGAAGGAAAGGTGATCAGCCCTCTACTTCAGGGACCAGTCCAGGGTAATATTGAATAAATAATAATGTCTAAATTCATTTCTATTTATTTTCACAACCCCCTCCTGGAAATCGAGCCCGGGACCTCCAGCACGGTAGCTAAACACGCTAACCATTTCGCCACGGAAGCTGACAACAAACTTCGTTGTTCTTATCGAATGGATTTTCACTCCTGAAAAGTGTTACAACCTCTTGAATGTTTTTCGCAGATACTTTGTGGCACATTTTATAAACTTTAAAAAAAAACTTTGTTTTTAACCACTTTCTTTTATTGGTATATTTTTTCTCCAACCGGTTTCGACAAGAACCTTGTCATCATCAGGGTTAAATATGTACTTTTTTAATAATAAAAAAATTATAGTTTAAAATTGTTAAAACCCAATTATACAAAATTACTCACAGTAAAAATTGGGCACATGGGTTCATAAGGGGTAAACCCTTGACGTTTTCAAAGATTTTTTTTTAGGTTACAATGGTATATTATACTAAGTAAAAACTAAGTAAACTAACTAACCATGCCCCTTCCCCGCAGAATAGAACGCCACACCAATCTGTCTTTGAACACAATCTTCACCTGTTCCGCATTCACGCATCTCCTCATACATACACACCGATTATCCGACCCCTGAAACATCCAGGAGTAAAAAATAATTTTTATTTTTATTTTTATAACGGCAGCACGGTAGCCAAACATTCTAACTGCGTCACTACGGGGGCTGACGAATATGTAAATAAAAGTGATTTTTTTAATTTTTCAATAAACCTTGAGGCGCAGGTCATTCATTGCGTCGATGCATCATTGGAATGACATTCATATGACAATACAATTTTTTAATTCAATTTTTAATTATTTAAAAACGATTATGATCATCGTAGTTACTACTTGAATTATTCAACTGAAAATATGTAATACTTGGTGCATATAAGCAAAAAATAAAATAAAAATGTCTACCTGAACTATTTCCGGTAGAGAGGCCGTAACTAATTCACGAGTTGCTAACGAACAATATTGAAACTGGGAAAACTTCTACCAACATTGAAAAGACAAGAGGACAACATAACTTGCTTGTGTTGTATCATGTAATATTTACAAAATTCGAGAAAGTCATAATATATATGTACGAGTATTAATATACATTGTTCAAATTCGAAACAAAGTGTTCAAACTCATCAAAATTTCACTAGAGACATCTATGGTGAGATGAAAGAAGCTTTTTATTAAGCATAAACTCTTTCATTAACTGGAGACAATCCAGATTTGTGAACAAATATTTAGCCAAAATTTTGTTATAATTAATTCTCTCTGCCTACCCCTGCAGAAAGTGGCGTGGGTGGGTGGGGTAGGTGGGAATCGAACTCGCGGGCGCGTCTCCAGTGTATGCCGAATATGTCGCAACGACGCACATACAAGTACTTATATTAGTCACGAACTTCCCTCCTAATTGCGAGGGTCGAGCCAGAAAAAACGAAAATCCGTAAAGGCTTCGCGCGACTTAATTACGATCTCGAAAGTATAAATCGCCCCCGCCTTTTCGCAGCGCCGGCGGCGGAAGAGGCCGTCGCGGAGCGCCCCCCGCGGCTCCCCGTGCCGGCGCGGCGGCGAGACGCTGGCCTGTCATTAGGGCCCCCGGGCGGGGAGGGCTTCCTTTGTTTTGGTCGCCGACCCCCCGACCGCCCCCTGCCCCCACCCGCCGCCCGGCCGGCCGCGGGTTTCTCCTAGATGTCTATTACATCGGCCGTCCCTCGTCCTGTATCGCTAAAAGCCGCTGACACAGTGCTGGAATATTTTATATAATAGGTGGTAAAATCGCGATACAATTTTGTTTCACGTTTTATAACAATTTCGCAACTTGGTTCATAAAAAAAATGGCTTTGCAAGAGAAGGTCTGTCAGAAAGCCTAGCTGCTTCTGTATCAGATCTGGGAATATAAATATAAATAAATGTATTGCGTGTATATATATATATATATATATATATATATATATATATATATATATATATATATATATATATATATATATATATATATAAATATTTATTTAAACAACACTTTTATGAACACGTATTCGTGGCTATCGGCTTCGGAATAATCAAAAGTCATAAAAATACAATTATTACGGTTTGACGATTGTTTAAAATAAAACTTTGACAGAGAGAAAGACAAATAAATCACAATTTAGTTGGTTATTTATAAAAGTGGTATTACACAAAGCGAGCGATGAATAATAAGGAGAGTGTTATATTACCATACAACAGAGTTAACAGTGCTTTTAATATACAAAATAGATCACTTAATACACTTGTGGAGATCCACACCAAAACGTTACATTTCCATTATAAATGATTTTAAGTTATCAGGAATTCTGGATTTACAGAATGTCAGAAGACAGACTTCCACGTATCACCCATCAAGGAAACCCTGAAAGACGCAGATCCCAGGCAGACCTCCGAAAAGGTGGAAAGACAGCTGGGAGTCAACATCCCAAGAGCGATATGCGGAGGCACAAACAGATTCCTAGGATCTACAAAAAGAAGAGGAAGAAGAAGAAGAGGATGAAGGAATTTTGGCTTGTAAAATTGTAACGTTTTGGGGTGATTTACTGATTTCATATTGGTTTAACACAGGATTGGTCACGTTTTGTCGCAATTTTAATTAAGATTTCTATAGAATACAGTAAACAGAACAGATTTGCATTCAAATGTTTTTTTTGCAATGTTGTAAATGTAATTTTTTGTGAGGACCTCCACACTTATGCTACGTTCATTCATTTTGATTATTATTGAACATCTATACATATTACATACTCATACATCCAGGATTTGAAGCGGCTCATGGACGTCTCCTCCTATTCGCAGCTCAAGAGGATGGCGACTGACAGAGACAAGTGGCTGACACAACAAGGCGCTGCCTTTAGAAGATGATGATGACATATTACATTAATTTTTGGATGAAGAAAAAAACATTATATTTTAAATCTAAGTATTCAACCACTGTGCTCTGCCTACTTACAGCGCTCCACGTGTAGATAGATATACCGCGTGTATGTATCCCGGCGCGAGGAGAGGGCTGTGTGTTCCTACAATCTACATTCTACATGCTAAACATATCGATTCCACACTTGGAGTACTCTGCACTAACACACTACACGTAGCTACTCTGCCAAGAAGATTATCTCAACTTTGCCCGTCTAATTCTGAACTTGGACCAATACCTAAATAGCAAACAGGACCTGCGCCGCTAAATTATATATCGGGGAGTGATTAGCTCGATTCTTACTACACTCGCTGACTTACTAATTTGGAGGCCTATCCGCTGTACGCACTATCTGTTAATGTGGCGTCGGATGACAGGCCTAATTTTACTTACTTTTCTTCCATGCGAATGGTGCGTAGGGCACCGCGTCGGATCGACGCAATGTAAACTTGATCATTGATTATACGAAGGAAAAGTGATCCAAGCTCAAATCTTAAGGGTCCACTCTCAAATATACAATTCGGTGCGTTTTATAGCGATCACTTTATACAGTTGTGTAACGTTCACCATTCAGCCCTTTATTGAACATTCATATCGCATTAACTCTTGAAATCTATATATATATATATATATATATATATATATATATATATATATATATATATATATATATATATATATATATATATATATATATATATATATATATATATATATATATATATGCTATGGTCTCAGAATCTTTACCTGTCAGTCCGATTTTCTTCTTCTTCTTCTTCTACTTTTTCTAGATCCTAAGGATCTGTTTGTGCCTTCGCTTGTCGCTCTTAGGATGTTGGCTCCCAGCTGTCTTTCCACCTTTTTGGAGGTCTGCCTGGGGGTCTGCGTCCTTCAGGGTTTCCTTGAAAGGCGATGCGTGGAAGTCTGTCTTCTGACATTTTATTTACATGCTCATTCCAGTATCGCCTTCGTTGTCGTCCCCACCTCACGATATCCTCCGTCTTACACATGCATCACATCACAGTCCGATTTTCGATACGTTTAAATACAATATGGCTGCTTGTAGCGCCATCAGTTGAAGAATTAGTAAGTAAATAATTAGATTGTTCCGTTTGAAACCAGCCAAATGCCAGGTCGTAAGCCCTGGGATATTCATTTTCTTTCATATAAAGAGGAACGATACGTGTTTCATATAAATCTTTAATATTGACACTCATCCGTGAATAATCCAGTATCTGATATAATTCATAATAAATATTGCCAATTAAAGCTCCCCCTACAAATTCGGTGCTTAAATAATAAAAACTGGTTTTAAGACAAAAGTCTTTCTTCAGTTTCAATATTTCATTGACAAATCGCCCACTCCTTTCAACGACGTCATATATCAAAAAACTTGATTTTTCAGAAGATCGTTTTTAAAGTTTAAAAATATAATGTAATGGATTAAAAATAATCTTGAGCAACTGATCTTTTTAGGTAAAACCTGAATGTTTTTTCTCAGTTGAAAAATATTTAGTATAAATTAAAAAAAAAAAAAACAATACCTTTTCTTCAAAATGCAAAAACAACACTTTCTGCCCTGTAGCGGGTAAATATTATGTTTAAAATATGCCTCTTTTGCTGGGATACAGTACATTTTCTGGGGATTCCGAAAACATGCACAGCTGAAAGTTGACGATTATTTATATATGACTTTGTTGAAAGGAGTGAGCAAATGTATAAAATAGACACAAAATAGCCTTATTTTTTAATAGATTTATATTATCCACTGACACTTCGTGATGGAATTGCATTTTAATATATTATTAGATTAAAACCAATATTTTTAGATTTTCCTCTTTATTTTTATACGACCAGCGACCGGGTTTCGTCGTTACCGACATCATCAGGCAGACATCCAGTCTGATGATATCGGTAACGACGAAACCCGGTCGCTGGTCAAATAAAAATAAAGAGGAAAATCTAAAAATATTGGTTTTAATCTAATAGTATATTAAAATAGCCTTAGTTTATCGAAATGACAAGGGTCACAAATGATAATAAATAAAGTCAACATAATCATGAATAAAGTCAAAGAATTCAATATCACAATATTTCAATTGAATATTGCGAGTATTGTTTTCGAAAAGCGATATGTTCGATATACACGTTCCGTTATAAATAAATCTCTCCTATAAAATTGGACAGAAAGACGTCTGCAAAATCAATTCAGGCTAAATTCAGCTCAAGTCGAATCGCTGCACTGCGAACTGAACTTGAAAACTATGCTGGAGATTTCTCTTCGGTAAAACTTTACAACGTACTTGAAAGTCGTTCAAGTTCAAATTGAACTGTCGTTATGTTGTTTTTTTTTGTGAACAACGTAGAGTAAACAGGGGTATTATTGACAACCCTCGTGACACTGCGACTACTCGGCTGTCCAAACTTAAAACACAGAAAGGGACATTTTTTTGTAGTACGTTTTTTTTGCATTTTTGGATTAAGTAGAATCTACTTAGTCCAAAAATGCAAAAAAACCTACTACAAAAAAATGTCCCTTACTGTGTTTTGAGTTTGGACAGCCGTACTGATTACAAGTATTTGAACAAACTCAAAATGTTGTAAATAAATTAATTGGTCAAATTACATTTAAGCGTAAAAAAATTTTAAATGATTTTTTTTTCCTAGCGTTTCTCCAGTATGTGAATATAATCCAGGATTCGAACCTCACATATAATGAAAGATTCTCTGCTTATTAAAAGGTTTTCTTATCCCACCATAGATGTGTCCAGTGAACTCTGCGTACTGTGTTTCGAGTTTGATCAATACATCTAGAATTTTCAAGAATTTGTGTAGTGTGGTTGTAAATCATGGGTAGAATCGGTGAATGTTACACGTGTGTAAAGTGGTCACTTAATTTAAATTTAAATAAATTAACTGGTCTCGGTCTTGACGGGCTTGCACACTTCAATCGAAATAAAGATAAATAAATAAAACAATGATTTTCAGATATATACTAATCCGCCTCCGTAGTGTAATGGTCAGCACGCTCGGCTACCGTTCTGGAGGTCCCGGGTTCGATTCCCAAGGGGGGTAAAATAAATATAAGTGATTTTTTCACTCTAATATTTATTCAATATTACCATGGACTGGTACCTGAAGCGGAGGGCTGATCACCTTTCCTTCATGTGTAAACGATCAAGATAACACTGCGTTTATATGACACAGTGCCCTATGCAACATTGGGGTGCGGATAAGGGTTTTATTATTATTATTATATACTTGTAATTTTGAAAAAAAATCTAAATGAAAAAGCATCATTAGTTAAAGGCATTTTCTGCATTACGTCGGAAAATGCGAAAATGCGTAAATATTATTTGTATCGAAAATGGGCATTGACGTAACGTATAAATCAATTATGGAGATGATTTTATTGGAATGCAGGGTCGGCAAAGTGTGTTGCCATAAAAGCAAACTGCTGCACATTAGGGAGGGTTGACACGGGGAGGCAATAAAAAAATCCCTCGCGAAAATGCCACTAAAATAAATTAGGGTGGCCCAGGGTACCTACCTACTGCGCTATGGGAAGGAAGCTACCCGACTACAATAATAATTATTACTCTATTGTGGATAGCCTCCGTAGTCGAGTGGTATACATTATAACCGCGAAGTTAACTAATTTTAATTGAATATATGAAGAGATCTAATATGTCGTATTGTACTGAATAATAAAAATCTAATTACATCGCTAAGGAATGAAATATTAAGTCATATTATTTTTTGACGTCTCATCAAAGATGAAGAAGAATATGGAAGTCTGGGCATTTACGGGGCTGACGATCGTCATAGGCTGGTTTAAGTGATCACTTAACACACGTGTAACATTCACCAATTCTACCCATTATTGACAACCACACTACTGAAATTCTTGGAAGCTCTATACATATGAACCAAACAGTTACGGTCAAATTATAAGCTAAAATAATAAAAAGTTCTATATATATGAACCAATTTTGAAACACTATTCTTGAATCACTAGAACTTCACTAGAGACATCTATTGGTGAGATGAATGCCCAGACTTCCATATTCTTCTTCATCTTTGATGAGATGTCAAAAAATAATATGAAAATAACTCCTGTAATTGGAGATAATCCAGATTTTGTGAACAAGTATTTGGACACACGCGCGATTAAAATATTCGATAAAAAGAGAAAAATTAGTCTCCGTACAGTGGTATACACTGTATGCGTGAGATCAACGTATTAAAATAAGGAAATCATTTTTATCAATATTTCACGTATATACACAAACATTTTGAGATAATTTGGACATGTGGAACGAATGAGAAAGGAAAGAAAGGTAAAACAAATTTATGAGGCGATTGTGGTTGGAAAAAGGAGCAGAGGAAGACCGAGAAAAACAAGTATGATCAAGTATGTCAAACACTTGATAGCGGTCAGGGCAGGAGTTGAAACAATCAGCAAGTATGTGTGAGGTGATGCATGAATATGGAAGAGGCGAAGGATGTTTACGAAGAGAGTGGTGTGGCATTTTATTCTCTCTGTCTACCCCTGCGGGAAAGCGAGGTGATGGTTGGTTAGTTAGTTAGTGAATATTTTTTTAATACGATGAAGAAAAAATTAGAATTTATGATAATAAAAAAATAGGTGAAAAAGGTTATTTATTTTTTCTTCATACAACCTCTATTCTATCTAAATTAAAAGATAAAGAAGAAAAATAATAAAAATAATAAATCCCTTACCGCACCCCAATGGTGCATAGGGCACTGCTTCATATAAACGCAGTGTTAACTCGATCGATTACACATGAAGGAAAGGTGATCAGCCCTCCACTTCAGGTACCAACCAGTCCAGTGTAATATTGAATAAATATTAGAGTGAAAAAATCACTTATATTTATTAAACCCCCCTGGGAATCGAACCCGGGACCTCCAGAACGGTAGCCGAACATGCTGACCACTACACTACGGAGGCGGACAAAATAAAAGATAAAGAAGAAAAATAACGATTCTATTTTAAACAGGACGATTTATAGAATTCACGTAAGAAGTATTTTCCACCAAATAAAAATCACCCAATAACCTGTATTTTATAGATTCAGTTAATCAATACACGAATTCGGATCAATTATGTAACTGTAAAAAATAACCAACCTGTTGGAATCAGTTATGAGACGATTATTGGGAATTCCTTTCAAATGGCCCAGTTAAAATAACCTACTATAGAGCCCAGAGTGCTGGGAGAAGTGTAATATGGTATAATATAACGCTAGGTTTAATGCATTATCCTGACTTTTGACCCTGACCTACGAATGTATGGCATATTATGAAAACAAACAAAACTAAATCCGTCTGAATACTTTACTACCTATTCACGAGCACAGGGCACGGTTTGTCAATAATATTTGTCTAAATTATTAATAAAATAATCGATTGTGCTATGAATACTTAGTAATCAATAATTTACATTTATTTTATTTATTGTTTCGGCATTAACTTTGTGGTAAGACATGTTACAATGATTAAAGAAAACACTTGTTTTTTACCACTTGAGTTTTATTATTGACTTGTAGTTTCAGAAGTTAAACTTCCATCATTCAGGTCTGTATAATAACTAAAATATAAAATATAAAATTGTTCTATAAATAAGGAGAGGGGAAAGTAAAGGGAAAGGGTTAGTCAAGGGGCGGAGTTTGAAAACAAAGGAAAACAGTCCTGAATGATAGATGTTTAACTTCTGAAACATCTAGTCAATAATAAAACTCAAGTAGTAAAAAACAAGTGTTGTCTTTAATCATTGTAATTTACATTTAAAGGAATAATTGACAATGAAATGGATAATCAATGCTCTACATCAAAGGTTCTCAAACCGTTTTTTTTTGGCGATGATACCCCTTTGAAACATAGCGTTCAAATGAGCGAAGCATGGTTTTACGTTGATCATTTTGTTTTTTTTTTTTTATTATTTTCATTTATTCGGGTATTGTACAGCTTTACATTTAAAAAAGCATATAATAAACAATAGTTACACTAACGAAAATAAATATTCTTCTTCATCTTTGATGAAATGTTAAAAAATATAAAATATAAAAATTAAATAATTTAAAAATAAACATTACATTACATTAACAAACATAGTTACATTAATAAAAATAAAGCCAATTAAACAATTCCACATTTATGTTATAATAACTATTAAAAATATTTAGAGATAAAAAAGGGTATGGTATACAAAAATAGACTTTGCAAGAAGGAGAAGGAAAGGAGAGGAATGAATGAGGGTGGTTAAAGGATTTTTTTTTCTAGGTAAGAAGATGAAAAATAAGAATACATTTATAAATGTACATACATACATATACGTACACATACATACACATATAATTATATTTTTGTCAAAAAATTTTGACTCCCTCTCCTGGGAATTCAATCCAGAGGCAGTACTCTACGGAGCCGGACATAATATATTACATATACACTAGTTTTAAAATAGTTTTTCCTTATTGGAATAAAATCAAAAGAGCTTTCAAAAACCCGCCCTAAGGATTGCAGACTCCTGAATAAATACACCGTAAAACATTAAATTCATCCTCCCCTATTACAGGGTCGGTAGTATATTTACTATAGAATGGAAACGTAAAAATCTCCCCACCCCCACCACGACGCCCCTCCCCTGCCCCCGCCCAGCCCTGTTTACGTCGGGAAATACCTCTCGCTTTCATTCATAACTTTTAAAAGAACTTGATATACTTTTACTCCTCCCACCCGAGCTTTTGCAAGTTTCTGAGACTTGTTAACCTACATTCATTTTAGTACCGGAAAACTTTTCTGTAGTGATGGAATGAATGACTTGATTCTATCTGATTGTGGTAATTGATTGAATAAATATGCGATTATGATTAATTAAATTATGTTAATTTAATTTATATATTAAATGTTAAAATCAAACACTGATTTTTTGAGTCTACTAAATCGTATTTTATTTTATTTATTGTAACTGCAGACAGTTGGTAGAATTCCATTTTGAATTGTTGGGAAATATATCCAAAATTAAACACGGTTATGGGATTGAATTCTACGTTTATTTTCACGATGAACACGATGTTTTTGATGTGTTTGATAATGTCTAAATGAGACGAAACGCGTCACATATTATCATATATGTATTTGTAAATAATCGTAGAATTCAATCCGACAACCGTGTTTAATTTTAAATAAATTATCCAACAATTGTTTTTTATTGTAAAAAAATACACAAAAATAAAATTTGTGTCAATTTTTGCGCCTAGTTATAGCATTTTTAAAAGAATTTCAAAGTATAGAGCAAGAGAGTCCAACGAAAAACAATTGTCACAAAATTTATTTTAATGTGTTTTTTAACAATATAATACAATTTAGTCGACTCAAAAAATTGGTGTTTAATTTTAACGTTCAATATATAATTAAAACGGTGTTTTATAAAGTAAACGCTAAATCTATTAATAATATGTAAATTGAAGGTATTTTAAATCCTCAAGGTATACATTCATTTTAGTACCAGTAAACTTTTCAGTAGTGATGGAATGATTCTTGCTAACCGATTATGGTAATTAATTGAATAAATGTGCGATTTCGATTAATAAAATAATGGAAATTAAAGGTTATAAAATAATAAAAAAATCTTCAAGGTGTAATGGAAATCCTTTGTTTAAAAGTTCTATTTCAAATCTTTTAAACATTTATATATCAGAGGCATTGGCGTTATTATCATTTACTTATTTTCAATACAATTGATTCCCTTTGGTACATTTTCGCTATAATAACGTTTTATTATGTCTATTTTCATTACACGATCATTGCCTACACGTTATCGTTTAATTTTTTGTATAAAACGGTTTCCACTGCTAATTTAAAATATTTTTTAAAGCTTACGACATGTATTTTTGTCGGGGTACAGTACATCGCAAAAGACAGATACCAGAAGATAAAAAACATACGTTATTCGTTTGACCGAATAATTCTTGTTAAAGGTATAAAATATACGCTAATGTGGGTAGAAACCAATCAATGTATAAAAAATCTCTATTAAAATGGACGTGGATGTTTACTCTTTCATTTTTTTTAATTAAAAACATGAATGAATTCTTGGCCAAATGAAAAAGGAACACTTTATTATTATTTAATCTATCAGACACTGGATTATTCACCCTTTAGATGATATGTCAATATTGTAGGTTTCTCAACTTGAAATGAAACATCTGTTCCCTCTCCAAGGACAAGAACTCAGTCTCTTTTTTTAAGAAACTCAGCTCAAATAAAATTATAAGATGGTATTAAGTAGAAATGTATAGAAATTGTATTAAATTGTAAAAAAAATGTAGCTTTTTCAAAAACATTATTTAAAAATCTATCGTTTTTTTATGAGAAAGAAGATGAAAGTCTATATTCAAATGGATCAAGCTATATGAAAAGAGATGCTCGAAAAACTTATGGTAAACGCAGCAAAAAGGCACGTTTTCCTATGGGCAATAAAGGCGTTCATTTGATTGATGTTGTGTTCTAAAACTAGTTAACAAATAACTTCTAAAGAACCAAATTAAAAAGACTTCCCGCATGTTTAGAAATCAGTTGTTAAAAAAAACGTTTACAAACCGACATTAAATATGCCGCACTCTGTACAAGTTCCAAAAATTTATGCAAAATGGATGTTTAATAACGGGCAAAAGGGTGAACGTTACACTAGTGTATAAAGTGATCAAGTAAGCCAGCCAAATGCTAGGATACAAAGCCTGGGAAGCTCAGACTTTCATCTTCTTTCATGTAAAAAAAAATTCATCACAAGTTGGGAAACCTGTGTGATATTAAAAATAGGAACTTTTGACAAATAAAATAGGAACTTTTGACACAACGATTCTCTCCCTTTATGTGTATAAATGTTCCTCTTTCTTTTGTGTACATAAATGTTCTGGAAATAGTCATTCCTACGTCATTTTTGCCTCATATTGAAATGTACAGATGGCGTATTTTTAGTATATTTTCTCAAATAGTTGGTATCAGAAATTGTGGTCCAACAGAAAGTCTCGGGTACGCATGTTTTCACAGTATATACCATATCACTCCTTTCAACAACGTCATACATAAAAAAAAAACTTTTTTCAGGAGATCGTTTTTAAAGTTTAAGAATATAATTTTTTTTAAACCTTTATCCGCACCCCAATGGTGCATAAGGCACCTTGATCGTTACACATGATCGTTACACATGATCACTTACACATGATCGTTACACGTTATCTTGATCGGTTACACATGAAGGAAAGGTGATCAGCCCTCCGCTTCATGTACCAGTCCAGGGTAATATTGAATAAATATGACAGTGAAATAATCACTAATATTTATTTTACCCCCTTTGGGAATCGAACCCGGGACCTCCAGAACGGTAGCCGAGCGTGCTGACCATTACACTACGGAGGCGGATAGAGAACATAATTAAATGAATTTAAAAAAAATATTTAAAAAAAATTAAACAATACCTTTTCTTCAAAATGCAAAAACAACACTTTCTGCCCTGTAGCGGGTAAATATTAAGTTAAAAATATGCCGCTTTTGCTAGGATGTACATTTTCTGGGCATTCCGAAAACATGCACAACTGAAAATTGGCGAGTTTTGATATATGACGCTGTTGAAAGAAGTGAGCGATATGATATGTTCACCCTCGCACTAATACCGATCATCTATTCGTACATGTCGAATATAATTTCTTTAACCATTCTCTCTATATCCGCTCCCTTCAAGGGTCCTTATTATCTTAGTGACCCTTTTTATCGTACCTACGTATATTTCAAGCAGTTCGGCCATCGTCCTTTGAACTCTTACATGATAATATAGGTTTGAGCTTAAATCCTAGCAGTGCTGACGTTTTTGGTTTACAGTGTACGGTATGAATTATGAAATAGAGTACTTTATTTGACATCTCAACAAAGACGAAGAATAATATGGAAGTCTGGGCATTTACGAGGCCTACGACTGCCATAGGCTGGTTTAAGTGATCACTTTACATAAGTGACATTCACCAATTCTACCCATGATTGACAGCCACACTACTCAAATTCTTGAAACTTCTAGCTGTATTGATCAAATTCGCAACACAGTATGCGCGAGTTTACAATAGCCACCTGTGGTGGGATGAGGAAAAAATAACTCCTAATTGGAGATAATCTAGATTAGTTAGCAAGTATTTGGGCATACTCAAAATGTTGTAAATATGAGATAGAGTGTTTGTAAGAAGATGTATCAGTGTAGCTAGAATTTGAAATATGAAGAAATTTTAAGTAAGTTTAGTGAGTTTGCACGTTTTAAATAGGCGTATAGCTGACTGTGGATAGGTGTGTTAGTGGGGTAGGTATATAAAGTAGGTAGGTACCGTAGTGAAGTTACGTAGGAGTGTGTTCCTAGTTGCCGCTCGTACCTCGGTCAGGGTATATACACAAAGGCAATATTCGGCCGAAACTTGGCGAGCTCCGAGGGTACCTAATCCTTTAGCGCTCCTCGCGACCCTCGACTCCTGGGCTATATAGTATGTAGATGGCCCGCCCTCACCTCGGGTTGGGGGAGAAGGGGAGAAGGGGAGAAGGTTGGCGGGGGGCGAGGGGTGGCTATCGATGGCCCACTATCGATCCCGCGGCACAAAGCGCCAAGACGGACGGACGGACATAATGCGGGCCTAAGCAAATAAGGCGCGGTGGGGCGGGCTGCGGCGGCGGGTTGGGGGGATCCTTCCCGGTCGCTTTAATTGCCCGCCCTTATCTGGTCCGTCCGGCCGCGGGTAGCGAGCCGCGCGCCCGACGCAATCAATGTCTTATCTCTCCCTTGCACACACGCGGCGCCGCTGTCGCCCCCGCGACCGGTCAAGCGGCCACCCTACCTCGCCCTCCGTCCCTCCTCAGTGCCTCCCCGGCCCTCCCCCCGGCCGGACGTGTCCGAGAGACGCGGCGGAGCGCGGAGCCCCACCCCCGCCCCCCGCCCAAGAAGTAAATGATCCCGCGTCAATCAGCGCACTATCTCCAGAATTGGTTTTCCTAACCCGTGCGGGAGGACCGACCCTCGGAGAGAGACATTTACTTGATTGAAGTACCTCCGGGTTGCGATATGTCGCAGAAGAAACTTCGGGCTAACGACGCACTTTCAAATTAAATGTCGTCGAGACAAAAATTTACCGTATTCGAAATCAATTTCAGTAGATTATTTTCAAATCCATCTGAGAATAAAAGCCATGCTTAGCTAAATACTTCAAACTACAAACAATGAGAAACGATAAAATAAATCTCAACTTATTTAATTTCTGTATTAAATGTTAAATTAAAATATTCTTTTTTGACATCTCATCAAAGATGAAGAAGAATATGGAAGTCTGGGCATTTACAGGGCTGACGAACGTCATAGACTGGTTTAAGTGATCATTTTAAACACGTGTGACATTCACCAATTCTACCCATTATTGACAACCACACTACTCAAATTCTTGGAAGTTCTATATGTATGAACCAATTTAGAAACCTTGTTCTTAAATCATTAGAACTTCACTAGAGACATCTATTGGTGAGATGTAAAGAAGCTTTTTACTAAGCAGAAACTCTTATATTAGTATGTGAGGTCCAAATCCTGGATTACAATCACACACATGAGAAACGCCAGAAAATACCATTTTTATTTTTATGACATAAATATTATGTACAAAAATGTAGAAGAATATTACCATATTCTTCTACATTTTTGATAAGATGTCAAAAAATAATATGAAAATAACTTCTGTAATTGGAGATAATCCAGATTTTGTGAACAAGTATTTGGACACACTCAAAATGTTGTAAAACGATTTAATATATTTCAATCAATTTAATTTTGTATTAAATGTTAAATTAAACACTATTTTTTTAGTTTATTGTTAGAAAAAAAACACATGAAAATCAATTTTGTGACAATTAAATAAATTAAACTACATAAATTAAAATGGAGTTCTACAAATTAAACGCCAAGTCTAAAAATAAATAATTTGATTTCAATAGTAGAATCTTGTTTTTTTCAAGACTGATGGAAGTATTCCAAGTACGTACCTAAAGTATACAATTAAAAAACAGTCGTTCACTTTGTGTAATACCACTTTCATTTATTAAAGTGGTATTTATTACACAAAGTGAACGATGAATGATAAGGAGAGTGTTAGTTTTCGAATTCGTTGCTCGTTGACAAAGTTATATTGATTTGAAAATGAGTAAAACATCTTAATAAATACATATTCTCTAATAATAATAAAAAAAAATAAATAAAAAAAAATCAAAAGTAAATCACTGCTTCAATTCATTTAAAAATGCATATGTAAGGTGAGTTTAAGCATATGGTTGACTGTCATAAGTTGAAATTTGGCGAATATTTATTAAGCGTGGTAATACCACTATTTCTTAAAATCTACTGTGACACGTGTTTCGATGCATTCCGCGTCATTTTCAAAAACCGCATCACGGTGAACTTTAATTAAAAATGGATAGATTTTACCACAAAGTGGCCGAATCAATTAATGAAAAAAGTGATAAATTTTCCCTAATTATCTTGTATATAGAACCTTACGTATTATTTTAAAGACGAAAGTTTTGAGAGCTATTAATTTATTTGTCGCATAGTTGTAAATTAGACGAAGAAGATGATCGACGACACGTGAATTCTGTAATCTGGCTGTACCTACCTTTTCCATCGAAATCATCAATATTATAGTACGTCACCAACCCCATGTCGCGACCTGCGAGTAAATTTACCATATAAAACATTCATAGGTGATCCAGAGACTGTGTGAGATCTCACCTTTAGTGGTAGCGACGCATTTCCGATTGAAATACGAACAGAGACACGAACAATATGTATTTTTAATTGTCAGGATTTAAATTTGATTTCGGAGAAAATAAGTTATCAAATACATATCGCTCACTCCTTTCAACAACGTCATAAATAAAAAATCTCGATTTTTCAGGAGATCGTTTTTAAAGTTTAAGAATATAATAAAATGTATTAAAAACAAAAATCAAGCCACTTATTGAACTTTTTAATATGCAACAGTTCTTTTTTGGTTAAACCTGAAGGTTTTTTTCTCCATTTTAAAAATATTAAGTCCATTAAAAAATAATTAAAGTAAACCATTTATTAAAAATGCAAAAACAACACTTTCTGCCCTGAAGCGGGTAAATATTAAGTTAAAAATATGCCTCTTTTGCTTGGATATAGTACATTTTCTGGGCATTCCGAAAACATGTACAACTGAAAATTGACGATTTTTTATTTATGACGTTCGTGAAATGAGTTAGCGATATTCTTTCTAGTCTCTAAACTGTTGTAGCCAAGCATAGAAAATAAAAATAAAGCATGAACCCTGGAGGAATTCGTTTTCTCTTAAAAAGTATTTTACCAGGAGCGCATAGGTAGGTGGCATTTACCGTAACGGAGGACGTTGAGGTGCTTTCTTACGTAAGTAAGTACCTGCTCCCAAGATTGGGTAGGGTGAGACTAAGAGGACATGGCTACGAATGTGTACACAGGAGGTGTATGTAGGTATCAGGAACGCAGCAAGCAGCAGAAGTAAGTAGCAAGCCGCTCCATTAATATACGGAGGTCGGACAGGGAGAGCCATCTGGCGCCCGATCCGCAGACTTCATTACGGCAAATTACCGCCACGCTAATATGAAGGGGTATAGTATAGGCGGGGGGGAGAGAAGTCTGGGGTGGGAAGCCTAGGGCGGAATCCGCGGATAGCAATCAACTCGTCATTAATACCTACCTACCTACCTACCCTTCATGAATGATGCCAAAATTCATTATCGTTAAAAACAGCACATATTTATTGTTACTGCAGCCAGTTGGCAAAATTCCTTTTTTATTTTATTTTTGGGTAATGTAAAAAACTAACTAACTAACCATCACGCCGCTTCACCGCAGGGGTAGGCAGAGAGAATAGCCACAAACGCCACAACACTCTGTCTTTGCAAACATTCTTCGCCTCTTCCACGTTCATGCATCTCCTCATACATACCCGCCGATTGTTACGACTCCTAACCTGACCACTTTCAAGTATTTGGCATACCTGATCGTGCCATGTTTTACTCGGTCTTCCTCTGCTCTTTTTTCCACTTACATTCGCCTCGTAAATTTGTTTTACCGTTCTTTCCTCACTCATTCGTTCTACATGTCCAAACCATCTCAACACACCTTTCTTAATTTTATCGATAATGCTTATCTCAGCTTTGCATTCCTTCCTTATTTCACTATTCGCACATCCATCATACATCGTTTTGTCGCACATCCTTCTGAGAGATCGCATTTCGACTGCATTCAGTTTACTTTCATCCTTCTTTTGCCAACTCCATGTTTCACTTCCATACATTAGAGTTGGAACCAGGACTCCGTTGTGCACGGCCAGTTTAGCTTCCGCTGATAGGTTTTTATTTGCCATAACTGATTTCAGTTATATAAAAACAAGTTGTTGGATCGACTCCACTTTTATTTAAATGTTTACAATGATAATTAATGTGACGCGTTTCGTCTTATCAAGACATTATAAATTTAAAAAAAAAAACAAGTTTTTTTTAAATGTCTTGATAAGACGAAACTTTAAATAAAAAAGGAATTCGATCCAATAATCTTGTTTGTATTTTGGATACATTAACCAAAAATTAAAAGCAGTGCATTTTTAAAGCGAAATATGTTTTCCGAACGTAGTGCCTAGAAGAATTTATTTTCATAATGAAGTAGTTTTATGGACATATTTTTCAAGTAAATTGTATTATTTTTTACAGACACGAGCGGCATTTATTTTTAAAATTTACCTAGTTGAAATTAATTAAAAGATTTTCTTTACGATTTTGCAACATAAAATTAAACTTAACTAACTAAATATCTGACTATCCATCGTGCCGCTTCTCCGCAAGAGTAGGCAGAGAGAGAATAGAACGCCACACCAATCTGTGTTTGCAAACAATCTTAGTCTTTTTTTAACAAGGATAACCCGCAAAACCTCTTTTTATAGGCTTGTCTGAAAGTACATAGAATGGAAGGTAAATTTATGTTTTTTTTTTTTAAATGTTCATGTACTATCTACCTTCTGATTACAAATAGCTATTTATTGATTTGGCGTTTAATTTGTAGAACTCCATTTTAATTTATGTATTAATTTTAAATCAAACACAGATATTTTGAGTCTACTAAGTTGTATTTTATTAACAAAAACACATAAAAATTAATATTGTGACAATTATATCAAACGACATTCGTTTGATAATGCCGTAACTAGCCGAAACAACTGTCACAATATTATTTTTTTATGTGTTTTTGTTAATAAAATACAACTTAGTAGACTCAAAAGTGTTTGATTTAAAATTAATACGCAAATAGCTATACGTTATCAAACGTTATGACCAATATCACTAGTCTATTTTTGATTGGTTAAAGATATTGCTTTTTTGCAATAAGCCCGCCAATGTATTTATTTCTTTTCTGTTCATGATGTTTAAATAATTAAATAAATAAATATAAAAAATATATTAAAAACACCCTGACCAATAGAAAATATGTATATATTTCTTGAATTCAATTTCTAATTGGCGAAAATCGAACTCGCAATGCCAGTTTCGTAGTCCAGCGTCTTCCCGACTACGCCACGTCGCCTTTTCCCCTTCATTCATGAATCTCCTCATACATACTCGCCGATTATTCCGACTCCTGATCTGACCACTAAAAACGATGTATGATAAATGTTCGAATGGTGATATAAGGAAAAAATGTATGGCTGAGATAAGCATTATCCATGAAATTAAGGAAGGTGTGTTGAGATGGTTCGGACATATGAATCGAATGAGTTAAGAAAGAATTTCAAACACTTATCCCCACCCCAATGTTGCATAGGGCACTGCATCATATAAACGCAGTGTTATCTTGATCGTTAAATACACGAAGGTAAGGTAATCAGCCTTCCTCCTCAAGGTATCCAGTGTCCAGGGTAATATGTAATAAATATTACAGTAAAAATCACTCATATTTATTGGACACTACACTACGGAGGCGGACAAAAAGAAACATTAGACATATAAAATATTATTATAGATTAAAGTTTGGTGTTCGCTGTTTCCAGCGAACAAAGCCAAGTCGTAGTTGGTATTCGCGAGTAGGTAGTGGACACCTTTGAAGCTAGCTACAAGGCTAGCTATGTACTTGCACAGCACACTCTGTACAGCACATGGTACACGGCCACATACCAGCGGGAGGGCTGAGGGAAACCAAACACCCCATCCCCCCAAATTCATCTCAATTCACCATCTCCAGATCTGCCTTAATATCCTTCGCAGGGGATCAAGGAGGCTTGACCGGAACAAGGAAGGATCCCGGAGACTTCATGTTCAACTCCTTACACTTCTTGACTGAAATTCCAGAGATTAAACAGTCTCAAACGTCTCTGATAATTAAATTATCGACATTAACATCGCTTTTAGCGTAGTAGAAAATACCTACAATGCACGTATTATATATATATATATATATATATATATATATATATATATATATATATATATATATATATATATATATATATATATATATATATATATATATATATATATATATATATATATATATATATATATATATATATATATATATATATATATATATATATATATATATATATATATATATATATATATATATATATATATATATATATATATATATATTTATATATATATATATATATATACATATATATATATAGTTATATATATATATATATATATTATATATATATATATATATATATATATATATATATATATATATATATATATATATATATATATATATATATCATTCATCGTTCACTTTGTGTAATACCACTTTTATAAATAACCAAATAAATAAATAGGTACCTACCGTAGAACGGGGCTGCTTGAACTTTGATGTGTTACTTGAGCCCAGTACAAAAAAATATATTTAGATCTGTATGTGGTCTGCAATAATGAACGTATCGACATGATTCATTGTTTCCCTGACAGGTGACATTTTACGTTCATTATTGTAGACCAAATACATATTTCTTTTTTTTTGTACTGGGCTCAAGTAACACTTCAAAGTTCAAGTAGCCCCGTTCTACGATACCCATAATAAATAACTAAAGAGTCCACTTTTAAAAAGATTCCCATTGTGATTTATTAGTAACGTTTTGGTGAGGACCTCCACATGTGTATAAGTATATGTCATATCGCTCACTCCTTTCAAGAACGTCATAAATAAAAAATCGTCATTTTTCAGTTGTGCATGTTTTCGGAATGCCCAGAAAATGTACTATATCCCAGCAAAAGAGGCATATTTTTAACTTAATATTTACCCGCTACAGGGCAGAAAGTGTTGTTTTTGTATTTTGAAGAAAAGGTATTGTTTAATTATTTTTTAAAATATACTAAATATTTTTCAAATGCAGAAAAAACCTTCAGATTGTACCTAAAAAGATTTGTTGCACAGTAAAAAGTTACATAAGTGGCTTGATATTTATTTTTAATGCATTGTGTTATATTTATAAACTCTAAAAACGTTCTCCTGGAATATCACGTTTTTTGATTTATGACGTTCTTGAAAGGAGTGAGCGATATGTACCATCAAAGCTACTATGAAGGTATATACATATATGGCTTAGTTAGGTAGGTAGGTAGGTAGGTTAGGTAAGCAGAGATCTAGAATTTAAGCACAGTCACAAGGCTAGAGAGAATAGATAGGGGTTGCGTGCCGCGGGTGACGGCGGCAGGGGGCGGATGTAGGGGGCGGGGGTGGGGGCGGGGGCGCCGGACCCTGGGGAGGGGGCCGAGCCTCGCCGCCCCCTCCCGCGACCCAGCCACCCCGCCACGGCACGCAAGACGTGGCCTGATGATGCTGGAGTACCGAGTGCTGAGTACGTAGCAACCTACCGTTACTAGGCACTAGGCACACTAACACGCTACAATCAAAGAATTTCCTAATTGCGAACTCGCAACTAATAATCATGATAATTTATATAACGCCATTTTCGGAAAATACTACCTCAAGGGTGCTTTACGAGTACTGTGATTGAATAAATAATCGTTATATAATTTTTTTTTTTTAAATTTTTGACGGAAGAGTGTGGCATTCCATCCTCACTGCCTACCCCTGCGGGTAAATGGCGTAATGGTAGTAGTAGTAGTAGTAGTAGTGATAGTAATTATTTCATTTTACTTATTTGGAAAATTTTCAGAACAGTTACATGAATACATTTACATTGATGAGTAACAAAAAACAGGTATTTGTAACATTCCATTTACAAAATTTCACATATCGCTCACTCCTTTCAACAACGTCATATATCAAAAATCTAAATTTTTCAGTTGTGCAAGTTTTCGGAATGCCCAGAAAATGTACTATATTCCAGCAAAAGCGGCATATTTTTAACATAATATTTACCCTCTACAGGGCAGAAAGTGTTGTTTTTGCATTTTGAAGAAAAGGTAGTGTTTAATTATTTTTTTAAAATATACAAAATATAAATATTTTTAAACGCAGAAAAAACATTCAGGTTTCACCTAAAAAGATCTGATGCACAGTAAAAAGTTCAATAAGTGGCTTGATATTTATTTTGAATACATTGTATTATATTTTCAAATTTTAAAAACGATCTCCTGAAAATCAAGTTTTGTTGACATATGACGTTGTAGAAAGGAGTGAGCGATATGTAATTTAATAAAAATACCTGGAAGAGGGACGTGAGAGAGGAAAAGGTAGATGTAGTAGTGGCAAAAGTTATAAATATATTTTCTATTTCATTTTTTTATTTTATTTAAAATGCCCCCTTCTGCTAGTGTGAGAATAATAATTATTACAATAAAATTGGATTTAAAAATGCCCCATGTTAAATACTACCTCAAGGGTGGTTCACTGTGATTGAATAAAAAAATCATTATTGCAATTACCAACAAAAATTATTCACCTTGCCCTCTTCTGCATACTTCTGTGCGATTAATGCTGAAAAATTACCAAATGTGAGGGAAAATAATAATAAATTTGAATAATTTATACATAACGTCGGGCCAGAAGTCGAAATAATCGGCGGGTTGACCATACTCGTTCTGTTCTCCCTTTCACATTAGCCAAACATACTTTCTTAGACACTCACTCGTTATCCATTTGCTCCAAATGTCCTTTCCACTTTAAAGAGTTTTCTTAAACCTTTCAATTATCCCTGAATCCATTAATCACGAAATGACATATTTCGACTTATAATGGTTTAAAATCACGGTAGGGATTTAGGCGTCTACGGTCAAGTTAACACAGACAATTGAAACGGACGAAACGTCTCCAACATCGATGCCAGTAACACAGATGTCTCTGTTCCTATATCTCTACCTACATATTAATGTACGTATAACCTTACAGATATATTATGCATAGTGTACATACGCCTCCTTCACGGTACCATGCCTAATGATTGTGGTCCAATTCTATAGGCATAGGTCAGAGGACCACAGTACCGTACTAAAACATAAAGGGGTAACTGATGTTTTAGGATTGATTGGAGTTTCAAACGATTCAATTTGATACAAACGATGCTAAAGTGAAACAAATACATTTTTATGGTGATCTGGTAGGAATCAAACATGTGACATTTTACCATGCTACAGAGGTAAACAAAACAAGACAAAATTATAATCATAAATATCTTTTGAATAAAATAATACACAGTCTTTCAAATGTTGATTCCTTCATAAATTTGCTTTCTACATATTGACAAAACATTCCAAATATATCGCTCACTCCTTTCAACAACGTCATATATCAAAAAACTTGATTTTTCAGGAGATCGTTTTTAAATTTTAAAAATATAACAAAATTTATTTAAAAAATATCAAGCCACTTATTGAACTTTTTACTGCGCAACAGATCTTTTTTGATAAAACCTGATTTTTTTCTCCATTTGAAAAATATTTAGTTTATTCAAAAAAGGAATTAAACAATACCTTTTCTTAAAAATGCAAAAACAACACTTTCTGCCCTGTAGCGGGTAAATATTAATATTATTTTTAAACATCTCATCAAAGATGAAGAAGAATATGAAATTTATTGGCGTTTAGTTTATAGAACTCCATTTTAATTTATGTATTAATTTTAAATCAAACACTGATTTTTTCAGGCTACGAAGTTGTATTGTCAAATTGTCACAATATAAATTTTTATGTGCTTTTGTTAAAAAAATACAACTTAGTAGACTCAAAAAATCTGTGTTTGATTTAAAATTAATACATAAAAGAATATGGAAGTCTGTGCATTTACGTAAATCCCCAGACTTCCATATTCTTCTTCATCCTTGATGAGATGTCAAAAAATAATATGAAAAATAACTTCTGTAATTGGAGATAATCCAGATTTGTGAACACTCGGTATCAAGTATTTGAACACACTCAAAATGTGGTAAAAATTAAGTTAAAAATATGCTGCTATTGCTGGGATACAGTACATTTTCTGGGCATTCCGAAAACATGCACAACTGAAAATTGACAATTTTTTAAATATGATGTTGTTGAAAGGAGTGAGCGATATTATATGTGAGGCTTAATTCTAAACTCGTGTAAAATATTCAAAAAAGAATATATTTATAACATAAATTTCATATGCAATATATAATTAAGGTGTTTTTAATTATATATTGCACTTTAATTTTGAAAGCAAAAAAAGCGTTTTCATAACATTTTTTTATAATGGTTTAGATTTATTAAAAAAGGAAACAGTCATAATATCGCGAACATCAGAGGTTTACAATGTTCGAATGATTTCTGCTTTTAAGACTGTTGAAGAACATTTAATTAATGATTATATTACACTACGGAGTCCGCCTCCGTAGTGTAATGCTACCGTTCTGGAGGTCCCGGGTTCGATTCCCAGGGGGGGATCAAATAAATATAGGTGATTTTTTTCACTCAAATATTTATTCAATATTACCATGGACTGGTACCTGAAGCGGAGGACTGATCATCTTTCCTTCATGTGTTAACAACGATCAAGATAACACTGTGTTTATATAATGTAGTGCCCTATGCACCATTGGGGTGCGGGTAAGGGTTTGATACTCGTATTTTTTCATAATGCGAAAAATTGTTCAATGATCCATTGATAATAATAATAAATCAATTTCTTCTTCGTGGATTACAATCTGCGTGATGATTGGTTTGCTTTTTTCATGGTAAGTCCACCCGACTCTATCCTCCGCTCGTCTATTCAACTCGGCGTATCCGCTACAACGCATGTTGGAGATAATTTGGTCCATGCAGGTTAAGCGGATCGAATCGGATGGAAGTAGTAGTGGTCTAGATCACTATGGAACTCTCACTATGGAACTACTGGTGGAAGAGCATTCCACGTCATCGGTCCCGCAACAGCAAAGTCCATACAAGGCTAAAGTCATTATTCAGCATTGATTAGAATATATGGACATACCCCCTCAGCGCTTAGTACGGGAGTACCATATACTGATATAGTCTTCGGTTCACGATGGTCGGTGCTTCGGCTCTATAGGCTTACGGTAGGGGTCGCGGGGGTGGTGCGGGCGCGGGGCGCGGGGTGCGGAGAGATTCATCTGGACACGTTGGGGAGAAATCCGAGACCGTCGGCGAGGGGGAGAGGGGCGGGCGGGGAGGGGAAACACGAAGGGGGCGGCCGAAGGATCTTGGAGAGTCGGCGATTTCGATACTTGACGGAACCGTGACACATTTCGGATTTTGAATGGGTAGGCTAAATAAATGTCCTCCGTAATGTAATGGCCAGCACGCTCGGCTACGGCGGAGGTTCCCGGTTCGAGAGAGACATTCTTCTGAGAGATCGCACTTCGACTGCATTCAGTCTGCTTTCATCCTTCTTTTGCCAACTCCAATGCTTCGCTTCCATACGTAAGGGTTGGAACTCTTAATATTACCCTGGACTGGTACCTAAGGCGGAGGGCTGATCACCTTCCCTTCCTGTGTTAAAGATCAAGATAACACTGTATTTATATGATGCAGTCATATGATTTTATATGAAGCTAAATAAGTGTCCTTCATTGAATACGGATTTTAGACAATTCACCAACTGACCACGCCGTCACTGGGTAGGTATACCTGTATTCGAAGATATGCTTAGTTTTTCCTTCATCTACACTTTTCCTCACGAGCACCCCGATTATTCCTTTTTTCGACTTGACCACTTTAAGAGAGCTTGTGCACTACACGGAATTTTACTGTCTGGCGGTCCGGTTAGCATGAAAAAACGGATGATTGGCTTGTGCTTTTGTCCGTCTTTCTCCGGATCGGTGCGCTCGATCGTTGCACGATCACGGTGCGCGTGAACTCGATCACGCTAAACTGTCGTAGTCGCTTTTACTTGAAAAAAAACAGACAGTGAAATTCCGTGTAGTGCACAAGCGCCCTAAGGGCGTTTGTCCACTATATACACGGAATTTCACCGTCCGGCACGTCAGTTAGCGTTTTAAAACGACGATTGGCTTGGATTGGCTTGTGCTTTTGTCCATCTTTCGGATCGGAGCGCTAGATCGGTGCGTGAACACGTTGCGCGTAAATTCGATCACGCTAAACTGTCGTAGTCGCTTTCATTTTTCAAAACCGGACTGCCGGATGGTAAAATTCTGGGTGGTGGACAAGCGCCCTGAGGAGTATTCGCAAACGAAGTTCAGTACGGGACTTTTTTGAGAAAACCAAAAATGAAACAAACAAAAACATGCATAATTTTTCTTTATAAAATTACTGTTACTTGTTATATACATGACCTACTATTTCAACTTCAAAATATCACGAAAAATATTGTCCATTTACTATATGAGACGAATTGTATTTACTATCCCTTTTAATATCTAAGTGAAAAAAAAACCCTTATCCGCACCTCAATGGTGCATAGGGCACTGCTATAAACGCAGTGTTATCTCGATCGTTTACACACAAAGGAAAGGTGATCAGCCCTCCGTTTCAAGTACCAGTCCAGGGTGATATTGAATTAATATTACAGTGAAAAAATCACTTATATTTATTTGACCCCCCTGGGAATCGAACCCGGGACCTCCAGAACGGTAGCCGAGCGTGCTGACCATTACACTACGGAGTCGGACGAAAATCTAAGTGAGGTAAGTATTAACGTTTAAGAAGCTCTAATATCACAATAAAACCTATTGTTATGATGTTATTTTAAGGAACACGCTATGCGTATCTCCCATGCCTATATACCATGACAATGTTATCAATCACCGCGACCGTTGTTAAACATATGCGTAAACATTACGAAAAGTTTAAGATAATAATTTAAATAATACCCTTAAATTATAAATGGTCAACTAGTGATAAGAACAGTAATCCTTATCATATATAATTTATTGAGATATCACTATCTTGCCGTGGGTTAAAATTTATTTACATATATATTATATGTGCCTTGGTATCTGTTGGCATTGTTAAGCGAGTGTTTTTGCCTAGAATTTTCACTCATGAATTACATGAAATTATAGTAACTTTAAAAATAAAGAGTAAATCCACTCACGAGTAGGCAAAGGCTATGAAATTTAAAAAGTTGAAGCCTGAGTAGGATCGTGATAAGCGGTGTTGCATAAGCCATAGCTAGATTTCAGTGTCACTTAAACGTTAGGTAATTCAAAAAAAAATATTGGCATTGTTATTCCGAAAAAGCAATTACATACACTTTATATCAATATCATAACTATTTGTTAAAATTTGCAAATTATTTCCAAAAAAAAATGCATCAGAAAAAAAACTATCCATTTCTAATCTAAGTCTCACTTAGTTAATACCACAATTTCTTGAAATCTATTGTGACACGTGTTTCGATGCATTCCGCATCATTTTCAAACAGCGTAACACAAACGAACATACATATCAAGATAACGCTGCGTCAATATGATACAGTGCCCTCTGCATCATTGGGTGCGGATTAGGGTTAGAAGAAGAATATTTTTCACTATAATGTTTATTTAATATTACCTTGGAGTGGTACCAAAAGCGGAGGGCTGATCACCTTTCCTTCATGTGTTGACCAAGATAACAGTACGTTTATTATATGATACATTGCCCTATGCACCATCGGGTGCGCATAAGGGTTTGAAAAAATATTGTCATTATTATTTTAACCTCAGTGAGGGCATATTACCGTAATTTGTCATTTGTATGGAATGGAACTGGCAAAGGAAGGATGAAAGCAGAGTGAACGCTGTTGAAATGCGCTCCCTCAGACGAATGTGTGGAAAATCGTTGTATGACAGAATTAAAAAAAGGAAAATGTAAGAAAGGAATGTAAGGCTGAACAAGGAATAATTGAAAAGATTAGGAAGAGTTCTTTACGGCGGTATGGACATGTGGAGAGAATGGATAACGAGAGAATGACTAAGAAAATATATGTGGCGAATTGGGCGGGAAAACAGAATGAGGACGCCCGAAAAAGACTTGGCACGATCAGATCAGTCAGAACCTAAAATCTGGTGGTGTCAAAAGTCTGCTTAATCGAAAGGCGTGTATGACTAGATGGAATGTGAAGGAAGCGAAGAGTGTGTGTTAGGACAGAAGAGTGTGGCGTTCCATCCTCTATGCCTATCCCTCCGGGTAACAGTGTGATGGTAGTAGAAGTAGTAGGAGTAGGTACCAACATACGTTTTTCGCATTTTTTCGATGAATGTAGCTAACAATATTCTGCAGATTTTGAGATAACAGCGCGGTTAGCGATGTGAAGAGTCGCCATGGAAACATCTTTACCTACCGTTTTTTTTGTCCAGTATCGCTAAAGTGACCATTCGTCCCGTTTTCAACGGGACCATCCCGTTTTTAGATAGCCTGTCCCGTTGTCCCCAAGTAAAGTTTCAGGACGTCGAAATGTCCCGTTTTCAAAAAACGCGGTAACAATTTTTTTTTAAAGTGGAAAAAATCGACGATAGTTTGTAGAATAGCCGTTTCATATAACTTTGCTGAACAAATCCCAGCTTGATTTCGGTGCATATGGCTACAGCGGGTGGCTGGTGAGTCATGTGCAAAGACTGACTAATTTATGTAAAGACCGCCGACTCTTTATATAAATAATAAAACAACATAATTTTTTCGTAGATTTATATTATCCACTGACACTTCGTGATGGAATTGCATTTTTAATTTATTATTAGATTAAAACCAATATTTTTAGCTTTTCCACTTTTTTATTTGACCAGCGACCGGGTTTCGGGTCGTTACCGACATCATCAGACTGGAGTTACCGACATCATCCAGTCTGATGATGTCGGTAACGACGAAACCCGGTCGCTGGTCAAATAAAAAAGTGGAAAAGCTAAAAATATTGGTTTTAATCTAATAATAAATTAATTTTTTCGTGTTTATATTATTTATTCCTCATATTTTCTTTATCAACATTCCTTTTCTTTTTATTAATACATAAAACTATGAAAAAATACGTGTTTTCTTGAATATACATGCTATTACGTAAAAAATGGCATATGTCCCGTTTTTAGGACAATTTTTTTTTTTGAATTACCTAACGTCCAAGTGACTCTGAAATCTAGCTACGGCTTATGCAACACCGTTTATCATGTCCCTACTCAGGCTTCAACTTTAAAAGTTTCATAGCCTATGCCTACTTGTGAGTGGATTTACTCTTTATGTTTAAAGTTACTATAATTTCATGTAATTCATGAGTGAAAATTCTAGGCAAAAACACTCGTTTTTAGGACAAAAATAAATGGTCAGTTTAAGTATCGCGCAAATGCCCCATCTGGGTGCCGCGGTACCCGCCGGGCGTCGCGCGTCGCATGGGCCGATTTCAAACGTGCCTCGCAAATCCCTTCCAACAAAGCTTCCAATATTGTCCGTCACTTCTCCGCTGGCGATTTCCTAAATTCCTAGGAACAACGCCATAAATTACTATGGAAAAAGAGCCCAATCTTCCATGTACTGCGAGGGTTGCACGGTGTCCGCGGAGGCGGCCAGCAATGACACTTCGCCACAAGGTTGAATTTAAGCAACTGCAAAGTATAGTTTTTAAGCTCTTTTTTAATGAAGTGCCTCGTAATTATCAGAATTTGCCATTTTGCCTTCTAAAACCTTCGGGAAACACAGTTAAGAGGGGAGACCAACAGTGTATTTTTTGGTTGAATGGATCTTTGTCAGACGGGAGGAATATCTAATTTAACAAACTCAACCCATAACGGATTATATTAGTCTCGTTTTGCGTTTATAACAGCCGATGTAATTAATATTTTCATGCATCATTTTCTTTTGGAAATTTCGCCTTCGAAAAAACGTTATTTTCGTAAGTCGGCAATGAATGACGTCACAGAAACGATCGAGTTATTTTAATGTTGGTGTCATTGCTAAATTATTGGCGGCTCTATTTGTTGATGTCTATAGTCCACCCTCCCACCTCCCCTCCCAACACAAATGGTAGTGAAGTGGTAAACAAACAAACCATACTACTACTACTATTACAGCTCTATAAACCATAGACAAAAAACCATATGACTTCATAAAACGTTCGATGATTGGAGATTTGATGACGTATGCGAACGCACGTTTTTCGTTTTGTTCAAATGTCTAAAGTTTAAACTTTAATATCTCCCATAGTTCTCTACATATTTCAATAAGAATGTTATCGATAGTCTTGTGATTTTTCATATTGATTTATTAGCCAATAAACCAACATCCTGAAAAAGGCCTTTTGAATTCGACTAGTGGAACTTTTTAACAAAATTTACAAAACCTTTTTTAAGTATAATGACTTTCATCTTTAATTTGGGTATTTATGTGTATACTACTGTATTAATTTTAATTTTATAAACTACACACTTATTTAATATCACATAGATGTTTGATAGAAGAACTTGATATGATAGAAGGACCTACAACCTGAGGACGAGGAGAGCTAATCCCAACAGTCTTTAAAGACGATAAGTTAGGATGGAGCCAGGAAGAAGAAGATTCTATTGTTTCAGCTTACACGTGCGTGAAGCGACGTGACAGTTAGATTTTGTGAATGTCCGCGGGCCAACTCCCCTCTTAAACTTTAAGGGCATATTCCTTAATAGTGTTTATTTTTTCTATCCAAAAGGCCACTAAACGAAAAGTGCATTTCTAACAATGTACTCCCGAAAAGTCTACTATATATTTAAATTGACAACTTTTAACCGGGGCTCAGTATTCCCATGGTATTTGTCCGGTTATTGGGTGACTGTGGATGAGGCGTGACTGACAGAATACAAGTGTTGTGGAATTAATTGGTAACGATTCGTCGCGCGGCAGTGAGTAGTAAGTAGGTAGGTCGGTTCGCATCCTGTCCGCGGTCACAAATGGATCGGTTACAAAGGATTTCGTACGTCTTATTGCATGTTTGGTATACATATACATCTTGTAACAACCAACAAAAACAACAGCGATGCACGTTGCACATCCGATGACACTGTTAACTTACACTTGAACGCATAACTTGACTTCATTTAATTTATTAATGAATTAATTTTGGATTATTTATTTTATTTTACTTTATAGAATTAAACAACTTTGTTTTAACCACTTTTTATTATTAAATAATAATAAAACCCTTATCCGCACCCAATGGTGCATAGGGCACTGTGTCATATAAACACAGTGTTATCTTGATCGTTTACACATGAAGGAAGGGTGATCAGCCCTCCGCTTCAGGTACCAGTCATTGGTAATATTGAATAAATATTACAGTGAAAAAATCACTTATATTTATTTTACCCCCCTTGGGAATCGAACCCGGGACCTCCAGAACGGTAGCCAAGCGTGCTGACCATTACACTACGGAGGCGGGAATTTTTTATTATTAGTACACTTTAACCTACCAGTTTCGACAAGAACCTTGTCATCATCAAGGTTTATTAAATTCTAAATCATTAAAAACATAAAAATACTCATTAGTTAATTACATTCCCTTACCAAAAACTTCCACATACTAATTAACTATGAGTATTTTAATGTTTTAGAATTCAATAAACTCTGATGATGACAAGGTTCTTGTCGAATCCGGTAGGTTAAAGTGTACTAATAATAAACAAGTGGTTAAAACAAAGTTGTTTAATTTTATAAAGTTTATAAAATGTGCCACATAGTATCTGCGAAAAACATTCAAGAAATATTTTATTTTATTTGGAAATTTAACAGAACAGTTATATAAATTCATTAAAATTAACGAGCATCACAAAACAGGTATTTGTACCAATTCAGTTTTTAAAAACTCACATTTGTAAGTTAGTGAAAATACCTGGAAAAGTAAAAGGACGGTAAAGGTAAAAGGTAAAGAACAAAGCTAAAGTCAAATACAAATTATATGACAAAAGGGACATATCACGATATGAATGTCGACTTACTATGTAAACGATCTCAGTTCTGACAATGTCGAGTAGAACATATAAAAATTCCCATATTCATCGTTGACCAATTTTGATGAACGATAAATATAGGAACCTTGTTTACAATTTGTTCTACTCCTGGTAAGTGCTAAGGCGTCAGTTCTCCTGGTGATAGCGCCATTATATAGCAATATTTTCGCAAAATACTAACTCAAGGACCCTTATACAAATATGGATTACGATATGAAAATGATCATAATGCATTTTTATAAAAGATAAATAATAAATAAATAAAAAAGATTAGTACTAAAGAAAAACGTCGTCAATCGCCTGAGTCTGAAGGGAGGAAAGTGGAGTAGCCGTATTATTCTCGGTCTTTCTGGGCTGGAGCATGGCCAAGATGTTAGGCATGACGCCTTACCCTAACAACGTTTAAAATAAATTAAATCCCTCAGACGGATGTGTGGCAAAACAATGTATGCTAGACGTTCGAATGATGAAGTAAGGAAAGAATGCAAGGCTGAGATAACCAGTATCGATAAAATTAAGAAAGGTATGTCGATATGGTATGGACATGTGGAACGAATTAGTGAGGAAAGAACGGTAAAACAAATTATGAGGCGAATGTAGTTGGAAAAAGGAGCAGAGAAAGACCGAAGAAAACTTGTCGTTTTCATGACCATACGTGACTTATAAGTATATTTGGCAAACGTGATCGGGAGGACAGAACGAGGACGGCTAGAAAAGAACCGAAAATCTGGTGGTGTCGATAGTCTGTACAGTCGGAGAGCATGCTTTTCATCCTCTCTGCCTACCCCTGCAGAGAAGCGGCGTAGTCTAGTAGTAGTGGAATATCCTCTAGGTTCTTAGTACGACAGCATACTCGGCTTATCCTGCAAGGACCAGAGTCGCGTAGGGCGTAATGTAGTTATAAAATGGGTCCGCTCTTACAAATAAATTGTTAGAGCTTTTTAAATTACTTTACGACGATACCTGCGGTAAATATTAAGTGGGGAACAAACAAATACACCCAGGTAGTTTAACCCTTAGTTCCGTTCCACAAACCGGTAAACTCCAAGTGGTCACTTGGCGGTTCGTAATTTCACTATAATAGGTACCTATTATTATTATCAAGAATAATTTTTATTCATATTACAGTGGAACCTTGATACAATGAAACTCAATGGGTTTTTGATATTATTTTTTGAAATCTCATCAAAGATAAAGAAGAAACTCATAAAAGAAATTTAAAAAAATTGAAGATATAAAAATTCTTAAGAAAAAAATTAATGCCCATTACATATAAATCTTGAAAAAATATGTAAAAAAGACTATTTTACAATTAATCATATAAAACAATAAACCATGAATGCAAGTCCCTCTCCAAGCACAAGCGCTCAGTCTTTTTTTTTGGAGAGGCACAGCGAATCTAAAACTAAAAGTTTGCCATATGTATAAATGTTTAGAAAATGTTTTATGTTGTATTTAAAAATGTAACTTTATTAAATAAATAAAAAAAAATAATAAAAATGTATGGAAGTCTGGGCATTTAAGCGTCATAGGCTGGTTTAAGTGAACACTTTACACACGTGTAACATCCACCAATTCTACCCATGATTCTTACGACTCCTAACCTGACCACTTTTAAGTATTTAGCATACCTGATCGTGCCAAGTTTTTCTCGGTCTTCCTCTGCTCCTTTTTCCAATTAAATTCGACTCATAAATTTGTTTTACCGTTCGTTCCTCACTCATTCGTTCTACATGTCCAAACCATCTCAACACACCTTTCTTAATTTTATCGATAATGCTTATCTCAGCTTGATTGACAACCACACTACTCAAATTCTCGGAAGTTCTATATATATATGAACCAATTCCGAAACTTTGTTCTTGAATCACTAGAACTTCAGTAGGGACATCTATTTGTGAGGTGAAAAGAAGCTTTTTACAGAGCAGAAACTCTTATATTAGTATTTGAGGTCTGAATCGTGGATTAAAATCACATGCATGGTTTTTGATACATCCACTGCTGGATGTGAAATGGATAACACTCTACTTATTATTTATCGTTCACTTTGTTCATCGCTAACTTAGAATCATTGAATTGCTTAAAATAATGCCTTCAGTGAAATAGCGAGTGTTTTTACTTAGAATTTTCGCTCATGAATTACGTGAAATTGTAGTAATTTTAAACATAAAGAGTAAATCCACTCACAAGTAAGTATAGGCCATAAAACTTACAAAGTTGAAGCCTAAGATGAGTCATGATAAGCGGTGTTGTATGAGCTGTAACTAGATTTCAGAGTCACTTGAACGTTATTTCATTTTTTTAAAGGTTTCATCATTAGCTTTTTTAAATGAAACACTTGTTACCACTAATTTCATTACACAAAACTAGTTTCGAAAACTACAGTTGTTTTTATCTACAGGGAATAGTCGTATGTAATGAAATAAAACTCAATAAGTGGTATTATACAAGTGTTTAAAAAAAATCAACATGCCATTCCGCAAAGTTAATGCCGAATCAATAAATAATATAAGCCATACAGATATATTATTTATTGATTCGGCATTAACTTTGTGAAATGACATGTTTATTATTATTTTTAATTAAACACTTGTAATGAAATAAAACGTTTTGAGTGGTATTATACAAGTGTTTTATTAACTATCTAACTAACTAACCATCACGCCGCTTCCCCGCAGGGGTAGGCAGAGAGAATCGAACGCCACACCACCCTGTCTTTGCAAATGTTCTTCGCCTCTGCCACATTCATGTATCTCCTCGTGTAATTGTTAATTAATGTGTTTAATTAAAATTATAATAAAGCTATGCAGATGTTGTTTTATCTTATAAAATACAGTTTCACCAAGAAATCTCAGTACAGTATAAATAAACATGAATTACATGAAGTTGTAGTAATTTTAAACATAAGAGTAGATCCACTCGCAAGTAAGTACGAGCTATAAAACTTTTAAAGTTGAAGTCTAAGTAGGGCCGTGATAAGCGGTGTTGCATGGGCCGCAACTAGATTTCAGAGTTATTAGGACGTTAGGTAATCCAAAAAAAGGTACAGAAAGGCATCTTTCAGAGGAATAAGCAGTGTTGGCATGCGGCGAATTGTCATAATGCACTTTATTAGTTGAAAGTTGACCTTCGTCTCCCGTCTCGGCGATTAGAACAAATTCCGACATATTTACAACGCCCGGGCAAAATGATAATAAAAAAGCGTCCGCACGTAATGGGGAAGTGTCGCCTCCGAGAACAAGGCATTGTCTCCGATGGGAGATTTACAGCAGCCTGTATTACTCGCTGCCAACTTATCAATAAATAAGGACGGAAGGGAACGGGGGCGCAGAGACGCAAGGAGCGCGGCGTGTTGGCCATCTTAATAACATAAACATCTTTGTCCGGCGCGATTTCTAAGGGCGGTGTTTTATGACGCGCAGGGTACTTTTAAAATAGAGAAAAGAATTAGACACGGACATTTATTGAAATTTTAAATAAAAGCAGACGAGAACAGTAAAATAAATGTTGCAATAATATCTTTAGCTCTGGTCAAATAATTCGGTTCTATAATAATGATTTGGCAGCGGAAGCTAAACTGGCAGTGCACAACGGAGTCCTGGTTCCAACTCTAATGTATGGAAGTGAAACATGAAGTTGGCAAAAGAAGGATGAAAGTAGACTGAATGCAGTCGAAATGCGATCTCTCAGAAGAACGTGCGACAAAACGATGTATGATAGATGTGCGAATAGTGAAATAAGGAAGGAATGCAAAGCTGAGATGAGCATTATCGATAAAATTAAGAAAGGTGTGTTGAGATGGTTCGGACATGTAGAACGAATGAGTGAGGAAAGAACGGTAAAACAAATTTATGAGGCGAATGTTATTGGGAAAAGAAGCAGAGGAAGACCGAGAAAAACATGGCACGATCAGGTATGCCAAATACTTGAAAGTGGTCAGGTTAGGAGTCGTAACAATCGGCGGGTATGTATGAGGAGATGCATGAACGTGGAAGAGGCGAAGAATGTTTGCAAGGACAGAGTGGTGTGGCGCTCTACCTCTTCCTCTACCGCTCTACTTCTCTCTGTCTACCCCTGCGGGGAAGCGGCGTGATGGTTAGTTAGTTAGTTAGTTAATAATGATTTGGATAATTTTGTTATAGCGCCATTTTCGTAAAATTCTCAGAGGCGCTTATATTGCGATATCCAAAATCTTAATGTCGAGTATTTCACATAAAAATATTACAATATTTTGAGTGTGTCAAATACTTGTTCACATATATGGATTATCTCCGTTATGGGAGTTATTTTTCAAATTGTTTTTTGACATCTCATCAAAGATGAAGAAGAATATGGAGGTCTGAGCATTTACTTTTTAATTGATATATTCTCTACCGATACCAGAAAGAAAAACTTAAATCGTAATTATTTGAAAAAATATTGTTGATTTTCTGCACACATAATAAAAGGAGCAATTTTGCAGCAAACAAACAAAAAACTTCAGCAATTTTAGCATATATAACAAAAAACAGATGTTTGAACGGTGAAATAAGGAAGGAATGCTGAGATAAGCATTATCGATAAAATCAATAAAGGTGTGTTGAGATGGTTTGGACATATGGAACGAATGAGTGAGGAAAAAACGGTAAAACAAATTTATGAGTCGAATGTAGGAAGGAAAAAGAAGCACAGGAAGATCGAGGAAAACTTGGCGCGATCAGGTATGTCAAATACTTGAAAGTGGTCAGGTCAGGAAACGTAATAATCGGCGGGTATGTATGAGGAGATGCAAAAACGTGGAAGAGGCGAAGAATGTTTGCAAAGACAGAGTGGTGTGGCGTTCTATTCTCTGTGCCTATTCCTACAGAGAAGCGGCGTGATAGTTAGTTAGTTAGTTAGTTTGTTTTATTATTATTTTTATTAATTATGACGGTCGTAAGCCCCGTAAATGCCCAGACTTCCATATTCTTCTACATCTAAGATGAGATGTCAAAAAATAATATAATGATATCTTCAGCTATGGTCAAATAATTTAGGTTAATAATAATAATTTGGATAATTTTTAAAGCGCCTTTTTAGTAAAATACTATCTCAAGGGCACTCATAGTGACTAGGATAATAATAGGATGATGATAATTATCACAGATAAAATATAAAAATAATAATAATAAAACGTCGCCAATCTGATCTGGAGCGGGGAAAAGATGAGATGACAAATTGTAACGCCTTTCTGTCGATCCTCATGGGCTGGAAAATGGAAGTATATTTACCATGTTTTTTTCTCAATTTCTTAAAACATTATTTTTTGACATCTCATCAAAGCGAAGAAGAATATGGAAGTCTGGGCATTTACGGGGCTGATGACCGTCATAGATTTTCATCTCACCAATGGATCTTCATCTCTCTAGTGAAGTTCTAGTGATTCATGAATAATGTTTCAAAATTGGTTCATATATATATAGAACATCCAAGAATTTGAGTACTGTGGTTGTCAATAATGGGTAGAATTGGTGAATGTTACACGTGTGTTAAGTGATCACTTAAACCAGCCTATGACGGTCGTCAGCCCCGTAAATTCCCAGACTTCCACATTCTTCTTCATCTTTGATGAGATGTCAAAAAATTATATGACAATAACTCCTGTAATTGGAGATAATCCAGATTTTGTGAACAAGTATTTGGACACACTCAAAATGTTGTTCTTAAAACATAGTTTGGAGTCTACAACTTGGACTAGACTTGGAATTACGTAAGCACAAGAATTTTTTCGACTAATTGATATTGAAAGTTAAAAAAAATATTATCCGTGAAAAAAGGTACCGGAACATCGTTCCACCGCGTTACATGGAAAAAAACCTTGCATAAAGGTAAAAATCTCAGCACTAAAACGGTTAATAATATTATGTCTACGGGCTCGATGGCATTTCCAAGGGTTGATTTACTTTACCCTTCAATAAAGTTGCATGTTGAATCACTATCCCGTGTAGTTTGTGCGCTCTGTACCTGTTATTACCACTAATCCTTTTCTGAGAAAACCTTCGAGTATTTGGGATTTCTATTCGCAGTTAGCGACACTCGGGAATGCAAGTCCACAAACAATAGAGAAATATCTAACTTTACCAACTGTTTACAATTTTCTTCCATTAACCTTGCACGGATAGGATACCTGAAGAGTCCTGTCTAGGTACTGAATACCAAGGAAATTAATTTGATTTCTTGAATGTTTTTCGCAGATACCTACTTTGTGACACATTTTATAAACTTTTTAAATTAAAATAACTTTGTTTTAACCACTTCTTATTAGTACACTTTTTCCAACCGGTTTCGACAAGAATCTTGTAATCATCAGGGTTTATGTACTAATTCTAAACATTGAAATACACATCTAATTATCTATAACTATTAGTATCTTAATGTTTCGGAATTAGTACATAAACCCTAATGATGACAAGGTTCTTGTTGAAACCGGTTGGAAAAAGTGTACCAATAAAAAGTGGTTAAAACAAAGTTGTTTTATTTTATAAAATTAATTTGAAATGAACGATTTATTTTAATTTCATTAATTAATTCGGCAGTTACGTTGTGGTTCTGTTGACACATAAATAATAAATAAGTATCTAAATGGAAAATTTTATAATTTTAAGGTTGCTTTCATTATTTTTAATTTGAGATTTACTTGGTAAATAACTCTATTTATTAAAATCTATTGTGATACGTGTTTCATCCGCATCATTTTCAAACACCGTGTTTGAAAATGATGCGGATGAAACACAATCAGGTATGTCAAATACTTAAAAGCGGCCGGGTCAGGAGTCGTAATAATCGTCGAGTACGTATGAGGAGATGAATGAATGTAGAATAGGCGAAAAATGTTTGCAAAGACAGAGTGGTGTGTCGTTCGATTCTCTCTGCCTACCCCTGCGGGGAAGCGGCGTGATGGTTGGTTAGTTAGTTAAAAACAAACTTTTAGTTTTATTTTATCAAATTTATAAAATGTGCCACAAAGAAACTTGGCATTTTCCCCCTCTTCATAAATGCATTATTAGGCTACGGTGCCAATCTCGAGTCAGTACTCTCACTACAGATATCCACATACTACAAATACATGTATACTTTTTATGATTATCGGTATCTCCACATGTCGCCTTTTCTCGCCACATAAATCTATAAGACCAAATCTCACGCAAGATTCTGGGTCAGTCCCCAAAGACATAATCTTTTTATTGTATATTTTCAATCAATATGTTATACTGTCCAATTGCACGCGCCCTGCATACTTTATCCACATGCTTCGATATAATCGAGATAGCGGATGTCTCAAAACCGGATTATAATTTGAATTTAAAATCATTTTTGTTTATTCAAATATGACATATGTTCCTTGACATCTTACGGTTGTCAACAGCAAGCTTTAATGGATCATTTAAAAACCAAGCAATGCTTTGAAACTGAGCTTTATAACCGGAATGGTATGAATTTTGAGGAGACGGTATTAAAAACTACTGGAAGAAGTGAATCGAACTCTGTGATCTTGCAATTTAACGCCATTATGGTTTTTTCTATGGCTTTTTTTAAAAGATCATGTATACAAAAATAATCCACTATTTAAAAGCTAAAGACAAAAATTCGATGAAAACATTATTGATGAAATTCGACATCAACTATATCAAAATGTGACAATTTTATTGTCAAATGACTGAATTCACTATTGTGAGTGTGTCCAAGCCTTTTTTCACATATTCTAGGTTTGTCTTTACTTAGAAGTTATTAATATTGATATCTCAACACAGATGAAGAAGAATATTGTCTAAGTATGGGTATTTACAGGGCTTACGACCAATTACAGGCTGGTTTTAGTTTAGTTTAACCATGTTACTGTGTAAAGTAATCACTTTACACACGTGTAACATGATTTTCAATCATGGGCAGAATGGTGAATGTTACATGTGTATAAAGTGATCACTAAACCAGCCTATCACTGTGTAACAATGTGTCGGAAAGAATATGAATACTCAAACTTCCATATTCTTCTTCATCTTCGTTGAGATTATCAAAAGAATGAATGTTTGCTAAGACAGCCTGCTCGGAAATTTATTGAATATCGTGTTCATAACCTAAAAATACGTATTCTTTGTTAAAATGAAGAAAAAAAATCAATTGATGATGTATTTTTATGTTAATTTAATTTTTTATGAAAGTTGTTTTTTTAAACACCCTATACATTGAACGCGGTATAAGTTCGTGGTATCTCGAGGGTACTGTTTATGTGCATATTTTTATTTTATTATTTTATAAAAATAACCGATACCCTTCAAGACGTGCGTAAATACTAACTCACCTATAAAACAAACATACCATAGATACGAAAAGCGAAATTGGATCAAGTTGTACTCTGTGACGATCCTTTTTCAGGAATAACCCGTGAAGTGTCCTGAACTCTCCTTATTCATAGTTTAGTAAGCAATTAGGGGAGAAACAACGAAGAAGGAAGATATAAAAATGTCAAATTACTCAAACTATGTATCCACCATTAATTTATGTATCCACCACCAACTATGTATCCACCATTAATTTATGTATCCACCACCAACTATGTATCCACCATTAATTTATTTTGCAACTGGCAGGAATCCAGTTCTCAAGTAATTAATGTCGATTGATGATTAAGGTATAATTTATATTTGAAGCACTCACTTTGTGATTTTCCATTTCATAATTCAAATGTACCTTTGTTTTAAAATCAGTATAAATATTTTATTATAACTTAATTATAATGTTTTCCGGTTTCGAAGCTGACCGCATCTTTATCAAGACTGATTAATACTAAAACATTATCTACTTAACGAAATTCAAAATATTTTGGCCGCTAGGCAAAAGAGCCGTGCGGGAAAATTAAAATTAAATAAATAAAAATGAGAAACAGCTCCTACCCCCTCTTCAACCTTCAGCGTCCCAATGAGCCAACTCTAAAATTTAGAATTAGCTTCACATACGGTGTTCGAAAATAATACGGAATGCATCGAAGCACGTGTCACAGTAGATTTTATGAAATAGTGGTATTTACTAGATAAAACATTAATTGAAAATGGATAGATTTTACATTCCTTGCCTTGCACACATTATAGCTATCCAAAATCATGGTTTTTGAAAGAGATGAATGTAGATCTGAGTGTGAAATATTGGTAAATGGGGAGATTTTGAAACAGGTAGATGATTTCATATATTTGGGTAGTATGTTTTCTAGGGATGGAAAGATTGATAAAGACATAGAAAGGAGAGTGAATGCTGTGAACAGAGTGAATGGTGCACTAAAATCAGTTTTAGCAAATAAAAATCTATCAGCGGAAGCTAAACTGGCAGTACACAATGGAGTTCTGGTTCCAACCCTTATGTATGGAAGCGAAGCATGGAGTTGGCAAAAGAAGGATGAAAGCAGACTGAATGCAGTCGAAATGCGATCCCTCAGACGAATGTGTGGCAAAACGATGTTTGATAGATGTTCGAATGATGAAATAAGGAAAGAATGTAAGGCTGACATAAGCATTATCGATAAAATTAAGAAAGGTGTGTTGAGATGGTTTGGACATGTGGAGCGTATGAGTGAAGAAAGAACGGTTAAACAAATGTATGAGGCGAATGTAGTTGGAAAAAGAAGCAGAGGACGACCGAGGAAAACTTGGCACAATCAGGTATGCCAAATACTTGAAAGCGGCCGGGTCAGGAGTCGTAATAATCGTTGGGTATGTATGAGGAGATGCATGAATGTAGAAGAGGCAAATAATGTTTGCAAAGACAGAGTGGTGTGGCGTTCGATTTTCTCTGCCTACCCCTGCGGGGAAGCGGCGTGATGGTTAGTTAGTTAGTTAGTTAGTTAGATTTTACCACAAAGTGACTGCCGAATCAATTAATGAAATTATTTATGCTTTAGTTTATATTTAGACCTGAAGAGGGAAGAATAGTTTCCGAAACTAGTCGTTAAAATAAACTAAACATAACTCACTTGCCTCCTAGCCTCCTAGTTTCCTAGTCTCCTCATCTGCTGACCTCTGATCTACCTACCAATCTATTGTTTCTTATTTATCCCCCCTCCTTACTTACAGAATAGATAATTAAGTATGCTTTAGTTTATATTTAGACCTGAAGATTGAAGCATAACTTCCGAAACCAATGATTAAAATAAAATAAACATAAGTGGTAAAAAAATAAGTGTTTTTCTATTACAATTTCATTTAAGTTTTGTACTGACATTAATTAAAAATGCATTAACCCAACTATAAAATTTAGAATTAGCTTCACATACGGTGTTAAAAATGATACGAAATGCATCGAAACACATCATGTATCACAATAGTGGTATTTACTAAGTAAAACATTTATTAAAAATGCATAAATATCTGTAAGTAAGGAGGGGGGGGTAAATAAGAAACAATAGATTGGTAGGTAGGTCAGAGGTCAGCAGACGAGGAGACGAGGAGACTAGGAGGCTAGGAGGCTAGGAGACGAGGAGCGTGAAGAGGTGGCCGACGCTAATGGAAGTTGCTTGTAGCGCCGTCCTCCGCGGGATTAGCTCTCGGCTGTCGGCCCCGCGCGTCCACCGCTCAGCCGGCGGCCGGCTGTACCCCCTGAACGGCCGATGTATCGATTGGGTGCGGGCATGAGGAGCGATCAGGGAGCCACATCGATACAAATAAATGGATAATAATTGATCAAAATTTTGAGAATTTAAAGCCCCAACTTACGCAAATACTGGATTTAACCCTTTAACCCATTTGCATATTACTTATTTATTGTAACTGCAGACAGTTGGTAGAATTCCATGTTGAATTGTTGGGTAATACATCCTAAATAAAACACGGTGTTTTGGATTGAATTCTACATTTATTTATGTAAATGTTAATACGTGACGCGTTTCGTCTTCTTAGGACATTATCAAACACTGACACGTCAGTGCAAAATCAATAAATGTAGAATTCATCTAAAAACCGTGTTTTATTTTGGATATATTACCCAACAATCCATATTACTCTTTTTATATATACATATCGCTCACTCCTTTCAAGAACGTCAAAAATATAAAAACTTAATTTTTCAGGAGATCGTTTTTAAAGTTTAAAAATATAATACAATGTATTAAAAATAAATATCAAGCCTCTTTTTAAACTTTTTACTGTGCAACAGATCTTTTTAGGATTACCTAAAAAGATCTGAATGTTTTTTCTCCATTTGAAAAATATTAAGAATATTTACAAAAACATTTAAACAATACCTTTTCTTCAAAATGCAAAAACGACACTTTCTGCCCTGTAGCGGGTAAATATTAAGTTTAAAATATGCCTCTTTTGCTGGGATGTAGTAAATTTTCTGGGCATTCCGAAAACATGCACAACTGAAAATTTGCGATTTTTGATTCATGACTTTCTTGAAAGGAGTGAGCGATATATGAAATTTCGTTTTTGTTTGTACAATTGTAACATTACTTTGACAAATAATTAACCATTTGTAATTTCGACTTTTGTCACCCCTACGAGGCTTCGTGTGGGGTGTGGGGAGGCTCCGGTAATTGTTTTCGCGACTCGCGGGCGCCGTCAGAGGACGCCCCGACCTCGAGATGACGGCGGGGCGCGGGCGGGAGGGGGGGGGTGGATTAGCAGCCGGAGGGGAGGGTGGCGGGATAACATTTGGATAAAAAATCAACCCCTGCTGACTGATCGAAGGATCCCCAGCAAATTGATGACGTGTAGGATGGGGGTATATGGAACTGTACGCCGTACAACGTACCATCTTGAACGCTGATGGAAAGAGGACTAAAAATGGATTAACCGTTTAATTATTATTTTTACATACTATTCATTTTTATTTATTTATTTTATTTGATTTATTTCATAGATATATTACGGCTCTTTAGGCATGGCCTGTGTTGAGCCGAAATACTAACATGTTAATAATAATAATAAAACCCTTATCCGCACCCCAATGGTGCATAGGGCACTGCGTCATATAAACGCAGTGTTATCTTGATCGTTTACACATGAAGGAAAGGTGATCAGCCCTCCGCTTCAGGTACCAGTCCAGGGTAATATTGAATAAACATGACAGTGGAAAAAATCACTTATAATTATTTTACCCCCCTTGGGAATCGAACCCGGGACCTCCAGAACGGTAGCCGAGCGTGCTGACCATCACACTACGGAGGCGATATGTTAGTACAATTTATTATTTATTTATTTTATTGTTTTTTTTATTATTTATTATTAGATTATATACATTACATACAAGAGATACAATAATAATTTACAGTATAATGGTTTTACAATAAAATAATTACACCTGGACTTTAATTAAATCACTTTCTACCTTGTGCCTTCCATGACATGATCACTACTGGAATTCTTGAAGGTTTCAAGCAGCAAATTCTTTGGCGCAAAGAATGAAAAAGCTTTTTGTGCAAAACTTGTTACTAACCTATACATATGTATCCACCTCCGCGGTGTAATGGTTTAATGGTTAGCATTTTTAGCTACCGCGTAGGAGGTCCAGAGTTCAGTTCCCAGAGGGGGGGGGGGGGTGAAAATAAATATTAATGATTTTACACTATGATATTTATATTATAATTTACATTTGAAGCTATGCGGCTGTCCAAACTCAAAACACAGTAAGGGACATTTTTTTGTAGTATGTTTTTTTTGCATTTTTGGACTGAGTAGCATCTACTTAGTCCAAAAATGAAAAAAAAACCTACTACAAAAAAATGTCCCTTACTGTGTTTTGAGTTTGGACAACCGTATGGAGGTCCAGAGTTCAGTTCCCAGAGGGGGGGAGTGAAAATAAATATTAATGATTTAACACTATGATATTTATATTATAATTTACATTTGAAGCTATACCTCTGTGATTTTTCCGTTTTATAATTAAAATAATATAACTTTTAAAATCACTACAAAATAATTTATTACAACTTAATTGCAATGCAACCAGAGCACTAAATTTGGCGAGCGTGCCTTTGCTGTTGCGGGTCCGATGGCGTGGATTGCTCTTCGAACAATGGTTAGAAATAGTGAGAGTGAGATGATCTTTAAAAATAATTTCCACCATTATATTTTCCCCAATTCATTCACAGCAAAGTGCCCTTGAGGTAGTATTTTAAGAAAATGGCGCTACATAAATTATCCAAATTTATTATTATTATTTATACCATGCATATATTGAAAAAAATAGCTGCCTGTCGAAAACGGCAGTGGAAGTTTCCACGAGTATTAAGTTTGACGTATTTTTTTTAAAATTTCATTAATTGATTCGGCAGTCAGTTTGTGGTATATCTATCCATTTTTAATTTAAGCTTTACTTGGTAAATAACACTAATTCTTCAATTTAACTTTTAAAGGCATTGATCACAAATATAACAACAATTACATAGATATCTTAAAAATGATCAATTCGAAAAGTCATAATAAATTGCAAAATTCTGAAACTACAGAAATTCATACAAGTATCAATAATAATAAACCCGTTATTGACAATATGACAAGAAATAAAACCCCCTCCCCTATTGTCTATGTTGCCACTGAAAAAAAATAAAAATAATAAATAAACAGCTCCTACCCCCTCTTCATCCCTCAACGTCCTAAGGACACAACTCCAAAATTTAGACTTTCACATACGGTGTTTGAAAATGATGCGGAATGCATCGAAACACGTGTCACAATGGATTTTAAGAAAGTGTGATATTTACCAAGTAAAACATAAAATAATAAATTAATACGATATTATCAACCCTTGAAATTTTTGTGATTTCATTTTGAAAAGTTACATCGAAGTTTATAAAAGTTATGTTTGGCATTGAGAAATGTATGTCAATGTATGGAAAAGTTATTTATATGGCACAGATATTTGCGGTGATTTTTTTTAAGGTAGTGTTTTATTATTTTAATTTTTTAACCTGCGAAGCGACTATTTTGAATGCTTATCTGAAAGGGTTGGGGTAAGAAAGCTTATAATATATATTACAATACCCACACCGAATCAAAATAAATATTCCAATTTATTTCGCCATTGGTCGCTCAGCGAAGCCTGTTTCTCTACGTCAACGTACGTCATTAACGTACCCACATGTATCGCAGGTTACAAATGAAACGTGAAAGAAAATAACTCCTTTTTTATTTCGTTAATTGATTCAGCAGTCACTTTAAGGCAATTAATTTTTCTCCATTTTTAATTTAACTTTTACATTTATTAAATATCGATATTTATGAAAGTTTATTGCGACAAGTATTTTTTATGTATTTACAACTTTGTTTAGAGTTTGTTCTACTCCTGGGAAGCGCTAAGGTGTCAGTATTACGTTCATGGTTTGTTATTTTCTCAACTAAAGTAGTTGCCATAATTTTTTTCTTAATTCAGTCTCTGAGCGAAAATAAACGATGAGTTTATTATACTTTTTCACCTTCAGTATCACCACAACATTTTGAGTGTGTCCAAATACTTGTCCACAAATCTGGATTATCTTCAATTATAGGAGTCATTTTTCATATTATTTTTTGACATCTCAACACAGATGAAGAAGAATATGGAAGACTGGAATTGGTAAATTTTACACATGTGTAAAGTGATCACTTATACCAGCCTATAACGGTGGTTAGCCCTCAGCTTGCCAATACGTGGGTTGGATGGTTTCCGCACAACACTGTTCAATGATTGTGAGTCGGGGTTTGGGTGAGGGGTGGGGCCGTCCAGCGCGTCCAGCGCGCCGCGTGACGAGGGTCTAACAACAATAATTGGTCCAGCGGCCTCGGGACTGAGGACTGACGGACGGACACGTACCGCCCCGAGGCGCCCCCTCACGCACGCCGCGCGCGTGACGCAACGTGACGCGCCGTGCCGCGTACGCGCGCACGCCCAGCGCACAGAGCCAGATCTGAGATTTAAACCAATCAAGTCTAAAGGTTTCCAACGGGTTCTTGGACAAATTTATTTTTGAGGTATAGCGAATTAATGACACAATTTCTTGACCTGAGATTCAAATGTCACTGAGATCACTTACATTTATCTGTCCGATGTATGATTGATTTTTTTAGAGACATAATAATTTGACTAAATTAAGAATATCCTATTCTTTATTTAATTTTCTTCGTCATTTATATTTATTTTTACTATTTATTAATTAATATTTGTTTATACTTATCTAGTTTTTCACCCATTTTTCTGATTTTAAATAACTATATTTTAGCTAACTAACTAACCATCTTGCCGCTTTCACAAAGGGGTAGACCGAGGGTAATAGAACGCCACACCAATCTGTATTTGCAAACAATCTTCGCCTCATCCAAATTCATGCATCTCCTTGTACATACCTGCTGATTATTCCGACTCCTGTACTAACCAATTTTAAGTATGTCAAATACTCGATCATGACATATTTTTCTAGGTCTTCCTCTGTATCTAATAGAAATTTTAAAAGCAGAGGAATTTATATGTGTGTTTTATTATATTGTAAACCATTTCAAAAAATATACCATGTGGAATATTTGGTTTATGCTTTAAAAAAATGTAATTGTAGTGAAATATGTAAAAGAGGTGAAATATAAATAAAAATATATAAAAATGAATTTAAAAAATATTTTTGAGTTTCTCGTACCGTTTACAAAGTTTGACAAAATTCCCAAAGCTCAAATACTACTAAAACTAAAACCTTGACACACCTCACACAAAACTTAAACACAACTTTTCCAAAGTTCGACTCTAGTCTCGCGATGTTCAAGCACAACTTTTATTAGGCTTGACACAAACATCTCGAAGATCAAGCACAATAATTCTTACATTCGCACAAACCTATCAAAGCTCACTCACATATTTTCAACAGCTTGACACAAGTCTTTCAGTAGTCAGGAACAACTTTTCACAAGCCTGACATAAGTCTCCCGATGTTCAAAAACAACTTTTCCAATGTTTGACACGAATCCCTCAATCTCAAAATCTAGTTGAGTTTTTAACTTTTGCAATATTTAAAAAATATATATTATTTATTGATTTAGTATTAACATTGTGAAATGACATGTTGATTATTAAAAATTAAAGCGTAGATTTTAAGTTTATCTCAAGCGTTCAAATCAGAATGCGGTCAGCCACGCTCAGGGCTGGTCGAGTGCTGACGATAATTTAAAAAAAATGTATTTTGGATATATTTTTGTTATTTTAGAATATACATGTAAAAAAACATTTTTCAACTTGTTACCTTACAATAACTTTTTTAAACCATATTATTTCGAATAAAAACTTGTTTTTTCAATGCAAAAATAATGTTTTAAGAAAAAAATCATTTGCGTAAAATGTTGCCTGGATAAAGATAAAATAAAGTTTCGACTTAACGAATACTTGGCCTTAAACACTTGTGTAAGACCACTCATTGCATTTTATTGCATTTCACACGACTAGTTTCGAAAACTAAAGATGTTTTCTTCACAAAATCTTGCAAGCAAAAAATCTTTTTTTTTTTTTTAAGTTTCTCAAAGTTCAAACAGCACCTTTAAAAAAAAATACCGCAGTTATCTGTGCCATATAAATAACTTTCCCATACATTGACATAAATTCCTCAATGCCAAACGTAACTTTTCCAAACTTCTACATAACTTTTCGAAATGCAATCATAACATTTTCAAGGCCTGATAATATTTACTTACATTTAAATAATGTATATGTATTAATATCTTAATTAACTTTAACTTGTTAAATACCACTTCTTCTTAAAATCTATTGTGACACGTGTTTTGATCCTTTCCGCATCATTTTCAATCACCGAATGTGAATCTAAGTCTAAATTGTAGAGTTCTGTCCTTGGGATGTTAAAGAATGAAGAAGGTAGGAGCTGTTTCTTGTTTTTTTTTTCTTTTTTTATCGGTGGGAACATAGACAATAGGGGGAGGCTATATTCATTGTCACATTGTTAATTATGGGTTGATTATTTTTCGTTCTTAGTCTTGTTTCTTCAAACTCTTATTCGTTCCCGGTGGTGCATAGGGTACTGCATCATATAAACGCAGTTTTATCTCTATTATTGATAGATGAAGGAAAGGAGATCAGCCCTCGGCTTCAGGTACCAGTCCAGGGTAATATTAAATAAATGTTTGACTGAAAATCACTTATATTTATTGGACCCCCTCCCTCTAGGAATCGAACCCAGGATCTCAAGCGTGGTGACCATTACACTACGGAGTGGGACTAAAAGTATTATTTTTATTATTATGATTTTCTATTGTTTCAAAATGATGCAGTTTATGACTTTTTGTGAAAATAATTTTTAGAATTTCTACGTTACTATTGTTATTTATGTGTTTTATTATCCATTTAATTAAAACTGAAGAAAAATAGGGAATTACCACGTAAAGCTGAAAAATGGATAGATTTTACCAAAAAAGTGACTGCCGAATCAATTAACGAAATTATATCAATTTCAGTACATTTCTTACTTTCCAGTCCAGTCCGCTTTCTCCAGACACGCAACAGCTATCCACTCCACTGCGCCCTCCCCAAAACCACCCTGCCTAGGCAGCCCTCCCAGGACCGGCGCAAGGCGCCAAATTCTCAGAAAGCTCTGCATTGCCGTGTTTCTTATGTCAGTCAAATTACATTTAAGTGTTACTATCACTATTGCCGCTACTCTATTTCTATACCCAACTTCAGAAGTTTTATATAATTTGTACAGTAATGAGAGTTATTATTATTTCAACTTTTGTGATTACAACGGCTGGTTAAGGGGGGATTCGCAGAAATCAAAATAAGAATGCAGACGACCGCGCAATAGGTCGGACGTGCTTTCGCAAGCGATTTAAAAATATACGTACCTATATATTGGAATTTGACTTTTCTTTACAGAATATATAGATTTTTTTTTCCATTTTATAACTCTTCAATAACTTCCTTTCAATAACTATTTTCTTTTTAAAACCCTATATTAATTTCGAAATAAAACTTATTTTTTCAATACAAAAACGGTATTTTAAGCAAAAAAATCAATTACGTCAAATGTTACCTCGGCTTAAAGTCAATTAAGTTGCAATTTATCGTGTATTGGGCCTTAGTAAAAAACAGCATCTAATTTTTAAAAAAACATAGTTTTTCATCCCCATAAAATTGAGAAAGGAGCAATGAAGATCAGTTTAAATTAAGAAGGAACCAATGACGCATTATAATTCAATGTTTTTTCATTCCATTTAAATTGATAAAAAAGCAATTACACTATAAAAAATTCTATGAATGTACTCGTATTGTAAATTTCTCGGCTAATCCGAACTTTTCCGAATCCGAACAGGCCACAGCTCTTATTATTTCGCATTTCCGGGGCTTCACTCTAGATATTTAGAATACAAACAATTTACAAATAAAGCGTTGAAGGCGTTAGCAATAAGGTACATGAATGTAATTCTTTTTTTAAAAGAGAAACATTTGTGTTTTTACTATTTACAAAAACACTTCAATTTCACACTATTTCTGTGATCCTAGGTGGCTCATTATAAGAAATAGGTATCAAATTGTGGTAAAGTGGCTTCAAACCAAGAAACTCTGACTCACGAGTCCGCGACACTAACCACGGGACCACAACCCGACACATTACATACAATACAATTTAAAAAAATACATTAAATAATATTTTTTAATTTTGACCGATTTGTGCTCATTCGATATGCAAACAAACGGGTTTCGAATATTCGACCATCGAGAAAAAAAATCGAAAAATTGACGTTGAAAGAGTTGATTTCTAAAATCCAGACCCAGAGGGTGTAACGCGGTACTGCACGAGATGCGAACCAGTAATTTGTAAATTAGAATGAGGACACGTAACCGCAACAATAAACACGAAACGTCCAGTTGATGGACACTTCGAAATTCGTGAGATAAAAACGCGATTATAACAGAAATGATAATCATAATTATAATAGCGAGGACTAAACAGTAAAACATATTTATGAGGCGAATGTAGTTGGAAGTGGGAGCAGAGGAAGACCGGGAAACTTTGGCATGATCAAGTATTTCAAATGCTTGAATGTGGTCAGATCAGGAGTCGGAATAATCGGAGGGTATGTATGACGAGATGCATGGATGTGAAAGAGGCGAAGATTGTTATTAAAGACGGGTTGGTGTGGCATTCTATTCTCTCTGCTTACCCCTGCAGGGAAGGAGCATGATAATTATTTAGATTATTTTGTATACATAATACAATACAAAAATCATTTTTCCAATGCTCCAGCATAGGCTACTGCATCGTATTAACGCAGTGTTAACTTGGACGTTACTCACATCAAGCCAAGGTGATCAATCCTGCGCTTCAGGCATCAGTCCAGGGTATTATTGGGTAAAATTGTAACTTATATTTTTAATGTTTTATTTTCTCACGACTGTACATAAACGGATAACGGAACAAACAGATCCGAGGATCTATAAGAAGGAAGAAGAAGAAATTGAATTCACGGAAACCTATTTTATTTCTTCTCTTTTAACATTAACACCAGTCTCCAAGCACCCATTCACATGTGAGTTAAACGCGACATCTCCGGAGAATATTGTAAAGTAAACAACGAAGACCTTTTCTTATTGTATGCGACATTCTTTCTAATCACAACACATATGTACAGAAGGAAAATAAAATAAATTTCATTATTACAAACTTAAGTTTTTTTGGTGGTGTCAAAATCCACGTAATCGGGGGGCATGTATGACTAGATGTATGAATATGAATTAATTTAGGAGTTTTTGTCAGGTCAGAAAAGTGAGACGTTATATCCTCTCTGCCTACCCCTGCACTGCAGGGAAATGGCCTGATGGTAATAGTAGTAGTAGTAGCAGCAGTAGTTTTTATGTATATTTTTAAACGTTATAAAAAATGTATATGGAAGAAGATATGCGGTTGATAAAAAAATGAAGCAATCAGGTTTAGTGGTGTCTTATTTAGAAAATATGACAAATAAATATCTTTGAAAATGATGCGGAATGTATCGAAACACGTGTCACGATAGATTTTAAGAAAATGTGGTATTTACCAAGTAAAACTTAAATTAAAAATGAACAAATAAATGAACCAAGTATGTGACAAATCTTAATTGATATAAAGGTGGTGACTGACCGGAGCATTTCGTCGTAACATAACGTCGTAACATCGCTCGCGGCGAGCATCACCGAGCATCCGAAACTATGGATACTGACTGCCTGAATGCTCGCATCGTAACGTGTTACGTTACACGTTACACGTTACGACGAAATGCTCCGGTCAGTCTCCATGCGAGAAGATGAAACATGGTCATATTTGTTTCAATTGAAAATGAAACGGAATTTTTTGATTTTGTAGACGATGCAGACGATTTATAAGATTGACATTTGCATCAATGTAGCAAACATTAGCATAGCATATGGAAGAAAGATTAGAAAGAGAATTATAAAATGGAAAATCACATAGTTAGTGCTTCAAATATAAACTATTTTAAATATATTTGAAAAAATAAAATCACAGTTTCTTTAAACGCAAACCGATGTACATTGAAATTGTTTTATTGTATTATTTGAGCCAAATTTTCAGCGAAAGTGTTATTCGGGATTACGGCCGTGAAGCGGTCCTTTGTCTCGGCGTTTTCCGGCGACCCTCCTTTGTTTTTTCCTCCAATTTGCGAATGTACATGTGTGAGCACTTTATATATGTGTATTTACGTACAAGGTACGAAAACCAATCGAAAAGGGAGGGAAAGAAATAAAAGTTCGCGAAACACCCGCGACGCCAGCTCTATAGTCGTCACAGCAAAGAGCGATGCGCGATAATAACGTGTGCTTTTCTCTAAGTCGGAAAATATAATATAACAAAAATGTTTCGTTGTATTCACAGTCATTTGAAAAAGTTATATTTGAGGCGAATGTGGTTGGTAATAGGAGCAGAGGAGACCCGAGGAAAACTTGGCATGATCAAGTATTTCAAATACATAAAAGTGGTCTGGTCAGGAGTCGGAAAAATCGGCGTGTTTGTATGAGATGCAATGATGGCAATAAAGAAAGTCTGGAATGACTGGTTGTAATCGGTAGCCTGGAGGAGAAGAGAGGAAGAGGACGATCCCTCACACGATGGACCGATCAAGTTAAGGCAGCAGCAGGCACCTCGGTGATTGGAGCGCTACGTGCAGTGCAGTCAAGGGATAACCGGAGAAGAGTCGACGCTTCCACAAGGGTCACGACCCTCAGTAATGAGGAATAAGACGGAGAAAAAGAATGTGTGATATGATGTATGAATGTGAGAGACGCGAAGGGGTAAGCAGAGAGAATAGAACGCCACACCACCCTGTCTTTGCAAACACTCTTCGCCTCTTCTACGTTCATGCATCTCCTCATATAAACCCGCCGATAACTTCGACTCCTAACCTGACCGCATCCAAGTATTTGACATACCTGATCATGCCAAGTTTTTCTTGATTTTCCTCTTTTAGGAAGGATGGAAAGCGATGATAAACTAATCGTAAGGAGTACGACCAAGAAGAATTGCATAATATACAACAATCTGTGTGATTTTCCATTTTATAAGTAAAATAAATATGGCTTTGTTTTAAAATCACAATAAATATTTTATTATAACTTAATTTTAATGTCTAACGGTTTCGAAGCTAACAGCTTCTTTATCAAGACTGTTTAATACGTTAGCTTCGAAAACGGTAGACATTATAATTAAGTTATAATAAAACATTTAAAACTAACTTACTAACTAACCATCACGCTGCTTCTCCGCATGGGTAGGCAAAGAGAAAAGAACGCCACACCACTCTGACATTGTAAACTTTCTTCGCCTCTTCCACGTTCATGCATCTCCTCATACATACCCGCCGATTATCACGACTCCTAACCTGACCGCTTTCAAGTATTTTTGAAAACAAACTTATATTTTAATTATATAATAATAATTAAACTCGATATTTTTGTGAAACTTCATGAGATTTTACGTGGTAACATTAGCTAATTAGGTATCCAACCTTTTAGTAAATTAAATGTCAGACGCGTCATTAAGCTCGGTGTAGTATACTTTCGTTGTAGTCCACGTTGGCTGCTCCCATAATATAGTGTAGGCGCTGAAGTAGTGGAGTGACAAGGGTGGGTGATCCCCACACCGCGAGACAGCGGTCAGCACACGCGCCACGGCGTAGAAAGGGGCATAATGAATATTCGAGGGTGCTTCTGAAGGGTGGAAATAGTTTGGCACTTTCGAGGATTGTCTTTTACTGTTTGGCAAGTCTTGGTCGTAGGGGGCAAGTCGGGCACAGAGACACATTATGCACGACGCGCGATTAGAAACCGCGCGGCCGGACGCCCCCCTCCCCGCCCCGCGCCCCCCGGGGCCCCCCGCCCACCTACCCCGCACTACGGCCCCATTCGCCACCCCCGCCGAGCTACCCTATCGAACCTCCCAACCGTAACCAAAATTGAAGCGCAGATCTCTCGCGGACACAAGAACGCGGCCAGTGGCGTAGCCGGGGGAAGAGAAAAATTTTCACTATCTTTTCAGACTTTTTTCAATTAAGATTCCTGACAGGAAAAAGAAAACATAAGATAAATTCTAATTTTCGTGGATTATTTTGTACCAGATCCTCGGATATTATCAACCATTTTAGGTTACCAGAAATCTAGCGTATCCCATATCGAGGGTATACTGGCAAAAAACGTTGACCTTGAAAACATGCAATTTTGACTCAATCATGTAGTATTATAATGTTTTCAACGTTCTATAAACTGGCAAAGTACACTAAGTAGTTTGAAATGTCATATTTATGTGGTTTTAAATGTAAATTAAACTTCATGTTTAATAGCGAGAATTTTATTCAGGTTAAAAGTTTTAAATAACAGGGATTTTTAAACAGGAATTTTAGAATTAACGTTTTTTGCCACTATATATTGTGGGTTTAAAGATAGCATGTGCCAAACTAACTGTACGCACATTATGAGTTTATCCTTTAAAGCGACGATGCTACCTAATATAATAAGAGGTAAACATCCTTAACACTATACAATATACAGCGATATAGGCCAGTGATTCTCAACATGAGGGATTGAAGTCGCTCGGGGGGCGATCAAGCTTTAAAAAATGGTGTAATGTGAATTGGGGGGCGATTTTCAGGTTTGCCGTAGAATTTTATAAGTTTGGCAGTAAAAATTGAAGGTCGTGAGATTCTTTTAGAGAAAAAAGTCCTTGAGACGAGGTCCTTCATTCTTTCTCCAATCATCGAGATGTCGTCAACTGGATAATACATTTCTTAGGGGTCATGGGCTCAAAGAGGTTTGGAGCGTCCGCTCTAAACGAACAGACGTGTGCTTTTTTTCTTCTCTTCTAATGAATCGACGATTAAAAAATGTGGGGTAATTAGTTACGTCCGACTCCACAGTGTAGTGGCTGGCGCGTTTGGCTGTCGTGGAATCCATATTTTTTCTTGATTTTTTTTCGCAGATACTTTGTGGCAAATTTTATAAAATAAAACAACTTTGTGTTTAACCACTTTTTTATTGGTACATTTTTTTTCTCCTACCAGTTTCGACATGAACCTTGTCATCACCGGGGTTTGACTTGTACATGTTAAAAAAAAGGTTACCAATAAAAAGTGGTTAAATACAAAGTCGTTTTATTTTATTTATCAAATATTATTTCACTCTAATAGGCATGTAATATCACTCTGGACTGGTATACACTATACCAGTTGGCTGAGCTGATATATAGTTCACGCACCACGCAACCAGCGATGAACTGCCATATGCACCATCGGGTGCAGATAATAGTTAAAAGAAGGAGTATAAGTCTTACTATAAAAGTCTTTCTTTTAATAAACATATACTGAACACACTTGGCATTGTAAACGTATATTAACACATTCTGTGCGTCGAACACGGTTCCCGTGTCCATACAAATATTGCAGCTACGCGTTGAACATGGGAGTCGTGTTGAATATAGATTCGTAGCTGGTTTTATGTGTTTTGAAAACACGAAGCGATATGCTTATTATTATAATTGATATAAGCGATATGGTTATTTATGGTGTTGAAAAAGAAAGTAGAAAATGATTTGGAACAATGTTTTCAATAATTCGCGAATTTAAATTTATCTGTATGACATTGTTTTCTACGTATTGGACGTGATAAATCAACACATAGTATAACCAACGCAAAGATTTATAGTTTCGGTTAATGTTATGACATACTGGGTCATATTATGTCGCTATGATTTTGTTTGGTCGCTTTCTTAAATAAAAAATATAACTAACTAGCCGTCACGCTGCTTCCACGCAAGAGTAGGCAGAGAGAATAGAACGCCACACCACTCTGTATTTGCTAACATTCTTCGCCTATTACACGTTCATTTAAGATATCTTATTTCTTTTTCATAATTTCATAAACCATTTATAATTATGTATTTATTTATAAATATGGCAGTTTATTCTCACTTTCAGAAATTAAATATTATTTACAAAAGGCATGCTAAAGTGCGACAGAAATTAGTCGGGTTTGACAAGTCGTAGCGTAGTCGGGTATCTAACGAATGGTGGAAATTCTGGGAATTCGTCATTGTCCCTTTTATGACGCACAACTTTCAATTATTTTTGTACTAGTGAAAATTATCTACAGCTAGTTTAGGCGCGGTGATTTATAGTTCTGAGAAATATGGTAAATATGCTGGAATAAGCAGAAAACATATCGCTCCCTCCTTTCAACAACGTCATATATCAAAAAACTTATTTTTTTAGGAGATCGTTTTTAAAGTTTAAAAATATAATAAAATGTATTAAAAATAAATATCAAGCCACTTATTGAATTTTTTACTGTGTAACATATCTTTTTAGGTAAATCCTTATTGTTTTTTTCTGCATTTGAAAAATATTTTGTATTTTTAAAAAAATAATCAAACAAGACATTTTCTTCAAAATGCAAAAACAACACTTTCTGCCCTGTAGCGGGTAAATATCATGTTAAAAATATGCCGCTTTTGCTGGGATATAGTACATTTTCTGGGCATTCCGAAAACATGCACAACTGAAAATTGACGATTTTTGATATATGACGTTGTTGAAAGGAGTGAGCGATATTTGGAACAACAACACAGCGAGCGTATTCACGTACACAATCTAATTGATATTGTTATCGCATTTTGTGGACAAATTGGTTGATGCACAGCTGTTTGCTTACAGTAACATATCAGTATTACAAAAACATTTTATGGTTTGATTTGATAGTACCTACTTAAATGAATTGGAAACCATTAGGTAGTTTAAATACTAACTAACCATTACATCGCTTCATCGCAGAGACAGGCAGAGTTAGAACGCCATACCACAATGCCTTTGCAAGCATTCTTCACCTTTCCACATTCAAGAATCGCCTCTTATATGCCGGCGATTATTCCGACTTAGGACTCTACTAAGTTCTTATTAATTACTACTTAGACCTTCATAGTCCTCAAGGGATTCATACAAATTCTCAGTGTCAGGCGTGTCTAACTTACTCAAGCCTATACGAGTGCAGGTATGCAGCCCGCAGTGCCAAATCCATTGCTGCTATACCTCCTCCATTTACCAGTTATGTCCTTCACCCTGAGCTCCTTCACTTACGTCCTCTGTATCCCATCAAACATGTAATAATAATAATAACATATCCTGTCGTAGAATCATGAGTTTAGCTTAGGGCTCATCTTGCCTAGATATTCATTTATAGTTGTCTATTAATTGACAATAAGTTGCCACCACGTCGAACCGATTTGGTGCCCTATGCATCATTTGGTTGAGAATAAAAGAGACTTTCAGGCGAAATAGCAACACATTTCGTTACATTACTATCACGAAGGACTTTTTCTAAAACTGTGGGTGTTAAAACCCACTATTTTTAGTTAATTAGATATTAACAATGTATAAAATAGTACATTATAGATTCTATCTTCTATACAGAATCCATAGCTATGATTTTCTTGAAGGAAAAAATAATTGAAGTACATAAAAAATACTATGTTTCTAAACTATTATTCTTGTATTTGCTGTGATTGGGTATAAGTATATGACTTTTTACATATTGGTTTATATTTTCTACATATATTTTTACATCTAGCGAAAGATCTACGCATAATTTTGTCTCTTTGAAGAATTTCGTGTACCTTTGTAACGATTATAACTTTTGAGTCAACAACGCCGCGAATGGCAGACTTTAAAACAATACCAAGTATCTAGTATCGTGAAGAAGAGCTATCGCTATTATAATGTACCACATATTCCCAATGTCTTTATATCGTTATCTCGATTTGAAATTCCATCTGACGCCGCCAATATTTGCACGGAGTATCGGAGCAAACACTTTGGGCAAAAACAAATTTGAACGACAACAGGAAATGCCTCATTAGACCGACTCAAGTCGCGCCCGCCGGGGATAGTGGTATTGCCCGAAACAAGTAACCATAGCGGCCGATACCATCATTACTGCTATCCGAGGTCCAACGCAGGGCGGACGACGAACTTTGAGCAGGGGTTATAAAAAGAAATGAAAAAAAAATCTGTCGTGTTAATTTTTTTTTAGGAAATTAATAAAATTTTGTTTGGATGAGTCCACCTGTTTATGTTGGAGACAGGATTTAGTTATAATATCATCATGGTCATGATTTTTTAAGTTTTTTTTTTTAATGGAGAAAAAAAAATGAAACTCGGCCGCCTCCGCTCCGCCCGTGCAACCCTTAGGCGCGGCGCCCTGCCTCCCCCCCCTCCTCCTCCCGCCGCGCCCCGCGGACCTGTTAGTTTCTCGGTATTGATCGTAGTGGACAAAGGACGGCGGCTGGACATCGTCTCCCGGCCGCCGCGAGACGCACTCTCACCTCGGAGAAATCCGCACACACGCTCCAGGCGCGCGAGGCCGACTGAACACCGAAGACACCCGCCTAATTCCGCCCGCGGCCGTAGAATCATCTCGAAAACTTTCGAACGTCCGGTGCGATTTGAAGCGCGCGCGGAAAACTTTTTCCCGCCGCTTTTTACCGGCGCATGCACCCTGCGACTGCGGTTTTTTATTGGCCGGCCGACCGCTTCATTCATTCGCTTTAAAATGATTAGTTTTATTCCGGGGCGCGGGGGGGAGCGGGGGTAAACACGGCCTCGTGGGCCGCTACAATAATCGCACAATCGCAGTTTTTCGTGGAATGTCTCGCGGGGCGGTCGTTCCGTCGCCCCTCGCTCCGCGCGCCTCCGAGCCACACGCAGGTACCCGAGCGGCCGACCGTTCCTGGAAGATACCGGACACTCGCCGCGGCCGAGGGTCATTCTAGTTCGTCACTCGCGGAGATAGGTCCTCTCTCCTCTGCTCCGGTCGCGAATACTCGTCCGAACTTTCCGACAAACTAAAGTGTCCGCAGTTAACAAACTTTATTCCAATATCGCCAAACTTTCTCGTGATTTGCGCGCCGGTTCCGTGTATTTCAAACTGTTCGAGTGTCACTCTGTTTCGGCAAATTGTAAATAATGTCAGACTATCTTCACTGATTGATTGTTGTCAATGTCGACCAGTTCATGTTTGTTGTATGATATGCCGGGAGCCTTCAATAAGATGGACCTCTTACCTGGCACCATGAACACCAGGTAAATTATTATTTTATTTAGCCCTAATAAATATAAACAAAATCTTTTAAAATTATTAATAATTTAACATTGTTTCCCGGGTCGTTCACATTCAAAACATTTCATATAAAATTGTTTAGTTTTTGATGTTACATGCAGAATAACAACAATAAATAAGCATGTTTTTAACTTTCATTATTTTATCGATAGATTTTTTTGTTATTTACATTAATATATTAATGTTAACACTCGAAAAATATGAAATTTTGACTTAATGATTCATATTATAAAGTTTTCAACGTTTTATAAACTGGCAAAATACACTAAGTACATAATTGGAAATGTCACATTTATGTGGTTTTAAAAGTAAATTCATGTTTAAGTTTAATAGCGGGTATTTTATGCAGCTTTAAAGAACGGGGATTATTTAAACAGGGATTTTAGATTTAACGTTTTTTGCCAGTATACCCACGACATAATAATTTGAATGAATGTGGGTAGTTTTATAACGATACTGTTATTATTATTACATATCGATATTATTATGTTTAAAAGACGCAAATATAAGTAGAAAAACATTATCTTATCATCGTTTGAAACCATTTTAAACCATTAATACTTATTATTTATGTTTTGTATACAATAAATGGCGAATTGATCGGACCATTTTTCCTCGACTCACCTCTTCCCACGCGCTACAAAACTTTTATAATAACTTGACTCCTACATTAACTGTACCTGTTGAATCCGTAATACTTCGGATGTTATGTGTGTTATGATAAGCGGTCGTTTTATTTTGGAAAATGATAACGTGAATTATTTCATTACTAGTATTAAAACTTATTATAATTTTATCATCCTATGTAGTGTAGTCTGCCTCCGTGGTGTAATGGTTAGTGTATTTAGCTACCGTGCTGATGGTCCCGGGTTTGATTCCCAAGGAGGGTAAAAATTTAATTAAAAAAAAAAGAAAAATAAATATGTGTTTTTTATTTTATTTACAAAAATACTTCAATTTCATACTATTCCTGTGAGCCTTAGCAGCTCATTATAAGAAACAGGTATCAAATTGTGGTAGAATTGATTCGAACCGAGAAACTCTGACTCAAGAGTCCGAGACACTAACCACGGGACCACAACCCTATTCTAATACATTGTGTTTTATCTCAATATTTATTTAACATGACCCTGGACTGGTCCCTGAAGGGCAGGAGTGATCACCTTACCTTCATGTAAGTAACGTTCAAGATGACACTGCGTCAATACGATGCAGTGCCCTATGCACCATCGGGTGCGGATAAGGGTTAGAAGATGTAGTGTAGTAGTCGGCACGTTTGCTTTCCATGCATTTGGTTCAGATTTCGATTGCCCGTTATGGCAATCAAAAAAAAAAACATTTGTTCCTCTTTAAATTTCATTATTTAATATATTATAACCTTTATTAGCGGTAGTTCTTAAGACTGATGAAAATATCCATTACATCCCTAAGATGATGAGGAGATGCACAAATGTGGAAGAGGCGAATAATATTTGCAAAGACAGAGTGGCTTGACATTCTATTCTCTCTGCCTACCCATGCGGGGAAGCGGCGTGATGGTTAGTTTATTAGTTTGTAATTACATCCCTGATCAGTGCCTTTCAAAACATTACAATCGCTTTAGGCTCTTTTTTATGTACCAACGAAAAACATATTTTTCCATATCAGCAAGAAATAAAAATGATGATACGTGATTACTCATCTGTGCTAAAAATCTAATTAAACTACAATATTAATAAATTGTTATTAAAAAAAATTTAAATTGCTTAATTTTTAGGGTGAGGGCCCCAAAAATGACATTCGTTTATAATGCCCTAACAAGGCGAAACAATTGTCACAATATTATTTTTTTATGTGTTTTTGTTAATAAAATACAACTTAGTAGACTCAAAAAATCTGTGTTTGATTTAAAATTAATACATAAACCCCCAAAATGTATTTGCCCGTGTAGTCCATTTTGGGATAAAATTGTCCGGCCCTGATGGTTTCAGGTAATTTGCGGTCATTAAAAGACCGGGTAATGCCAATCCCATGCCCGACGCTCTGTTGTATGCGGAAAAATGGTCGAAGAAGTTATTCGCAGCCAAAAGGCTTTTAATATCACTACAGACTAGGAAACCATGACTCTCCCTTGAAGTTCAAGGAAAAAAACTCATGTGTGCGAGTGACAACTCTATCGAGCCTCTCTTTTTCACTTTTATGACTCGAATTTAAAAGGTCAAGAAGTCCAGATGATGGAAACATATCTATATTTAGTATTTTTTTTGTTGTTCGGGAATTGTACAGCTTTACACTTAAAAAGTATATAATAAACAATAGCTACATTAACAAAAATAGTTACATTAATAAAAATAAAGCCAATTAAACAATTCCACATTTATGTTATAATAACTATTAAAACATTAAGAGATAATTAAAAAGGGTATGGTATAAAAAATAGATTTTGCAGGAAGGAGAAGGAAAGGAGAAGAATAGAGAGGAATAACATAACTATTTATAAATTAAAACTAACTATATTACATTAAAATTAAACACTTGAATAATCCACTTAATTAAGTTTTATTTTTATTTACGACTTGTTTCGAAAACGACAGTTGTTTTCATCTTCTGGTACAAATTAAAATTAGTTTTAATTTGTACCAGAAGATGAAAACAATTGTCGTTTTCGAAACTAGTCGTAAATAAAAATAAAACTCAATTAAGTGGATTATTCAAGTGTTTAATTTTAATAAAATAATCATGTCATTCCACAAAGTTAATGCCGAATCAATAAATAATATAACTATATTACCATACGACAAAGTTAACAGTGCTTTTAATATACAAAATATAATATTAACTTACTGAATAACCATCACGTCGCTTCTCTGTAAGGGTAGGCTGTGATAATAAAACGCCACATCACTCTGTATTTGCAAACAATCCTCGCCTGTTCCACATTCACGCATCTCATACATACCCGCCAATTATTCCGACTCCTGACCTGCCCACTTTCAAGTATTTGAAACACTTGATCTTGACAAGTTTTTCTCGTCCCCCTTTTGCTCCTATTGCCAATTACATTTGCCTCATAAATTTGTTTTACTGTTCTTTCCTCGCTCATTCGTTCCACATGTCCAATCCATCTCAACACACCTTTTATTAATCTTGTCGATAATGCTTCTCTCAGCGTTGCATTCTTTCCTTATTTCATCATTCGGAGATCATTTTACCGCACGTAAATTAAAATTAAAATTATTTATATCGAATGGCAACGCTAATTTTGAATTTAAGATATATGAAAAATTCCTAACATTGAAAAAGTCTCGGCGCATGTTCAAGTATTTTTCTCGTTAACCTTCATTGGAAAGTAACCAATTATACACCATTTTGCCGACACGGCCTACCCTAAACTGCGTGCGTAAAAACCAGGCGTTAAATTCATTCATCAAAATAAAAACGTGTCAGACATGTCGATATATACGGTATTTTGAAAAATTATATCAAATTTCTTATGAATCATCCCTTCTCAAAGATTTTTAAATAAATAATCAAGTTTTCAAAGTTTTGAAAGCTTTTAGGCGCTTGATAATTTTAAACCATGTTAATTGGTAAAACGGTTTATTACCTAAATATAAGAAATACAAGATAGTTTCCATAATTACCATCTTCAGTAACAGCTGTATGTAATTAAGTAATTTGTAGTATTGTACCCAAAATTAAAAATGATTGATATCAACATTATACTGTTTCCTTCAATCATTTCTACGTCAAGTCTTCAAATCGATCCTTCTATATATAATATCTATTATCGTAGACCACAAAACAATGATGTCGGGGTTTTTTTACGTATTTCGTAATCAATTCACATATATCTTTAGTTCCAACAAAAATGCAATTAATTATAGATTTTAATGTAAAAGTCTGACATCTCAAAAAAGTTTAAGTCCAAATATACTAATGTCCGTATTCACAAATCATATTAAAATTTGACCTAGTAATGAAAACATCAAACAAAAAAACTGATATTGGGTTACCCCTCACTTCTTGTATCGTACCTTTGTCAAGATAAAATCATCGTATTCTTAAGTAAATTGCCGTCGTTCTAATCCCATGTGTAAAAAAGCTACAGCAAAAGTAGATGTATGTATGGAATATATCTCCCCTAATCCACTTCCAATGGCTCATAGGACATCCTACAGCACTATATAAAAGCTGTACTACACTAATAATCTGTAAAATAAATAGTGGTATTTACCAAGTACAAATTAAATAATAAGAATAGTGCTGTCAATTTAATTAATGTATTTTTTATTTAATGGTATTCTTTATTTACGTTAACAAAATGCAAAATCATTTTTCTCAATTCTTAGTCTTTGCTGAACTATTTAAAAAGTAAACATAAGAAAAAAGTTGAAAACTTAATTTTGTAACAAAAACTGCACCGAGATAATGACGAAAATCCAATCAACACATTACTTTCCTCCTCTGTAGTGTAGTAGTTAGAACGTACGGCTGCCGTACATGAAGTCCCCGGTTCGATATTTGGGAGAGTAAAATAAATACAAGTGATTTTGTTCACTCTTATACTCTTATTACATAGTACCCTGGAACTGATCACCCTGCCTACGTGTAATAAACGATCAAGTTAACACCGGGTCGACCCACTGCAGTGCCCTATGCACCAGCGGGTGCGAATAAGGGTCAGAAGAAAAAGAACAACAATAAGTAATAGATATTTCTCATCTTTTCATTCCGAAACAACAAGTAACAAATAAATATTTGTATATTATCGTGGTTTGTATTTTATTTCGAGGTAGGAATAACCGCGACTGAAGCGCGCCGCCGCTTGTTGACCATTCGGCGTTTCCTGGAAGGACTTTGCATAGTTGGGGGTGAATTGTTTCTATGCAATATCCTGTACACGTGGGACTCCCTTTTAAAGTATACACCCCACGGCCTACCGATTACCCGCAGTCAATACTCAATACCGTTAAACTTTCGATAAAATATCTAGCAGACAATCAGGGAAGGTTTTAGAACTTCTTATGTATCAACATTCGATAGATATAGTGTACGTAAATTGGATAGATATAATTTTACAAACACATTTTGACTTATATCGTTTTAAAATGATTTAGTTTTTAGAAAATGTCATGTATGTTCCCATAAATGATGTTTCAGAATTATTAGAGATTGTTAATAATTAATAAGGTACACACTTCAATGTTTTTTTATACAAACATAATTAATTTATTGTATAAATTAACTAACCATAACGCCGCTTCCCCGCAGAAGTAGGTAGAGAGAGTAGAACGCTATACCACTCTGTCTTTGCAAACATTCTTCGCCTCAGAAATTCATGCATCTCCTCATACATACCCGTCGATTGTTTCGACTCCTGACCCAGCCGCATTCAAGTATTTGACACACCTGATCTGAAGTTTTTTTCGGTCTTCCTCTGCTTCTTTTTCCAACCACATTCGCCTCCTAAATTTGTTTTACCGTTCTTTCCTCGCTCATTCGTTGAATTATGGATATCGTTGAATATAAAGTCTGTTTTCGATTTATATTTAAGTATTTCGCAATAAAGCTCTGTAACCTCTACCCCCATAATCCATAATATAATTTAATAACATTTTTTTAAAAGCTACTCATAATGAAGGTGGGTAGATACGAAATTCATCGTATAATTCGGCCATGTCATCGATGATTTCATTACTCATTCATGATTGACAAATAACTAAAAAATAAATTTATTAACAAATGTTATAAAATGTGCACTCGCACGGGAAAACTCGGTTAGGACATAATATTATAAATTTAAATTTGAAATTGCGTGTATGATGAAGTAAATAAATAAATAAACTTAGCACCTTGATCGTTGGTTAAATGAAGTTTGCGCTGCAAGCGAGTCGACAGTAACAACATATTAAATAAATTAAATTGATTATACACCTTTTTTATTTTATTTTGACTCAATTAGTTAATCACTCGTATAATTATTGATGATAATAAAATGAATTTATTTAATATCAAAATTCCGTAATTATTATGTAGAAACATAGAACATTATATTTGTTTGTATGTAGTAACAGACGTGTGTACCGATTGCTTATAGCGAAAATTAGCTGACACCCTAAAATTTGTTACGAAATTTTGCACATCCAATATTCAATACCAATACAAAATATAGCTCAAGGTACATTTTATACAATGCTATTCAAGCCTAAGATAAGTATGTTACGATATTGTCTTTTAATCGGTTCAAGTAAATAAATATTTAAGTTCACGAATGAATGTTGAACGAACAGCGAAATAGATTTACGGTGCAAAAGTTGCCAGACTTAGAAATTGAGAAAGGTCAACAAAAACGTGGCGCGATGAAAAACTAAAAACATGATACGAATCTAAGCAATCGGCTTGTTTTTACCAAGGAGGATCAGGGGACGTGAAGGAAGCGAAGACTATGCAAATGGCATCTCCGCATGCCCCCTGCAGAAACGTCGTAATATCAAGATATGTAGTTGGAATGACAGGCAAAATTATCTTCTATTCATTGATGTGGGTCCGTTGTTAATATTTTAAACAGGGCAAAAAATGATTATGATATTAATACGGATAAAGCTTTTATATACTCTTATTATGGTAAAGGGTAGTTTGTCCGACTACACGAGTATGCGACCAAAGTCATTCATTATCAAAGTCAAATTCACTTGTAAAAGAGAGGAGGTTTAAAAAAAGTCATTGCAGATATTCTCATTTTCCTCTTCATCGTAAATTGTACCTACTGTTACTTCTCCATCTCCTTTCTTATGTAATATGATAATCTCCTTCACCCTCTTTCACTTACCCCTTCATATATATTCCCCTCTTAGATTTAAGAAACTGGAGCGCAGGACTAATCACGTTCCCTCATATGTATAACTAAATTCAAGTCACAACCGCGTCGATCCGCTACGGTACCCTTTGCACCATTGGAAGTGAATAGAAACAAAGTAAAACATTATGTAGCTCAGAAAAGCACCTACTCATAAAATCTCTTATGTAAATATTCAGTCACCTGGCTACATTCAGTCACCTGGCTACGTATGAATTTAGATGGTAGCCATACATTTTTTTTTTTGAAATGTAGAACGCGTTCGATTTGGCAGCGCTGCGGACATCAGAGTAGCTACTTAGAGCTATCACTCTTTCCTTTCCCGCTTTTAGCTGAGCAGGCAGTGCCTACCACGGATAACGCATAAATATACCGATGGGTAGTACCTACTCCTGCGCAATTCCGAGTAACGGTACACGTACCGAGTACCTACCCCGTGGCTTGCGTGCCAGACGTACACAAATATCGGCTCCGCATTATCTCCCATTTCAATCTTCCTGCGGTCCCCGGCGGCTTTCTATTTTTTTTCTTTCCTTTTTCGCTCCGTCAGTTTTGACCCAAGCTCTCACGTAAAGCTTTTGCTTACTCGCGGCGGCCACCGCGCCGGCGGAGGGGGGGTGGGGGAGGGAGGCGGCTGTCCCCTCCGCGGACTTTGATCGGCCAAGCCGACCGACAGGGGTGTGAAACATTTTAATAATAATATTTATTAGTGACAATTTTTTTACGAGTAAAATCTAGTCAGTTCGCAAAAAATACCCGGAGAGTGCTTGGAGTAATCAAAATTATATTTATATATTTTTTTTAAATATAATCAAAATATGTTCGCAAGATTTGTGTGTTTGTGGATGATATACGTATTTCATATATTTGTAACATCTCAACATAGATGATGAAGAATGTGGAAGTTTACAGGACTTACGACCTCTGGTAAGACCGAGGTAGTAAGCTCTGTTATGCCCAGAATTTCATATTCTTCTTTATCTATGTTGAGATGTTAAAAATGCAAAAAATAACTCCCAAGCGGAGTAATCCAAAATTTTAAACAAGTATTTGGACGAACTCATAATGTTGTATATTTCATTTAGTAAAACATTAGGAACTTATTTATGTACATAATAAACTTTAGGAAATCTCTTCAAAATCCATCTGAAAATATTATGTAATAATAACAAAATTCTAAAAAAAATAATAAAGGAGGAAAAAGAAAATTAGTTTTTAAAATCCTGCATTTCATAAACCATGTGTTCCATAAGTCCACTATTTTTTTATAGAAAGATGACACATTGGCCAAGAATAAAACCGCGATATTCGTAATTACGCCATACGCCACCTTTTCGAGGAACGTAATACCCGCGAATACCGATATCAGATAACTGATTTCAGAAACCTACCATTACAGTGCGATATGTTGATGAGAGTTTTATGTTCGATATGGAACAATTTTTAAAGCCAAGTATTTTTTTCTTGAATAAACCAAAATCTCTCTTGCAGGTCACTTATTCGATTAATGTTAAATTGTTAAAAAAAACCGGATTTGCAAAAGGCTAGGTGCCCCTGTCCGCAGCCGACGGTTGCGGGGGCGAGATAAGTCTGGGGGGGTCGCCTTGCGCGTGTACCTGATGCGGGCGTCACGTACGGGGGGGCCGCGTCCCCCGCCGGCGCCCCAGCCAATAACTTCGCGCCCCCGCGGCTCCGAGCGCCGCCGGACCTGCCAAATCCGAAAGGGGACACGGCATAATGGGGAACTCGCTTCCGTGGCGAATTCTAACGACTCGGGACAATCGTCTCCCGGTTGCAGCGATAACGTTCGAGCAAATCGGACAGTCATTCGGCGCTCTGAAATTTCGAACGCACTCGGACGTATCAAAATCACGTTCCGTTGGCCATTTCTACTTGGTCGCACGTTGCCGTATATTTTTATTCGAGCCCCGTTAAATTTAGCCGGAAACAAAACCTTATTGATGCGACCACTGGAAAGTTTTTATTTTCTTAAATTTAAAAAAAGGAACGAGATACCTATACATTTTTTTCGAAAGGTTAGTAGGTACTAAGCAAAAAAATCGTGCTAGGTAGGTACTACAATAAAAATAGTACCTAAATAATGGGAAATTAAATTGAGAATCCCTTACTATTATTATTATAGGCCCACAAATGTCTACCCGTATGCGATGTCGCAGAAATATACTTACAGGGGGTTAGATACGCTCACTGTGTCGCGTGCTCTTAATCTCGCTACTTTTGGCTTAAAAATTGTAAACTAAAAACTGCTCGGAATCAGATGTGCGAGTAGAAAAGGATTGATACATTTCATACTATAATTGACGTGATTTTTTAATTACATTATTTTATCATACTCCGCAGTCGCGGTACTGGCAGATAACATTTAACGAAAGTCGACAATTATGTGCATATTATTATTGTATAACTTTAAGTTTCACTCTCTCTCGCTGATAGTGATGATTTTTAATAGTGTATTCTTTATTGATATTGTACATATTTATATTAATCTTGTTAAAGGCATTAGCCGTAAATAAAATAAGATAATTGAATACAAGCAGGGCTTTTTTTTATGGAACTCACTACGTGTACAGTTTTTACTAAAAAAAAATTATATTCAAATATCATTTAAATATGTATTCATTACAATACCATATTTTATCATTTTGTCGAATTATAACACAAAAATAATGATTGTAGTTACGTAAGCACAGACATTGTTTCGTCTAATTGATATTGAAAATTTAAAAAAATATATCGGTGAAAAAAGGTGCTGGAACGCCGTTCCACCGCGTCACATGGAAAAAAATCCCTGAATCCAAGTATATTTTAATAAATATTAACTTAAAAGAAAAACCCTGTGTGCTCAACAAACGTAATAAAATGTACATGCAGATAGAAAAAAGTTCCCATATGATAGCTTATATCAACGAATGCTCAACTTCGTGAACCAAAACGCAGTTTAATAAAAGGCGATTCTTCTGTAATTGACGAATTTCGATGCGACTAATAATTGACTATATAAATTCGCATGTGGAAAAAAAAACAACTAAAAGCATGGCGAAATCTAAAAAAAAATCACAAGATAGTAAGGGTTTTATAAACTTCACTAATTACAAATACCCGTTATTAGACGTCAATCTGCGTACACATTTGATAGCGATCATGAACCGCATCGCGCAACTTCTGCATTATAGGCGTAACATTATCCATTCGCCGTGAGTTCGCTGAGACATAGGCTTTTTTTTATTCTTCATCATTTATCCACACCAGTGCTATCAGAGAATACAGCGTAATCTTGACCGTAAATAACTTCTTAGTTATAAGCTCATCAGTCCTTTTTTTCACACTTTAGGTGCCTGAACAAAGTAATATTTTTAAAAATTCGCCTCCGTAGTGTAGTGGTTAACGCGTTTTGCTGGCGTACAAATGATTTTACGCTTTTACTATAACTTTTTTTGAAATTTTATTTTTATAATTATTTCACGAATATATATTTAGCATCACCCTAGATTGGTACATGAAGTGCAGGAGGATTATCTTATCATCATGTAATTGACAATTAAAATAAATTCTGTCGATGCGATGAGGTGTGCAATGTTTAGTTCTTAAGGCATTTATTTATTTATTTGATATGGGAAATCTATAGCTGTGTAAATAGTATAAGTGCAACTGACAATAATTTTGTCGAAGAGTAATAAGCCAAGACTGATTTTAGCATAATTTTGTGTTTTTGTTTGTTTTAGGGATGGCACCTGTACACTGGGAACTACCAGCAAAGGAAAACGACCCCTACGAGCTCTCAGCGCAAGTGACAAGATAGATGCTATCCAACGGGTTAATGATGGAGAATCCAAAGCTTCTGTCGCAAGGGATATTGGAGTTCCCGAGTCAACCCTTCGCGGCTGGTGCAAGAACGAAGATAAACTCAGATACATGTCTTCCAGGCATTCTACTCCCGACACTGATAAATCGTCGGATGGTATGACTGAAAACATTCCAGAAAAAAGAGTGAAGTACGATGTTGCCTCTTCGGTTTTAAACTACTCTCACAATTCAAACATGGGCTCCATCCAATACCCGGAAGGAAATGATCTCTCCATGCAAACATCTACAGAAGAAAATGGCTTAGATCTTTCCAGAGTGAAGAAAGATGATGTTGAAGTTAAACCTCCCGAGATGGTGCACCCAGATTTTTCTTCCTACACAAGATCTACGTTGGATCTCTCGAAAAACCTATCCGATATGAACAAATATAATAGTGATCTCCTAAACTCCTCTATTTCTAAGGAAAGCAAGCAGAAGATGGACGCGGGTGCCAACATGTCTATGAGTGCAATAAGCCCACTTTCTGGCCTGAACCACCTGTCGGGAATATCTGGCCTCGGACAAAGCCATCTCGGTTTAAGTTTTAATGAGATAGCTACCAATCTTAGTTTGATCGCTCAATTGAATCCTAGTCTAAGTGCTCTATCTAACAGTATTAACACAAGTGCCAAAGCGTTGCGGTCTATCCGATCCCCTAAACCCGGTCATAATTCCACATCTACCGGATTGAATTCTAGTGAAAAGCATAAATCGAGCAGCAAATCTCACCACCATTCCGATCCGTACGGCGAGAAAAGCAGGTCCAGTAGGTCCAGCCATACTTCTTATAAAGACACTCCGATGGATGATTCACTGTGGTATTGGTTTAAAAAGCAACAAGCGATGCTCAGTTTGGCAAACAATCCGACAACTCCGAACCCACACAACTTACAACACGCGATCCCGTCTAGCAGAAGTAGTAAAGATCAATACTCTTCACACTCCCAGAAATCGATCAACTCTTTACCGCCAGTAATACCACCACTGGATTCGTTAAATAAAAATTCTTGGTTCTGGCAGTATTATAAACAATTCACTGGAAACTTGGGATTACCAGATGGAAAAATGTCTGCGGATATGAATAATTCTCAGCCCAGAACAGAATCTTATGACAAAATTCTATATTCGCATCTTACTAAAGAAAAAACTGAAACATCAGCTCCTCTGGAAGAAAGGAGTAATGCTCACCAGGAAGAACCCAAACCTGAAGAAACAGTTCCAGAAAATTGTATCACGCCACCGATCAAAGATAACCACGAAAGGGACTCTGGTAAAAATAATACAAAAGTCAGAGCTGTTTTGGACAACCTTTTATTTAATAATAACAACAACGATTTCTCTCCCAAACAGTCTCCGGAAATTGAAGACGGTGAAAAAGATTCAAATACTGAAAATGAGTTCGGCTGTGAAGTGAACGAAGCTCTGGAACATGGAGAGAAGTTCTTGAAGTGGTTGGAGGCTTGCCAGGAGCCGAGTGTCACGAGGATGCAAGTCCACCAACTCAAGGGATTGCTCAACAATATTAAAGCAAATGCGGAGAGAAGAAACCAAAACGGCAGCGTAAAAGACAGAGTTAGCAGGCGAAAATAAAAAAGGGTTGCAGAATAATGTTACCAAAATTAAATATACAAAGATAACATTACAGGGAAAGTCAATTGTTGACATTTTGTAGATAGATAGGTTACAAAAACATTCGGTCAGTAGCACAAGCTCTTAAATATTTTGCTTCGCTCAATACGGTTGATAGCTCTATAGAATATACAAGTTTTAACTTACTTCTATAACGTGTCGTTATATTATTTACTTATTATACGAGCCTACAATTTTTTAATGTTGAATTTTGTTATATAATACTTTACAATTTGCATTCAATTATCCATGCACCCTGCCCTATTCCGTGACGTTGATCAGATTACCGAATTATAATTGTAATTTTACAAAGATTGTCCAAAAGAAGCGCACCCCTATGTGCTGACCTTGATTAGTCTAGTTTAAATTAAGTTTATCAGAAGAGCTTCTGCCCTTTGAAAATGTGATAAATATTTTATTATCTGAATATCAAAAGGTCATCAAATTATATTGAAAAATAACTTTATTGTTAAGTCAAGCTTCCAAATAATTTCAGTCAGAAATTGGAAATAATTATTTGTTGTCGACTTTCCTAATTTAAGTATTAAATTGATGTAAATGTAATTAATTCAATTACAGATATTTTAATTTCTCAGGGTTTTCTTATAAATATAAAGATTTACTGTTTTTTCTTAATGTATATTTATAGTGAAATAAATTCTTTTTACGCACATTGTTATGCGTAAAGGAGTACAAATTTAGTAAATACTGTTAAAATATATATAGATATAGATTGAAATAATTTAAAGTAATAGTGTCTCTAATTGTTTTGTATAAAAATATTGTACAGTCAAAATTTTAATATGTGTGATTTTACTATGTAGTAAATTTTGTATTGCAGATCCAAATAAGTATATTGAGTTTATCTAGATAATATTATAATAAATTTAACGATTTGAACCAATTCATTTTTTTAGGTGATATCAGAAAGCCATAGTAACATTTAGGTACCTGTTTGAAAGTATTTAAGCCGTTTCACCATTAAAATAGCCATCACATGAATTTTTAACATAAAGAAAAGTTCAAATATATTTGAAATAACTGCCAAATAATGCTAGTAACAAAATTAATTTATATGTACCTAATAAATGCATTCCATAGAAATAATAATTTCCCGTATTAGCATTGTTTTATTTTCTTTTTCACTCGCAATCTATCTGCATCAAACATCAAGTAACTTGAAATTATTGTGAATAATTATTACTTAATATTTTTTTTATTATTACATTTATTATCTGTCAACTTGTTCCTCTCATTACAATTTAGAATACAAGATGCCAAATTAAAGTGGATATTATTACCATTTAAGTATTTTATAGAATATTGTGATCTCATGTTAGAAAAAAGAATGATAGAAGCTTATGTATCTAAATGACTCAAATCTATTGTACCTTATTATTTTTCTAATATAATATAATTACAAAAAAAAAAACTATTTTTATTTTTTCCCCCCAACATTTGCTATGCACATCCTTGACTCAATGACAGCTTTAATTTATTGCATTAACCTTCCCCTTTGGACACAACAGGCATAGAGAAACATGATAAAGGATGAATGGATATAAATGATAATCATTGAAGGAATCTTTTATAAAAAAATATTTAAATATTTAAATTGTACGAATAAAGTATATGAAACCTGATTAAAGTAAAATTTATGATATTAGATCATTTCAGCTTTTGTACATTGAAGTCTTGATTAGATTATAGACTGTAAATATTTAATAAGTTAAGATAAATGATACTTCACTTACCAGGAGTTCAGGTTTTCTAAGTGGCTCATATTCCAAGTAGTCTGAAACAAAAGATGCACATCCTTCCCAAGTATGCATTGCAGGATAAAGTAACCAGGTTGGGCGAATTGTTGTACAAACCATCTTCTGAAATATTCATCATGCAAGGATCAGAGAAAGCAACCACCTATGTCGAATAACTCTTTTCCTAACTCTCCTTCTGCCTTACTTTGGTTGGGTTAGGTTAGGCTGAGTTCAATAAACTCACCAAGTTTAGAATTACAGAAAATAATCATGCATCAATTATGATGTGGATAATTTTAAATTTACTTTTATTCGGTAAAAAAAACAAGAGCAAACAGACAAAATTCATTCATTCTCCTTGTGGTATCATTAACTCTCTCATAAAATTGACCAACAACCCGTTTCAAAATGCCAAACGCAAATCTTTAGGAACTAAAGTCAAGATAAAATTATTTTTACTACGTATTTAATGCGTTAACTTCCCCCATGGAATCGATGCTCAGAGCTCTAAAAGTAATAAAACTCTTAACTATGATGCAGCATTTCCATTGAATTTATTTTAACATTAACGAGGAAACCCGGTCGCTGGTAAAATAAATTAACTGGAAAAAGATTTAATGCAGTTCCACCAAGAAATGTCGGTAAATATTTCAAATCCATTCACCAGAGTTCAAAGAATATAAAGTCATTACTGTTTAAAATGTATATGTGTCGCCTACTTTCAAAATCCGCCAGATCCAATTTATAAGATTTTAAAATATATACTCTATTGGAATGCCAGTTGTGGGTTTTATTGTTTAAAAATATTTATATACTTGAAAACCCTGCTAAAAAATACTCTAAAAGAGCGTTGTATTTCAAATTCCGCTATATTAATGGATCTTGCCTTCTGACCCATATCGGCCAATCAGAGAACGGGGATAGATCAAAAATTAAGATGACGTTATCATCGGTTTGTCTCGTGTTTTTTTTTTAAATACTGAAAAACTTCCAAAAAATGCGAAAATCCTCTATTTCATAATATTTTATCTAAAGATAGACAAATCTTTGAAACATAAATGTTACCCAGAGAATTTTGCATTCATTGTAAAATCGACTTACATGGATCTGGCGGATTTTGAAAGTAGGCGACACATATGTATAGCAGGACATCAAGTTGGATTAGAGAAATGCGTATCTATTATCTTAGTGAATACGTGGAAAAAATTGTGCACAAAATTAATGTCCAGAAACTCAAGAGAAGAGTACCAACATCTACATAGTACATATGTATAAGAAAGTACTGAAGACTATTTTAAGAACACCTAATTTTACAAAAAAAATCCTAAATAAGCAATAAATTAAATCCAATAAAACCAAATGTTCTCTTTAAATATTAAACAAACCAGTAATACTAAACGTGATGACAAAATTAAATCAAAATATAACATTCTCTGGATACTTTTAATATTAATATACCTGCAATCCACAATCATTTGGTGCTTCAAATAAAAGCGGTCTCCTCTTTGGGTACTTCCAGACAAACTGTTGTCTAAAATTTTCAGTAAAAGCTAGTAATATTCTTTCTTTGTCATTATTTTTATAATATGTTTCAGGAAGACACGTCCGGCTTTCGAAATGAGGATCATTTATAACTGGCCAGCAAAGGGGTATTATGCCAAGTTCATAGATTACATTATTAAGAGTTTCAACATTCAATTGATCAGCATTATCTCTCACACCATAAATGTGCGGTTTAATAAAGTAATTTTCCTTTAAGTGTTCCGTGTCTTCAATCGGTATGTCGCCAGCATCATCAGTGTGGAATTGATGATCACTGACATTTGTATCGAAAAACTCAGGACCCTCGGCTATATTTGCAAGGGACATATTTCAGATTGGCAAATTTATTATTATAATCATAACACAAAAAACAATCAATTTTATTTGATAAGCAATACATTGAATACAAAATATTGACTTATTATGATTACTTTATAAACAAGTCAATACATCCCCATAGCAACAGTGTCACCCACAAATATATTGGTTTCTAGAAGTATCTGCTTCCGTAGTGTAATGGTCAGCACACTCGGCTACCGTACTGGAAGGGGGGGGGGGTCAAATAAATATAAGTGATTTTTTCACTCTTATATTTTTTCAATATTACCCTGGACTGGTACCTGAAGCGGAGGGCTGATCACCTTTTCATGTGTTAGCGATCAAGAAAACACTGTGTTCATATGATGCAGTGCTCTATGCACCATCGAGGATGGAGGTGAGGATGTGAGGATGAGGGTTTGAAGAAAATTAACAAGTAGTATGAATAATTGATATGGTATGATATGAATAATTAGTATATTTAAAAATAGTAGTAGAGGATATGTACATAAATTGTTATCAGAGAGAAGTGGTAAGGAGTGATAAAGGATCCACTTAACTTATGTTGCTTATACAAGAAAAATATCAATAGAGAGGTATTATAGACTCTATAGAGAGGCATTATTATCTTTATTAGAAGCTATCAATGACAACACAGTATTAATGTAGTACCTACACAATATACTCGGATATCAGTAAGTATATCAATTATCTGTATTTAATTTTTAACAGGGAAATAAAAAACCAGCAAAAAAATATATCCACAACTTTTAAGTGTGTTAAGTGTCCAATTCTTAGCATCCAAATAAAGACTTCACCAGTTGAGAATTATTTATATTGACATCATAATATATATTATGGATCGGCTATCCGAATTACTGTGGGTGATCACTTAAAACGACCTATGACAGGTCGTAAATACCCAGACTTCCATATTCTTATTCAACTATGTTGAGATATCAAATAAAAACATTGTAAAATACATTTCTTCTCTGAGGACTAGTCCATATTTATACCAAAATAATAGTTGGTTTGCATATTTGACGCAACCAGTAAAATTGACAAGGGATCGCGTTGTTGTAGGAAATTTTGAATTCTATATGAAAAAAACAAAAATATTCATTTAGTTACATACTTTGCCTTTTAAGGAAATATATTTTTTCTTTATGGCAACATTATTTTTTGACAGTTTATTCAATATTATTGTCTATGAAACTGCGACGGTGACCAACGGTATTATATTAGTCTATGATAAGTCAGAAAACTCGTGACAAGTGGTGGGGTGCTGTCAAATATTGTTTTGCCAAAGTAATTCAATAATAAAAAAGTGTCAATCAATAACGTTCACAAGATGGGAAATAAATCCTCTCTTCTTTTACGCGAAGAGGAAATTGCACAAATTCAAGATGAAACCGGTTGTACGTATTATTTTAACAATATCTGATATCTTTAGACCTTGATCTCCGAGGAGTATAAGATTAAACGATAATCTCAATTATAATGAGATGGATCGACCTCTATGCGTCCATGAGTTGATTCGACTTATTGAAGTTATTAGTACATTTGTATCCTACTAAGTAATTAATAATTAAGAATGTTTAAATTTTGCCAAGGATTACCTACGTAAAACAGACGTAATTGATAAACATAAATGTTGATTTTTATATTGTGATTGTTTAGTTTTTAAAGCTTAATCTACTATGGAAAATATGCAATATTACACTCATTTTAACGGCGTCAAATGAATATTGTCTACACATCTTTAGGTTTGTCTCGCTGTTTTTTACATATGCGCATTTTCAGTTGGAATTACTTCGGGTTTTACGGTCATTGAAAAATTTTCTTGAAAAGGAATTTTGTGATATCACAGAATCGTCTCTGGGTAGCTCCTGCTGGCGTTGGCATTTTTATTGTGGTTTCTTGAATGCGCCATAAATTCGGTAAAATACAAATAAAAATTGACAAAACTAAGTTTGCTCGACCCAGTACGGATGATACTATTCCCATGATGTATTGTTCCCAAAGAGAATAAAGAGCAGTGATCCAATTTTATTACTTGGCAAACTTTATCATGCTATTTCTTGGCTTTTCCTTTAAATTCTAAAAACTTTAACTTTTAATGTTCCTGCCGCGTTCCCAGGTCCCGTATAGTATAGAAACTCTCAATGTCCATTTGGACCCACCCATAAAAAAAAACTATGCTTTTTAAAAATCTAATATCGTTATTTGATCAGTCATCCAAAGTTTATGGCAATCAATAATTTTAAATCTTTTCCTTTCAACTTCATAAGTTTCACCGTTTGTTCGTAATTCATCTGTTTTTACAGTCACACCAAACCAGATAGAACGTCTATATTCCCGTTTCACTTCCCTGGACCGCGGGGATTGCGGCACGCTCTCCCGCGAGGACTTCCTCCGCATCCCGGAGCTGGCCATCAACCCTCTGGGCGACCGCATTGTGCACGCCTTCTTCGCCGGCAGCCACGACAACCGCGTCAACTTCCTGCAGTTCATGCAGGTCCTGGCGCACTTCCGCCCCATCAAGAAGCACAAGGACAACAAACTCAACAGTCGCGAGGAGAAGTTGAAATGTAACTTTTATTTTATTTGATATTTAGTGGTAAACACCAATCTCCAAACATCACATTTTATAAAGATATTAATGCCTTACATCCATTGAGTTTGAGAAACAACTGGACAGATGAGTCCACACAGTGTGTAGACTAAATTCCATATGAAGATATCCTACATATATTTTCATATGAAAATATGCTACAATTGTAGTATTCACATTATGTATTAATATTACATAATTTGGGTTTGGGTCTGAGTTTGGGAAACCACTGGACCAGCAATGAGTTCCTACAATGTATAGGCTACATTACATATGAAGATACCCTTCATATATTTTCGTATGAAAGTATGCTAAAATTGTAGTATTCACATAAAGTTTGCAGGTATTGAACCAAGCGTGTAGTTTATGATCGAACGTTTTATAAGTGTGTCTGAATTTCGCAAGAGCCGGCTATATAAATCTAATTCATTTGCGATATTTTACACACACCCTACAGTTAACTTGATAAAGTACACATGCAAATATGTATAGAATTCCACTGTGTTAAGGTCAAGTTGCATGCTACATTCAGCACCTTCATACAATGGAAGAACACTACAAAAGTAGTATAACGATAATACGCAGGTTACATCTTTTGCTGTAGCATTTCTTATCACTAAACTGATTTTGTTGAGGGGTAACATCAACATTATTGCCAACCTAGATGGAGTGAAAAATGGTAGATGTTAAGTGCCCTACAAAGTGAAAGAAAAATACCTGGTCGGTCCGCCTCCGCAGCTGTCATTCACATACATTTTCTATGCTCTTTGATTTGGCCTCACTTTTTCATTGACTTGGTATGCTTCAGTTGTTTATGGAACTCATTACTAACCTTAGACAATATGGAATCTAGTCTATGACACCAATACCCGATACCGAAGTGAATTTGAGAAGAAATGTATAGTGAACAATTTTTTAAATTTGATAAATTAAAAAAATATCAAATAATTTAAATGAGTTTTTTTTTCAGTTGCCTTCAAGATGTATGATCTTGATAATGATGATATGATTTCTCGCGATGAGCTTTTGGCCATCTTACACATGATGGTGGGAGCTAACATCAGGTAAATGTTTCCTGTGTTTTTATTGTGATTTCCAAAGGCTTAGTAGACTATCAGACCTTCTGTTTCACCTTGAGTGTTTGACATTTTGTTCCCTGCTTTTGTTTATGTTACTCATGACTTTCTCTCTATATGATACCACAACATTTTGAGTGTGTCCAAATACTTGTTCACAAAATCTGGATTACCTCCAATTACAGGAGTTATTTTCATATTATTTTTATAGCTTATGACGGTCATCAGCCCTGTAAATGCTCAGACTTCCATATTCTTCTTCATCTTTGATGAGATGTCAAAAAAATAATATGATACCACCTTTCCCAGAGTCTCACAGAATTCTGCATCACACTTTCAGCCCTATTCTTTCTTCTCTTCTACTTCGAACCCTTATCCGCACCCGATGGTGCATAGGGCACTGCATCATATAAATGCAGTGTTATCTTGATCTTTAACGCATGAAGGAAAGGTTATCAGCTCTCCGCTTCAAGTACCAGTCCAGGGTACTATTGAATAAATATTAGAGTAAATTACTTACACGTACTTATACATAACACTTTTTTGACCCCCCGCCGGGAATCGAACCCGGGACCTCCAGAACGGTAGCCGAGTGTGCTGTTACACTACAGAGGCGGAAGGGATTCTTTGGATTGTGGAAACTTTTTGACCACACTACTCCATTTGTCTTTTCTAAGTTATAATTTGGTAACATAATGATGGAGAATACTTACTTTTGCAAGGAAACATATACATCAGATAACAATTCAGGTAATCATAGATCTTTCAGAAGTACTGAATTTATGTGATTGTTTCTACGTCAGCATGCCAACTGAAGAATGTTGCCATAAAATTTAAGGGATATCTGAGAAATTCTTAAAGAAAACTGACCCATCTTGGGTTGCCAAGCCAATAATGATAAAAATTAGTTCTGTGTCCTCAAAATGAAAGTGGCATCGTTTAAAAACTAACTAACTAACCATCACGCCGCTTCACCGCAGGGGTAGGCAGAGAGAACAAAACGCCACACCACTCTGTCTTTGCAAACATTCTTCGCCTCTTCCACGTTCATGCATCTCCTCATAGATACCCGCCGAATTATTACGACTCCTAACCTGACCACTTTCAAATATTTGGCATACCTGATCCAGCCATGTTTTTCTAGGTCTTCATCTGCTCTATTTTTCATTTGCTCGCCTCATAAATTTGTTTTACCGTTCTTTCCTCACTCATTCGTTCTACAATTCCAAACCATCTCAACACACCTTTCTTAATTTTATCGATAATGCTTATCTCAGCTTTGCATTCCTTCCTTATTTCACTATTCGAACATCTATCATACAACGTTTTGTCGCACATTCTTCTGAGAGATCGCATTTCGACTGCATTCAGTCTACTTTCATCCTTCTTTTGCCAACTCCATGTTTCACTTTCATACATTAGAGTTGGAACCAGGACTCTGTTGTGTACTGCCAGTTTAGCATCCGCTGATAGGTTTTTATTTGCTATAACTAATTTCAGTGGCATCGTTAAAATTTCCCATTTTAATCTTTTTTTTCAATCTCTTTAGTGAGGAACAGCTGACAAGCATTGCCGAGAGAACTATCCTTGAAGCCGACACTAACAATGATCAGTCTATCTCCTTCGAAGAGTTCTGCCGTGTGTTGGACAGGACAGATGTGGAGCAAAAGATGTCCATCAGATTTCTCAACTGACGACTCGATCCATGAATCAGGGCTTATCTCAAAATGTTTACTATACTTGTTTTAACATTTTTGGTTTATGCTTTTTACAACAAAGATTCCCATGTTATTTAATATACTATAAAATTTTTTAGCCGCACAAAAGATGGATTATTTTCAATGGGAAATATGTTTGATTTTTATGTGTATTTTACTTAATACATATAATGTAACTGTACTTTTGCAATTACGAATATGTAACTTATTGATTTTTTTTTCTCCATATTATTTAGTCCACTTAATTTATAAATCTAAGAGTTTTACCTGTTATCTTTAATTTAATAGTTTTGTGCATCAAAAATGTTTTTATTTACAATTTTTTGTTGTATGTGAAGTTACCGTAGTATTTAAAAATATATATTTTACTGATGAATTGTATTTTTCCAATATTGTATGTATGATTATATACCAAATATACTTAATAAATATAAGATTTTTTTGTGTATTTTAAAGAAAATGTTGTTAACACTAGAAAAGCTGACATGTATTGAATACCAAGAAATAAATTATTACAACTGGAAGGTGGTAATAGTCTCAAAATTAAAATCGTAAACTATGATTCCTTATACATATCGCTCACTCCTTTCAAGAACGTCATAAATCAAAAATCGTCAATTTTGAGTTGTGCATGTTTTCGTGATGCCCAGAAAATGTACTATATCCCAGCAAAAGCGGCATATTTTTAACTTAATATTTACCCGCTACAGGGCAGAAAGTGTTATTTTTGCATTTTGAAGAAAAGGTATTGTTTAATTATTTTTTTTAATATGCTAAATATTTTTCGAATGGAGAAAAAATATTCAGGTTTTACCTCAAAAGATCTGTTGCACAGTAAAAAGTTAAGTAAGTGGCTTGATATTTATTTTTAAACATTGTATTTTATGTTTGAACTTTAAAAACGTTCTCCTGAAAAATCAAGTTTTTTGATTTATGACGTTCTTGAAAGGAGTGAGCGATATAGGGTAGCGCAAAATTAATCATCCGATAAGATGTTATAATTTTTACAAATTGCATCGTATGTCAATCAAATTCGACATTTGTGAACTAGACAGCTGCAGTATACAAATAGATTCAGGGTGGCGGAAAATTAATCATCCAATTTTGTTAATAAAAATTTTTTTTACTGAATAAGAATTTGAGTATGTATTGGAAGTCTTTATTTGGACCTTTAATTTTTTTTCTGTTAAGTGGAAAAGATAATGTCCGTCAAGTGTCTGCCGCCAGTGTTGATACACGTTTGTGCCTGTTTTATCAATCTGTTTGTACACTGCAGCTGTCTAGTTCACAAATGTAAAATATGATAGATGTACAACGCCATTTGTAAAATTATAACATCCGAAAGGGTGATTAATATTGTGCCACCTTGTAAAATAATTCATTTAATTAGAACCATGTTTTTTTTCAACCTACTTTTGAATTTAAAAAAGGTTGTTACAATAATTTGATTGGTTAAAATAACTGTTTGCCTGATCTAGTGGAAAAAGTGAGTAGGTATTAAGGGAATTAGTATTCATTGTTAGGGAAAAATTACAAAAGAGCTAAGAATAAACCTTTTTAGAAAGTCTATTACCAAACCAGTATAGTAAATCTTTTAAATTTAGGCTGGAAAGCAAAAAAGTATACTTGGTGGATTTTTTTTTAATGACAAATAGTTGTCATAAAAATCTAGTCCTAAGTCTGATTTCGTCTAAATAATTATATTCTATTATTTTCATCAACAACCAATTGACATTGAAAAAGGTAAATGTGCGAGATACCATTGATGTGAATGTCAAATTTGTGTAAAATTTGTCACAGCTTATACAAATATTTTATAAGAATTATAATAATCTCTTAAATTTGACAGTAGTTATGTAGAATGAGAGTACAATCTACATATATAAAGTACTTATGTCTTTTGGGAATATATGTTACTAGAAAGATCACAAGAGTCGAGATAACATCTTTAAATACAGAATTTAAAGTATTTATACTTTTGATAAATATTTTTTTGTGTGTGTCACGCTTCTGTAGTGATGTTCACATAGTGACGGGTGTCCTTCAGTGAGTCGGAAGATGCCTGTCATTGGATGTAAATGCTTATTGGTCAATAAAGGAGTGTAAGCAAAAGTATTTTTTATTTGCATGTTTTGCAAATAAATCATTAAGATAGAATTCTATCAAGGATTTCTAAAAATATATTATTCAACTGAATTTTCAATCAGTTTTAAGAAGGTTAAAAAAGCAAATGGTAAATTAGCAATCGTTTTGTGTAACCAACAGATGATTTGTATATATGTACATGAAGGGAATGTATACATTTCCCTCCTTAGGAAGGATTAACACTGCAATGCGTAATGCATCAAATAATGCAAAAATTCATGAATTTTTGAAAACCCACAACTTTGTTCAAAATCAAATTCTATTTTCTATTTAAACACATAAATAATTGTGTTCCCTCGTGTTTTCGAAAATCATAACATCGGCAAAGAATCCTTATCTTTATTCAACACGACTCCCGCAAAGCATGATTGCAATATTTGTATATACACATGTTCAACGCATAGAGCAAGTTAATGTCACTTTTAAATGTGTGTGTAAAAGTATAATATAAATTATTTGATGTTTGTTAGTTGTTTAAAAAATGATGTATTTTTATTAAATATCGTATGCGTAACGCAAAAAAGGATTATATAGACAATATGTCTTCCACAATTTCAGTTACTTAATAAATAGGTTAGGTGATTAACGAGTTTAATTATTTTTTAAACTTGCAAAAATCAATTTGAAAAGATTAAATTGTTAAAGTGGAGATCCTGAAATTAACAAACATTGTACAAATTTATATATTTAACTTAATTTACAGTTTCTATTGTGCATTCCTTTCTCATATAATAGTGAGGCCTATATAATATAATCTATACTTTATAATTTAAATATTTTCAAATGAAAAACTGCATACATGTTTTAAAATAAACATTACCAAAATTACCATATTTATTTTCTTACACATTTGGGTCTCCTTTTGGATTCATGAAAACAATTTCTATGATACAAAATAAAATTTATTTTTTATTACAGAAAATCATACACGTAAATGTCAATACTTTTGTTTTTTTAAATAATATTTCAGACAAACACAAAAAGTGACTTTTTTTTAAAAAACATGCCGAGTTATTCAAATTCAGCATTTTATACATTCGATATTGCAATTACACAAATAAAATAATGCCAAATTTTTATTATTTTTTTTTTAATCTTAATTTTTTTTTATTTCAATAAATCATTTTCTTTTAAGATTTTTTTCTTCATAAAAAATGACTATAGAATATTGTGAATTATTTAGTCTTAAATGTGTAACTCTGAACCTAAGATTATCTACGAAGGTGAATTTTTTAAGCTGTAGAGGATACAGCGAGTTTCTTCAAATGTTCCATAAATACTTGCAGGGAAACATCGTCCGTTAGTACTGGAGCACCTCCATCCTGGAAATTAATATTACCGTGAGTATTATATTAAACAAAAACGTAACTACATACTGCAAAAATGAGTTAACGCCAAAGCATAACATCCTCATCAAGGATTAAAATCTTCTTTTAAAAGAAATGGCTTGGTTTTGTGATTCGTCTAATTGTGGTAAGTAAATATAATACTTAGTTTAATTCAAAATTATTATCATCATTTAAAAAAAGTAATTTATTTAACAAATAATTTACTCCCTTATGTACTTACTATGTAGTATGATAATATTGAAAATGACTTTCATTAATTTGGTTCTTACAATGTTCTGCCAGAAAGGCGCCATATAATAAATAACTTTTCTTAACTTAACTTAACTGCACAATTAATAAGTATGTACATTGCTAAGAAGAATTTTCATCACGTCATGAATGAGATTAATTAAAAAATTACAGAACAATTTAGAATTTGTCATAAAATAAAACAAAAAAGTATAAATATTTTTGTTTGCAAGTAATTATTATAAAAGTCTTTTTTAAATGCATTTTATTTCACCCAAATACATTTGCCGGTTTTTGGGGATAAATATTTTTACGGCTGATGAACTGCAAAAATTGATAGTGCAAACTAATGTTTGGGCATTAAATTAGTGGGGATGAAGATCAATACATATCTGTAATACTGATTTTGTAGAAATTTACCCACAAGGTAAATTTATTGAATGAGTATTGTAAAATGTGTCCTTGGCATGAGGATGGACACATTATTGTAAATTTAAACAATAAAAAAAAACTTTTACATACAAACACCGATGTCAGAATTTTGTACATTGCACACTATATTTGTATTGATTAAGAGTAGATGTACTTTATGAAATAGCACTGTATCACGAGAAAATATGCTACAGCAAATACAAAATGGCGTGCTAATATAAGCCTTATAAATAAAATAAAAATACTCGTGTTTAAAAAAAACAACAAAAAAAACAAAACTCTACCGAACTCGGGACTGGCATCATCTGAAGGGTAACAGCATCATTGAAAAAAAATAAAAATAAAAGTTAATAAATGGCAAAACACAGCAAAATCGGGCAAGAATCATGCTAAAAAAATAATCAGAAAATTTCTTTCAATCGATTTTTAAAACAAATACTTCATAGAATATTTACTCCATATCTAAAATTATTACAAAATAAATTCAAAAGAAATTTTCAGATTTTTTGTGTAAGTATTTAAATAAACATTCTTCATGCAAAGCAGTACATAATAAATTATGTATTGTTTTAGAAGAAACAAGTATTGAAAAAAAAATATTTTAACTGTATTTTCTTATTGTTTGTTACTGGAATAGTAAAAAATATATAGCGGTCCATACAAATTGAAATAGAATAAGGTATAAGAGTTGGGATCGAACCGTGACCTCTGACCCTATCTATGTCCAGGACACTACTATAACAATATTCAAATAGTGTTATACATATGATGAACATAAAGGCAAATTATTATTTTTTCATGCTTACAAAACAAAAATGAGCAACGGAAACAATAATCACAATACATACAAACAGCAATTGACATCTAAAATAATTTCAGATTATTTTCATTCGGCATCCAATAATGTGTGCCATAATGTTATGGGAAACTATAATAATGGATATTTGTTTCTCCGTGGAGCCCTAACCAAGTGAAAATAGAATATCCGGCCAGGAAGTGTATGGCACCACGATTGGGATTTGTATTTCTCAAACATTTTAGATTGCGTCAAGATTTGGACTTATAGTGACATCTATTGACAATACTTCTCAGTAAAACTTAACTATTGATAGCGTGCGTAGCGAAGTTTATATAAAATACAATAATAAGAATAATCAAAAGCTGCGTAGATGTGGTGAATCTAACTCACAATAACGCTACAATCAATATGTTTACTGAACTTACCCCTCCATACGCATACATGTTGTTGTGGGTCTGAGATGGATTTACTTTAGAAAGTAAGAACCGAGCCTGTAAAAATATGTAGTAAATTAGTACAATATATACATACTTATTTGATACTAAAAAAAGTAATCTCACAGTAAAAAAAAGGCAAAAATTATAAGCATAATCCACTACTATAGCTGTGGGTACTAATTGTACCAACAACTGTTTTTTATTGTTATTATTCGCGGGTCACAATCTTGATAAAAAAACGTGGGTTTTCACTCTATTTGAAAAAACATCAGACATTAGATTATTTGCCCTACGGATGACATATCAATTTTATCCGTGTCTAAATTTGAGATAAAACATCTATCATTTTTTTTATATGAAAGAAAATGAAAGTCCGAGAATCCCAGAACTTTCGACCATAGCATTAGGCTGATTTTTAGCCAGCTTTTGACATCTACAATATTTATCAATTTGATTATATTTATTGTTGCATATGTACAGAGAAAAATCTTTTAACTGTAGTGAATATTATAACTTTGCCAATGCATCATAATTTTTCTAAAAATAAAAAACCTTTATTTTCTGGTCCCATTTTTGATGCCAAAGATAGCAGTCACAGTATTAAAATTTTAGGCTTGACACCTTTATAAACTAAGAGTTATGCGAAAGAAAAACTAATAAAAAACCTTTGGATGTGTACTCAACATTGCAATGGACATTTTTATTGAGATATTGGTCCGAGTGAATTTAAGGTAATTGATTGATGGCCATTGTTTACCTGAGAGCCACCCTGTTCAGTGTCAATGTACCGCGGCATGGGGAATCTAGTTTGAAGGATTTCCTGAGCATCGTCAACAGGAGCCTGAAGAAGTTGCTTCAAGCTCTCATACTCGGGCATATCCTGGTATCGGAGAGCTCGCCATTGAGCTATGGTCTGAAATATTAAAAAATGTAAACATAGATAACACAAGGCGTCACACAGCTGGGTGAATATAATACCAATAAAAGCCAAAATATACACATGTATTTCAACAAACAATCACGCCACTGATGTTTCAGGACTTGAATCTGGTGACTGTGACAGTTAGGTGCTTTACCCATTTAAGCTAAGGAAACACTTATTTCGACTGAAAAATTAATGAATGACTACTGTCAAAGTAAATCACACCTAACATCGACTACAAAACCTCTAAACTGTTTAAAGAGCACATGAATAATCAGTATCAATTATTTTTTGAGAATTTCATTTTTATATACAGTTGAACCTAGACAAGAGTCCTCGACAAATGAGAAACCTCTTTAAAAGACAGCTGGCTTACGGCCCCATCGTTTTACCTTTCTGTAAAAGGAAACCATTGATATAAGAGAGACCTCTTTGTAAGAGAAGAATGTCCTAGTCCTGTGGGTTCTCTTATATCCAAGATCGACTGTATGTGGCATTTAAGTCTGAGGTTCCGATAAATAAACGCTATTCTTACCTCGCCATGGAAGATGAGAATCTGGAAGAATGTGTCCATGAGGAGAATACGGTCAGGTTGAATGGAGCTAGTATCCAGTAGAACTGGTTCGGGGGGTCCGTTAAAGCTGTACGCATATAGAATAGGCTGGATCATGATCAAGGACTGAGTTAGATCTTCTCGCATCAGCATATGCCTGGAAAAAATGGTAATAAAACAGTGAATGTAGGATACATAAAAATAATTTCATTTTCTTTGATTCAAATACTGATAATGTTTATCCAGGTTACAAGGCATACTGTGTAGTAATCATGAATCAGTTTTGCAAAAGTTTCTAACTGCATTGTAGCATACATTCAGATTGTCTATTCCATAAATACATTCCAAGCTGGCCAATTTAATGAGAAGCCTAAAAAATTATGGATTGATCACTCCACCCCTCTCTACGTCCTACAATGCTGAACACCTATGTATTTAGACTACAGTGCAAATCACACACATACACAGCCCAATTTGTTTTTTAGGTAAAAAGAAACTCTGATATTTCCCCTTTCCATATGCTTTCGGTCAATCTAGAAGCAATCATTGCTTATGTGAGTTGCTGTTTTCTAACTTTTTTCAATTCCTAACCAAAATCAATCATTTGCAATCAATCATTGCATGAAACAAACCAGATCACACAATACCGATATAAAATTTGACAGATTTATAAGGAGTTACGTTTGGGGGATGTGTTTGGTATTCTGACTTTGTGATAAAAATTATCACCAATCATATTTCTAGATTAGCATGAATTAGTAACCTAGAAAAAATCTATCAACCATCAAAATTATCAGTTAAGGACAATCTTACCTGTAGAAGCTAGTTTCATCGGGAGAGTTGTTAAATACTTGCAAAAACTGCGATCGTCTCAAGTGGTACATGAACTGAGGATATAAACTGAAGTTTTCCGACAGCCGGAAACTGTTTGGGTCATCCTTAGCGTATTCGCCAAACTTCTGGCACTGAAAGTTAATCAAAATACAAAGTTTATTTAAAAAATGTGCTGAATTGTGAATGATTTTAACTGTGAACTAATTTAACCGTTTGTTGGTAATTCAAAAAGAGGATCAATATATCAACTTACCATTTAAACAATTTTATTTAAATTATGGTGAATTTTCAATGTGAAATTTCATAACTTTATACAATTTAATTAAACAAAGTTAATATTTTATATATTACATAAAAGTATTGTGCTATGGTAATATAACACTCTCCTTATCATTCATCATTCACTTTGTGTAATGCCACTGAAACCAGTGGTCATTAAAACATTTTTATAAGTGGTATTACACAAAGTGAATGATGAATGATTAGGAGAGTGTTAAACAAAATTAAAATTATACATCCATTCGGGATGCGAAAGTCTAATTTAAATAATTGAATACTGCGCTGCTCAAAATGATGAGTTACAGCATTTTTCCAATCAAATCATTATTTGTATTTTGATCCAATCAGATGACCAAAATTCTCATCACGGGAAAGAAAAAATTAATAAAAAGTTATTAATGTATATATGTATTCAATAAATTAGAAGATATCAAAATTCTAAGGAAAAAAATTTATGCCCATAACATGTAAATCTTAAAAAAAATATAAAAAAGAAACGAAAAAGACTATTATGCCATTCTCATTATTACTTCATTATTACTCTCCAAACACAAGAGCTCAGTCTCTTTTTTGGAGAGTCACAGCGAAACTAAACTTATAAGTTTGCCATATCGCTCTCTCCTTTCAAGAACATCATAAATAAAAAAACTTAATTTTTCAGGAGAACGTTTTTAAAGTTTAAAAATATAATACAATGTATTAAAAATAAATATCAAGCCACTTATTGAACTTTTTACTGTGCAACAGCTCTTTTTAGGTAAAACCTAAAGGTTTCTTCTCCATTTGAAAAATATTTAGTATGTTTAAAAAAATCATTAAACAATACTTTTTCTTCAAAATGCAAAAACAACACTTTCTGCCCTGTAGCGGGTAAATATTAAGTTAAAAATATGCCTCTTTTGCTGAGATACAGTACATTTTCTGGGCATTCCGAAAACATGCACAACTGAAAATTGTCGATTTTTTATTAATGACGTTCTTGAAAGGAGTGAGCAATATGTATAAATGTATAGAAATTGTATCAAATTTTATTTAAAAAATGTAACTATATAAATAAATAAAATAAAATAAATAAAAATAAATATACCAGTCGAATGAGCATCCGATCAACCCAGCGAAGTACATCTGGACCGTCCTCCTGCTCAGCTCTGTACACGACCAGGCGTGCCATCACCACCGCCGCCGCTTCCTGGTCAAACCCTGCGCTGATGTGGTGCAAGTTCACCGCGGCATCTCCCCAACTGGATTGCAAAACCAAAATATTAATATCTTCTAAAAGTCAACGGTAATTATTATATAGATAAACATTTTAGCAACGCGGAAACTTCAAACCATCGCCATTTAGTCCGCATCTGTTGATAGTCCCAAGAATTAACAATAAATATGGGAGTCGAACACTGCAATATATCGTTCCGAACATTTTCGTTCCGAATTTGTTGCCGACGGATATTAGAGGTCAAAATAAAATATGGAACAAAGGCGAAATAAAGGAATGGGTAAATGATCAAGAGTTAATTTTATGAAAATTGTAAAATGTTTATATTCATAATTTTTCTCTTTTTTGTGTGTATATTAGGTTAAAATTGTTAAAAACATTAAAAAATGTATTTAAAAAAAACTCCACTAACAAGACACACAAGGTGGCTTGGTTCATGGCTCTACTATATGGCTCTGTTATATGGCTCTGCAAAAAAAATGTTCTAAATATGTAAAAATTGTAATTTAAACAAATGTATACAAATAAAAATAAAAATAAAGTGGTAAGCGCATTTGGCTTTCATGCATGTATCCTAAATTTTTCACGAAACCAACAACCGAGAAAACACTATATTGACAAACTACATAGCCTAATGTACCATTGGGTGTAAATAAGAGTTAAATAAAGAAATTTAAAATATACTTTAAATTTATAATCTAGAGGACTTATGATACACGTTTTTAGGATAATTAAACACTTCCTTAGAGATCAATAACCATAAACGGAAAATATAAATTCACCAGGAAAAATCAGAATCTAACGTTTCCAAAATTTTCTATGTATCTATTATACACAATTAGTTAAATCAAAGAAAGGATATAAAAATCACTAAACAAACCTCAAGTAGTATGGACTTTAAGTTACCCTTGATTATTAAACAATCCAGCGAGTGACGTTGTTACTAAACATTCGTAAAAAATACAACATAGAAATAAAATGGGAATAAATTAGATAATCAAAAACTTTCATTATTTTAGAACTAATAGTAACATTTTTTGTGTTTAAGAGATCACATAATAATGAAAAAAAAGGTATATTAGGAAGGTACTGTGAAGCAGGGGGTGAAGAATGAAACAAACAATGATTTTTCCAGAAATTGTCATTTTACTGTCGTAATTTTTATGATAGTTTAGTATACATATAAGGTTTTTTTTTCATAATATTTATTAGTTGCCTTACTATTCTAGGGTTAAAAAGTAAGCGAGTGACTCACTTTCTTGCCGCCGTGGTAACCCTGATCCTCTTCTGGCCACTGGAGTGCTGGTACTGGGTGATGAGCTGGACACACCCTCGCCCCCCTTGAGGTACCGGAGCCGAATGCTGGTTGACAACCTGAAAATTATTTAATATTATGAATTTTTAATTAATGTTTCACTTAGTAAATACCACTATTTCTTAAAATATACTGTGACACGTGTTTCGATACATTCCGCATCATTTTCGAACACCGTATAAATGAACCGTATTCAAACACAGTGAAAATGATGAGGAATGCATCGAAACACGTGTCACAGTGGATTTTAAGAAATAGTGGTATTTACTCAGTAAAACATTAAATAAAAATGGATAGATTTTACCACAAAGTGACTGCCGAATCAGTTAATGAAATTAATATTTTGAAAATACATTTTTATATACACAATTTACAGCCTCTGTGCTCTATTAAGTCTAGTTTAAAGAGAGGAAATTGGCAATTATTCACCACTTTTTTTTAGGGTGAAAATAAATACGATAATGATGCAGTTATCATTATCATATTTATGATGCAGTTATATGACTATTGGGTGCAGATAAAGGTTAGAAGGACATTTAACTCTTTAAACGCCATGGGGGGCACCGGTGACCTCGTCTGTGTTGGACGGCAACGCCATGAGGGGGACCAGTGACGTCAATCAAAAGGTATATTTAAAAAGCATTGACTATGGAATCCATCGTCAAATCAAACAATGAAATAAAATACATACCTTTTATTATTAAAATATGTAAATTACCTAAAAGTTTTATTTGTGAATTTCAAAATTAACCAATTTCAATATTGGTGTTTAACGAGTTAACTGTCACCTAAATGTATTTTGTATAAATAATACATAAAATTGAGAAATTCAACTGTTACCTAAATGCATTTAATATATTTTTAATTAATGTTTTACTAAGTAAATACCACTATTTCTCAAAATCTACTGTGACACGTGTTTCGATGCATTCCGCATCAAATGATTTGAAAATTCAAACACCGTATATGGTGTTTGAAAATTATGTGGAATGTATCGAAACACGTATCACAATAGATTTTAAGACATAGTGGTATTTACTAAGTAAAACATTAATTAAAAATGGATAGATTTTACCACAAAGTGACTGCCGAATCAATTCATGAAAGCATTTAATATAAATAATGAATATAATTGAGAGATTGAACTGTTACCTCAAAGAACAGTGCCATGGTTGAATTGGGATTAAATGTACATAATTTCCACTGACATGTGTTCCCCATACCCATCTCCTGATCTGACACGCATGGGCTCTTCACGTTGAGCGAAACACAGGATCCAATCCCACCCGAGACTATAAAAATGTAATAAAACAGATTACAATACATAGGTAGACCAGAAAATTTTTCATTCAATTACTTGAGTTATCAACAACATTTTGAGTGTGTCCAAATACCTGTTCACAAAATTTGGATTATCTCCAATTACAGGAGTTATTTTCATATATGAAAATAACTCCTGTAATTGGAGATAATTCAGATTTTGTGGACAAGTATTTGGACACATTTAAAATGTTGTAAATAAATTATCTGGTCAAATTATAAGCTTAAATGATAAAAATGAAAATGATATTTTCTGGCGTTTCTCATATGTGTGATTATAATCCAGGGTTCGGACCTCACATACTAATAAAAGAGTTTCTGCTCAGTAAAAAGCTTCTTTTCATCTCACCAATAGATGAAGTTCTAGTGATTCAAGAATAATGTTTCAAAATTGGTTCATATATATAGAACTTCCATGAATTTGAGTAGTGTGGTTGTCAATAATGGGTAGAATTGGTGAATGTTACACGTGTGTAAAGTGATCACTTAAACCAGCCTATGACGGTCGTCAGCCCTATAAATGCCCAGACTTCCATATTCTTCTTCATCTTTGATGAGATGTCAAAAAATTATACTTTAGTTATTGCATCAAAACAAAATAATGATTATAAAAAGGGAAAGTACTGTGAATGAGTACATACTCTTCAATTCTCGGGAACACTTGACTTCTAGGGTCCCGTTAAAGGCCATTTTGTAATCTCCTTTCTGGTCCTTGGCAAACACACGCTGGAATGTCTGTTTGAATAGGGATGAGTTGAATGAATCACCCATCACCATGTGCCCCCTGAAAAATAATCAATAAGTATTAATTAAACAAACAAACAAACATGCAAAGCTTCACAAAAAAATCTACAAGCACAATTAAATTTACTAACAATAAAGTAGAACTGTTTTCATTAACTGAATCGGCCACCACTTTGTGGTAGTATCTATCCATTTCTGATAATGTCACTTGGTAATATCACTATTTTTTATAATCTACTGTGCCACATGTGTTTCGATGCATTCCGCATCATTTTCAAACACCGTATGTGAAGCTAGATCCTTGGGATGTTGAAGGATGAAGATGGGTATAAATAATACATATGCAGTGAAACCTCTATCTATCGTTCCTCGAATAATCGTTTTCCCGGATATGTCGTTTATTTCTTCTACCCCGGATTCATTTCATACAAAAATAGACCGCATTGATCGTTTCTCTATCATCATTTTATCGCATTCATCGTTTAAATTACGCTCCAAATTTGATATTTTCGAATGTAAAAATTTAAAATAGTAATCAATTATCTTTGTTTTTCTTAAATAAACCAATTTTAATACTTATCAATTGGTTTTATTGTCAATTTGCATGATACCCATTTCCGTTTTTTTGTATTTTTTTCTAAAATCAACTATTTTTGTCCAAATTTTCAAAAAAGTACACTCGAGTTACTGGTATGTCATACAAATTGTTTTCCCACATTCATGGTTTATTTCGATAGGTCCCTTGAAAAACGATAGAAAGAGGTTTCACTGTATACCCTATTTCGTGCAAAAACAGTAAAGAGTGTAAAAAAAAACAGTTCTCAATACTTGAAAATTCTAAAGTGTAGTATTTTTCTATTTATTTATCTTTTCATTCATCTTTTCATTCATCTTTTCATTCATCTATATCATATCATCATTCAATTAATCTTTTTAAGACAAAGTAAACATTTACACCTTGTTTCAAAAGACTTTTTTTCTTGAATTAGTAATTATCATACCCAGTAGAGTTACAGCACTGCTTCATTTCCAGTAGACCAGTTTGATCCAAAGCGCAGGAGTATATATCGATAGCGTGCCCATTGGTGGCGGATCTCATCGCCAATGATTCGTAATGCTTGACGGCCTTCTTCATGTACTTGGCGTTGTCCTTGTGAATGTCGTGATGCGACCTGATGGGCTGCTTCAGCTCGTCGTTCACCACCTGACCCGGCCCCTGGGAGCAGGGGCCGCCGAGGAACATCATGATCCGGGCCCCCGTGTTCGGGTACGCCACTTCCAGCAGCCCCACGGCGAGGCTCAGTGCCACTCCGCTGGACCTCAGCGGCCGCTTGCCGACGCCCACGGGCCACGGGTCTCGGCCCAGTTCTCCGATCATGTCGGTCAGGACCATGTCGCACTGCTTCACGGGCTGGAGGAATCTGTTGGCGGGCGGGGTGGGGGGAGGGGCCGTGGGCGGCGCCCTGCCGGGTTGCTGAGGAACCCCTTGGGTGACTCGACCTACGCCGAGTTGCTCCTGAATCTGCTTAGCGGTCAGATCTTTAGTTCCCTTGAATACAAAGCACTTAGAAATGGCATCAGTTCCTGAAAAAAAAAATAATCAAATTAGCTTTTTAGCTTCAAAAATCGTATTTCAAAGAGGCCCTCGATAAAAGAGCGCTTGTCAATATCCCAAGTCCTTTAGTAATAAATAAAGAGAATGGTAACATTGTAAACTCTCTTTTTGTGTCACATATTTTATATGCAATATTGGATTTTTTTATTTAACCCTACATATGTCTAAAGAAACCTGATTTTTTAATATTTAATAATATTGTATGTCCATATTCACCCAAATATTTTTTCCAAATACCTCCTTCAATTTCATTTATGTAGTATAAAATAATTAGTGACAGATGTATAATAAATTAGTAATATAATAACGCATTTGTCTACAGTAATAATGTATTTGGAGAATTACGTATTTTAACCATTACCATCTGTATCAATAACAAAACAAAGTTTTATTTATTTGAAATCAGAGCAAACTTAAAACAGTTGTTTTAATTTTTTACACTAAGCACAGTTGTGCTCTTGTAAGCATAAATCAACACGTAGGCAATATATGCACAGATATCAGCATGATTGTAATACTTTTAAACTGTTCCAGTCGAAGGCACCCTTTTTTCTTTGTTTTGTTATAGATACTGTAATTTCATATTAAATTTGAAATCTATCTACCCTGAAAGCAGACTGTGAAAAGATGACACCTCAATTATGTAGTGTAGATAACTTAAACTTTACTTATATTAAGAAAAAAAAAATATGCATCATCATTAATTTCCTGACAATACTGAAGTCAAACAAAGTCGTTAGAAATAAGAGCCAAAAGTTAAGTAAATGTTACACTACATACTAAAGGCATTACTATTTCATTGTACATATTTCACTCGGGGTTAGATAAGTTTTTTTCACGTAGTAGGTACGGCACACTGAACTGGCACTAATGGTTGATATAGCATAATATGGAAAAAAAACAGAAAAAGTGAAAAATATAAGTTTTTTCAAATATTTTGAAGAGTAGCAGTTAAAAAAATACGATTTATTAAAAATAAAGAGGTAACTTTATTACATTGTTAATTGAAAGGTTAAACTCGTAGTGCATAAAACAATATGTGTACGCATGTGGTATATGCACACATATATTGTTCTGTATATGATGAGTTTTACCTTTAAAACAAATATATACAATTTTACAAAAAAATATTCATTCAATAAATATACAACTACATATTTATTCCCTTTAAAACCCTTTTTAATAGTTATTATAACATACATGTGGAATTGTTTAATTGGCTTTATTTTGATTAATGTAACTATTTTTGTTAATGTAATGTAATGTTTATTATTGTTAATGTAACTATTGTTTATTACATACTTTTTTAAATGTAAAGCTGTACCATTCCTAAACAAATAAAAATTAAAAATTAAAAATAAAACAACAATGATATAAAATAATATATTGGCTGGTTACCTAGCTCGTGAACAAGGACCATTCTTCCAAACGTTATCAGGCCGATTAGGGCGTTGGGCGGCATCAAACTGAGCGACATCTGCAGGGAGTCCTTGAGTGCACCGAGTTCCTCTTCATCCATGCAAGTGTCCACCACCAGCAGGAAGATGGGTGGCATCGCTTGCGCTCTTGTTATCGTGTACTCGATGGTCGAGAAACTCGGAATCAACTCTGCCGGTTGGTGCTGCTCGGAAATTGCCGCATACTGAGGGGGGAACTGAAGAAAAAAATGAAAAAATATTGTAGTCGTACAGGAGAAAGTGACTAACTAACAAAACGTAAAATGTTTATTTAGGAGGATCATTTCAGTCACTTTTGCTTGGCATGAAAATAAACATCAATAGAGTTAGTCATTTTAAACAAGTCAATATATATTATACTTCCAAGTTAAAATCCTTTGGGATTTTTTTTCAGGGCAATATTAAGCTAGTAAGATATCAAATAGTCAATGATCACGTTTTGTAAAAAATGCAATCGGTCGCTTTCTCCTGTATGACTACGATATGTTAACACAATTCGGATGGAGGAACTGAAGGGAAAAAATAAATATATCGTGGCTATACTGGCAAAAAACGTTAACTCGAAAATATGCAATTTTGACTTCAAGATCAAGTTTACAACACTTTATAAACTGGAAAAAAACACTTAACAGTTTAAAATGTCACATGAATATGAAAATGTCATATAGTTTTAAAAGTTAATTCAACTTTGAGTTTAATAGCGGCTATTTTATTCAGGCTAAAAGCTTTAAATAACAGGAATTTTAGAGCTAAGGTTATTTTATATCCACGATTTGTTAACACGTTTCGGAAGGGTGTTTTTTAAGCCTGGCGACGGGATTTGATAATTGTGTACATATAGTTTAGACCCTTACAAAGAGATTGGTACATAGTATTTAAATAAAAACATTAAATAATTCCCTCTTTTCTGACTTTAAAATATTGCCAGCGCAAAAGGTAGAAATACCTTTCCTGTCCCGAGTGTGTTAATACAGATAGTCTCAGACTTCCATACGATTTGCCATTCTGCACATGCAGTGACAGATCTTTGGAAAGTTGATGATATTTTTATTTCACATTATTCTGGTAATCCAAATGTGACTATGAGGATGTAAATGGCACCAAAACTAGGGAATGAAAGAACCCTAAGAAAGTGTGTTAATATCCTCAAATCAGTGATTACTACATTGAGGAAGAAAAGTATGAAGATGACAACCACCAAATCTACTGAATGTAAAATTTACAATTTATTTTAAACAACGCCAGTATCACAGTTGTGCATCCACCCAACTTGTCATGGCACATGTCACGTGAGACAAAATAGAGTTTTACCTATCACCAAACATAATAGAACTAATGCCTATTTTGTAATTTAGCATTTAAAATAAATCTCCTTTAAAATGTTATATTTGATAAATAATAGCTCTCAAATACATCAATGAAATAATAGGACCAATGATAGGCTGATACTAAAATATATTTTAGGAGCAAAGCTTAAAATTTTAATGCACAATATATTCGCAAATCACATGATATATACAACTGAAAGATATGTATAAGCACTTACCGGATTCCTTTGGAAGCAAAAATTGCAGACCCATAACTTGGCCCTATAGTCAACCTGACACATCGGGTTCAATATCGCCCTGCAAGTATTTCTTGTGCATAAAACAGGGTCATACTGAATGGGAGGAAGGTCGGGCCTCTCTTTCAAGGGCTGATATAAACAAGCTAAGGGAACCACCAGTCTGGTGGCTTCGATCCTGCTCGATGGCCACACGTTCCATGTGAATCGGACACCGTCCCGGTCTTCATTTTGTTGAATAAACTCCTCGTAAGTTGTCATTTTGTCACGTCATCAATCTAAAACAAGTACCAGCATAAAATCAAAGTACACAACATCGCAACTAACACTTTTGTTTTTTACATGTTCGGGTTAATTATAACATAAAAATAAATTTATAATTCACTTTAAAACATACCTCCAACAGCGACAAACTTTATGCGATATTTATTTATATTAAAGCCGCATTTCAATACTTATTTCGATAAAGAACTTATCACATCAGCAAACCGTCGGGCGGCGATCCGGGAAGATGTTGGAAAGAGAACTGTCATCTGGGCCACGTCATGTGAGGAAAATTAAATATGTCAAATGGAAACACTGAGTAGTAAGTACCTACTTGAAAGATAAATATTAAAAAATGAATATAACTTTGAATATTGATATCAGAGATTATGTATTCTTGTCACAGATTTTTTTTGTAAAAAAATACTTTATAAATTCATGCTTTGAAATGCATGTTTTATTTTTAAAAGTATCCAAATACATATTTCCGCATGAATGAAAAAAAAATATGGAGGGTTGCGTTGAAGTTTGGGGACAGGAAGTTTACAGCAGCACGCGCGACTGCGCATTGGCCAGATGTGTAGTGTGAAAGAAAATGGCGATTGACGAGAGGCGTCTGGAGTTAACTTAGTGAAAAACATTTATTTTGGCTCAATTACGTAGTGTTTTAATTGTTATTTATATCAAATGTAGAATAATAAAGGTGTGTGTTATAAGTGACTGTGCAAAAATGACTGCGAATATGTATCGGGTCGGAGGTGAGAAACGATAATTGGTTATTTTTATTGTAGCTTCGCCGGTTCACCGCAAGTAACTAGCGGTGCTTTGCTTTGATTGTCGTACCTTCATTAATTATACCATTTAATTAGTGCGTTCATCTTCGATTTGCTTATTAAGTTTATGCCGCATTTAGCTTACACTCCAGAAGTCCGAAATAGCCGCTCTTAACCTCAATATATGTTTTACTGCGAAGCAATCGGTAATATTGCCAAAATTCATACAAAATAGGCATTACCATCAGTGTCTACGTACAGTACATAGCACATATTATAATATATGCATTAATTCGATCGGTAAAGCAAACAGAGGCTGTGTGTTATCTGTTGTACCGCACGGAAAGACGGATGATATGACATTTAACAATTTCGTGTTTTCTTAAGAACATAGAGGTTATATTTTTCTTTTTTCACTTGTCAAAATAACGCGGTATTTTGATAAATTCGTTTATGCTTTGGCATTTCAACGATTCTGCATATAAATATTCGCATGCTTGTGTTTGACAGCATTACTCATGGACGGTTTTAACCTATTTCCTAAAGATTTTGGTTAATGCTAGCCTAGACTAGACATGGAACCATATTTTTGCTTCATGCACACATGTATATTTTGTGTACTATGGTTATTTATTTAAAACGTTATTTGTATTTTCATTTGAAAATTCAATAACCGGCTAATTGCTTTTCTTACCGGTCATGATTGATGAAACATGCTGACTGAATATCTGTTCAGCGGTGAAAAGGTTTTACTGTCAAAGAAATCTTTTGCTGCCCATTTGTTGGTGTATTGGCCACACATGAAAAATAACAGTTACTATTATTCTCCTCACATCACACAGATAGAGCTTCATTATATGAATATTCTATGCATGCTTAATAATTGTTTTAAACAGACAACATCTATTGTTAATGAAATTTAGTATGTGTTTGAGTATATTTGATATTAAGTAGTTAATAATTATTGTGAATACATCACACGAGTCTTCAGTTGATCAGAAATTCACATACACACTATATACACAGTACAAGAGTGCATCGAGCGCAGAAACGATAATACTGTATTTCACAAATCTGATTGTTTTACCACTATCCATACTTGAACTGGTTAATTAAGTTTATTATTATCTACCATTATCTCCCGCTGCATTTTCTACAAGTATGGGCATTTGCATTTAGTTAGTTATTTAACACATTCAGATAGTTCACTATTATGAGCAATCGGTTTGTTTAAAGAATCTATTCAATATCTTGTGAAATTCACTTTCTGTATCTCCAATCTTAATCGTTGAAACTATAGAATATAACAAAAAGGTTAGCCGCGTTAATTTAACAACTCAATGTAGCTCCGGGCGGTTTCTGATTAGTCAACTTTTAACATCTTTTCTCTGTCTGAGTATAATCTTGGCTTTCATTATAGCAAAAATAACACTACCATAACAATGCAATGCTTTTCGCATGATCGAGTTAAGAAGATTTGAGTTACTATGCCACATGAAGTGTTATAAGTTACCTAAAGAGACTGATTTCCAGTGGCTTGTATGTCTAACTTACACATATACAGGTGTCTAACTTACACATATCCCTTGTAACCCTTATCCGCACCCAATGGTGCATAGGGCACTGCATCGTATAGAAGCAGTGTTATCTGGATCATTAAATACACGAAGGAATGGTGTTCATCCTTCCGCTTTAGGCACGAGTTCAGGGTCATATTAAATAAACATTAGACTAAAAAATCACTAATATTTATTTTGATCCTCTTGGGAATCGAACTCGGGACCTCCAGCATGGTAGCCTAGCGCACTTACACATATGCAGGTGTCCAACTCCGAGCGCCCTAGCCATTGCCGATATTCTCCTTTCCGTCTTGTTCTTTCTCTTTCCTGAATAACAGTGGTGTGTTTCACCCTGAGCTTCACTTGCATCAACTGTGTCCCATCAGATGTATTCCGCTCCTCTCTCAGATCGATCCCATGCCTCCATATACTCAGTAATAAGATAGGCGTGAAAGAAAAGAATTGGGTATGTTTAACTGCTTGAGGGAGATACTGTTCCATGACAATATTTTTAGTGTCAGGACAGCGTTTTACGCATTTCACGCACTGGTGCGTATAGAATAGCATCTCATTTTAGGTCCTACTATGTGCTTCTCGCATATTGCTTTTATTTATACCACAACCTATTTGTACTTCTGAGGTGTACGGAAATGTGAAGAAAAAGTCTTTATACTTAAATTGATGGTTATATTTCCTATCCACCTCGGTTTAATTATTTTTTACTACTCCAGTCAACTATACTAGCATTCATGCCTAATTTTGTCTACTATTCATATATGTACATGCAAACTGATTATTTCCACAAAATATGGTCATTTTACTTTCATCATCTTTTCAATATCAAAGTAAATAAATTTAACTTTGGGCATGTTAAAAATATTTATGTGGAATATTACTTTTCCAAATCGTTTAAATGATTAAGAAGGATCTATTTGCTTAAATTACTTTTGTATACTAGAATATAAACCAATACATGTGAACATTCGTAGTTTATTTAATCAACTCCATTTATATAAGTAAAATTTAAAATATTATGTTGGGATATTATTTTTCCAATCAGCGGATAAAGACAGAATGAAGTGTTTTTATTTCCAATTTCAGCCACCAACCACTCTTATCTTTAATATTCCTTTCCATTAATTTTTTTCACATGAATGCATCTTCTCATTTATAAGAGTGAATACTTCTATATTAATGTTTTAATTTGTTTTTATAATGTCTCTTGTATGGACATACATAGTTTATTAATTTATTAACACAGCTTCAATATGTTGGCTGCCTTATCAGTCCAACAATGAAACTACAAAATACGGATAACATGTAATATTTTGAAATAAATAATGTGTTTATTTATTTCTATATATTAGTCAGCTGACCATGGAACTATTCTATGCCGCTCGGTTAAATTTTTAATGCCTTTTTTAAGTATTAATGCTTGGTAAAACTTTATCTTTGAGCAAACATATGTTTCAGTGATGTAACCAATTACTATGATGTATTGAGTCAGTTACATATCTATCGTTATTTGTAATTAAATCACCACAAGCGTTGATTTTGTAATTGTTTATTTCTGGGTTACTATGCTGTGTTTTGTTGATACCTCTAATAGCCAATGTTTCAGCCTCACTTGCAGGGACTAATATCAAGGGATACAATCGTTTCCTTTTTGTTGCTGTATCTCGCGTTGTTTGAATTGAGTGTTTATTGAATGAACTCTAAATTTGTTGAACAAAAATAGATTTGAGAGATATATGTCGATTCTTTTACATTTTAACTAATCACCCAAATAACACCTGGTTAATTGCAAATCTTCTTAAATACCATGTATTTTATTTTATTACATTATTTCATTACAACTGTCGCTTTAATTCAATTCAGCATTTACAACATTTTGAGTCCAAATACTTGTTCACAAATCGGGATTATCTCCAATTATAGGAGTTATTTTTCATATTATTTTTTGACATCTCAAAGATGAATAAAAATATGGAAGTCTTAGACTTCTTAGACTTCCATATTCTTCTTCATCTTTGATAAGATGTCAAAAAATAATATCTAGCATAATCGAAGGATATAAATTTTCTATCTTGATCATTTTCACCATGACTAATTTTTCTCCTTCTGTAGTTTAGTTGTTAGAATAGATACTTTAATTAATTGAACTAAGGATTTTATCTGTTAATTGATTGTTTTATTGAAAAACATTTATTTTAGTGTTTTGCTTTGTATTCAGATAACAAAGTTTTCATTACTGTGTAAGGTATTCCTCTATAATTTTATGACTGTCTCGTTTCATTACCGTAAGAGCTCGGTTTAAGGTTCAATTCTTATCTGGATCAACTTAAAAGATTGGTGTATTTTTACTATATGAATTTAATGCTGCCCCAGACTTGCATGTGAAGTGTAAGACTGATTACTCATAACCTAGCCTACATGTAATTTAAGATTCAAGACAAATGTAACACTTTATTCATTTATAATTCCGCAGTAGGAAGACAGGATCCAATGTTAAATTATTTATTTTCTGTACATACAAATACATAAATATACAGGTATAGATATCTCGAGTCTTAGTAGTTTTTTTAAGGCTGAACATTTACATGGCTTATGACCGGTCAACAGGTGGCGATAGAAACTCGCGCATGTTTAGTTCCTTGTTACATTAGATAACCATATAAAATTTTCAAAATGGCTATGAATATTCATTCAATCATAGGCGGAATGGTGATGTAATATGTGTATGAAGTAATCACTTAATTCAGCCAGTGACGGGTCATACACTCTATATTGACTTAATATAACAATTAAGGAATAAATCCACTTCGTATATAAAGATTTATACTCACTCAAACTATTTTTAATTTAAGTTTTACGTAGTAAATACTACTATTTCTTAAAATCTATTGTGACACGTGTTCGATGCATTCCGCATCATTTTCAAACACCGAAAAGGATGCGGACTGCATCGAAACACGTGTCACGTTAGATTTTAAGAAATAGTAGCATTTACTAATCAAAACATAAATTTAAAATGATTTGATTTTACCATAAAGTGACTGCCGAATCGATCAATAAAATTACTAAAAATATTAATTCTGTAAATATTTGATCAGCATATCTAACCCTGACCGTTGTCACTCTGTATTTCAACCTCTCTCGCTGTATTTCAACCGGTCAGATGTACAATTTGACTACAATACAATGCCGCCGAGATCTATGAACGGCCGACCGTAAAGCCCCAAACAATGCTCATCTGCATTAGCGAACTAGTGGCACCCCTCCCGGTGGCGGTAGGTACGTGACGTCTGCCTACTCACCCCCCGCCGGATCCGCTCCCGTCTGGCCCTGCCGCGGGTCCTTTTCCCTACATCTGTCCCACGATCGGGATCTGTCTCGCATTACGTCCCATGCTTGTCCCTCTACCGATGCTCTATGGTAGACGCGCATCCGATTTCTCCGATTCAACGTTTTTTGCTAGTTATTCTTATCGTCGCTACATTTGCATTCGAACATTGATTGAATTCAGTTTTTTGTCAGAGGAGATTCGTCTATATCATAGGTTCCCAAACTTATTTGACCCATGACCCTTTCAGATACAAAATTTCACTAGGCCCCCCCCCTGGAAATTTACCTTTTTTATATTAAATAAAATATAATTTTTTTTATTAAATATTTTTTTTATTTTCTTGAATTTTTTCCCGCAGATACTTTGTGGCACATTCTTTAAACTTTATAAAATTAATTAACTTTTTTAATGAAAAAAAAAGTGGTAAAAACAAACTTAATTAATTTTAAAAAGTTTATTTTTTATATGTGTACTTACAGTGTCATAATTAAGATATGCGGACGCTTAAATTGTTGAGTTATTAATATTTATTAAAATTAAATTTATTTTTATCTAAAACTATTGGATTGTAACAAATTATATACGTATGTACTAATTATATACGTATGCACGTAATTATATCGTGATAACAGATTTAAAAAAAATCTATAACCTTATAAATTTTATCATCTCAGGCCCCCTGTTTTCTCACCAGGGACAGAATTACCCCCTAAGCTCTCTCCAGGTCCCCCTTGGGTACCAGAGGGCCCATTTTGGGAACCTATGGTCTATATATTATGATAAAAAGTAACAGTTGAACTCCTTATATAGCCGGTTGCTGTATTAGAAGCAATCAAAAGATTACCATTCCTTTGCAGAACACGCATTGACATATCGCTCACTCCTTTCAAGAACGTCATAAATCAAAAATCGGCAATTTTCAGTTGTGCATGTTTTCGGAATGTCCAGAAAATGTACTATATCCCAGCAAAAGAGGCATATTTTTAACTTAATATTTACCCGCTACAGGTCAGAAAGTGTTGTTTTTGCATTTTGAAGAAAAGGTATGTTTAATGATTTTTTTAAATATACTAAATATTTTTCAAATGGGGAAAAAACCTTCAAGTTAAACCTAAAAAGATCTGTTGCACAGTAAAAAGTTCAATAAGTGGCTTGATATTAATTTTTAATAAATTGTATCATATTTTTAAACCTTAAAAACGTTCTCCTGAAAAATCACGTTTTTTGATTTATGACGTTCTTGAAAGGAGTGAGCGATATATAAAAATTATGCCTAATTTAATTCAGTTGGTCAATTTTCCAAAAATAAGCAAGTTGTCTTTAAAAAATATTAAATTGATAATGCGATATTTGCGAATAAAATCTTAGCGAATTTTTGCTACCTTAATCTAATCCGTGTTCTAACTCTGTTTTCTTCTTCTATCGGCATACAATAAAGCATAGGGTACTGAATTGGATCCATATAGTCCTCGATCCTGTAGTATATGATTGCAAAATCAGCCTTACGCTTTGGATGCAAGTCAAAGTTGAGTAATATTATTGAATAAAAATGCGCTCTTTTTCAAGATGAGCCTTTTGGGGATCGATCTCGAGACCTATTGCATGGTGACTGAAACGCCAACCACTATGCCACAAACGCGTACATGCCGTATTATATAACAGTATTGGAAATGTATCTTTGGATAATTATTATTTTTGGGTGTTTTGCAAACATTTTATACTGCTGTGTTGGATCATCAGTCGACAGATAATGTCTTATTAATATAGTATTACAGTAAACCCCCCTATAACGTTGAGATAGGTACCTCGTTAATGGATGGAACGTTATAAGGGGTTAATGTTTAAAATTGTATTTTTACATTTCAACCAGCTGAAATAGCTATCCCTCCGATAACGCGGTATCTATCTAAACGTTATAGAGGAGTTTTACTGTACTTTATTTTTATTTCGATGGAAGGCTTCCTCCGCCTGACGAATATGGAACCTAAACCAATTTTCGCTCGTAATAACGCTGCTTAAATTCAGTACTACATATGTTTGGAATATTACAATTTCCTCCTTCACCTTTCGCGGTTTAATATCCTCTCGATTTAGCGCCAAATTTCGTTCAACTTCAGAATCTTCCGAGGACGTAATTTTTTTCCCGTATGATTTGGCCTCTCGACGCAGCATGGTACCTACCCACGGAGATAATCGTAGCCAAATTCGCACTTACATACGTTATGATGTGAACATATTCAATTTTTACATTCTCGATTATTTTTAGTAGCTTACTATGTCGAATTGGATTATTTGCCTACATTAACATATTCGATTTATCTCCAACTTATAATTCGCTGCTGGATATTTAGACGGGGTTAAGTCCATAAGCACGGTAAACGTACAATTTGATACAATTTAACTTAAACTTTATTGTGTACGATTTTTTGTATTTTTAACACTGCTTATGTGTACCAGTTCCTTGAAGTAATATGGCGAGTCCTAGATAGTGCAATTGCTGCTTTTTTTATGTATTAATTTTAAATCAAACACAGATTTTTTTGAGTCTACTAAGTTATATTTTACTAACAAAAACACATAAAAAATTAATATTGTGTCAATTGTTTCGCCTTGTTACGGCATTATCACACGAATTCGCTTGATAATGCCTTAACAAAGCGAAACAACTGCCACAATATAAAAATTTTATGTGTTTTCGTTAGTAAAATACAACTTAGTAGGCTCAAAAAATCTGTGTTTGATTTAAAATTAATACATAAATTAATATGGAGTTCTACAAATTAAACGCCAAATCAATAAATAACCTATTGTTCTTCACTGCCAACATTTTTACCTCAATTTTATTTCCCAGCAAGAATATCCTTCACTTACTTCTTGATAGGATTATCAAATACATTCTGATCTTAATTTTAAAAGATCAAAAAATCTGAAACGTATGACTGATATAACTTTTTGTCATACAATAAACGATCGAGTTGACACTGCATCATTTGGGTGCGGATAAGTAAAAAAAAATATTTTTGTAGTTTTTTTACTCTTTCTTGGACTAAGCGTTCTTTAAAAAACTACCATTGACATAAAATTAAATACTCGTATGCCATAATTTCACAAAATAATTTTGCAACAAAATTGGGGAATACGTAGTGTAGGTACCTACCTTATTCCATTTTTTTATTACGGTAACATTCACTGCTCACCACTTTGTTCTGCGACAAACCGTTTCCATGTTTAAAATTTCCCGAACACGTTAAGCGGAGTGGTGTGAAAGGAAATGTTTGTTTCATTTTATTCGTCGTTGTTAGAATAGGGTATACAAATTATACCAAACAATGTTTTTGTAATTATTTTTTCTTACTTATTACAAATCGGCTGTCCAAACTTAAAACACAATAAGAAACATTTTTTTGTAGTACGTTTTTTTTTGCATTTTGGACTAAGTAGAATCTACTTAGTCCAAAAATGCAAAAAAAACGTACTACGAAAAAATGTCTCCTACTGTGTTTTGAGTTTGGACAGCCGAAATGTGGTTACCGTGTTAAAACATATAACACAGTAGACAATGATATAAATTGGTATTGCTTTGCACCTCGATTGAAAAAAAATCTCTTGCTTGATGGACGGACTTACTCTCTTGAAATAAATTAACATTTATTTTTAAAAAATCCTTAAATTAATATAGGTATTCTATAACATGTGCAATTTCACATCTCTTATCTGTGATCTCGTGTACCTGGGAATTATGGTGATAAGATTTTTTTTAATTAAAAAGAAAAACGAGTATGATTTACATAATAATAATTTCTATTTCGCACTTATTGCGTTCTCTTCCTCACGGTGAATTTTGAGTGGCTTTTTTTCCTTGGAAACGCTTGGAATATGTCAATAATTTGGATTATCCTTATCGTATATTTATAGAGCGATTCGCGCTTCAGTTCGAATTATTTGTTTGGCTAACATTTTGTACGTTTTTTATGGACATTTACATAAAATCAAGAAACTTTTTATGTTTAAAATTCTACACACATTCCAGTAGAATTGATTATTATTGTGGAAATTACTGTGTCGCTACTGTTGATTTTTATGATTGAAAAATTATTTTTATCAAAAACCCAAAGATTTATTTGAAAAGCTTCAACCAAAAATTGATTTAATATTGATTGTGTACAATTTATATAGCGCCGATTTTGTAAAATATTACCTCGGGCGCTTGTCACGCAATAAATTGTGTTCTTACATTCTAATAAATTGTATTACATTATAGAAAAGTACCCAACATTGTTTGGTATAATTTTTTATACCCATATTACAAAAATTCTCCGATTGCAGATACATACATGTTATCTAATATCATAATACAAAAATTCGCAGGTTGAAAATTGATTTGTACTCCTCTGTAGGGATATCGACAAAGCTTTTTTTTTGGAGGCAGAGGTCTTTTTCAATACTGGCCAAAATAATATATATTTTTAAATCTGAAAATTTATTACTAGATTAAAACCAATATTTTTAGCTTTTCCACTTTTTTTATTTGACCAGCGACCGGGTTTCGTTGTTACCGACATCATCAGACTGGTGATACCGACATCATCAGACCAGTCTGATGATGTCGGTAACGACGAAACCCGGTCGCTGGTCAAATAATAAAAGTGGAAAAGCTAAAAATATTGGCTTTAATCTAATAATAAATTAAAAATGCAATTCCATCACGAAGTGTCAGTGGATAATATAAATCTATTAAAAAAATCTGAAAAGTAGAAAACAAGTATTTTATAAAAATATTTACGTTAATAATTTATGTTTTACTTGGTGAACACCATTATTGCTAAAAATCTACTGCGACACGTGTTGCGATGCATTCCTCATCATTTTCGAACACCGTGAAAACATAAATTTAAAAATGGATATATATTACCACAAAATGACATTTCTGAGTACAAATATTCATTGTAAAAAATACGATAGGTATTAGTATTAGTTTAAAATATGGGATTTTTTAAAAACATTAATACGCAAACACAACAGCCTTCAGTGGATTTGTCGTCAATGAGCAATTTGCGATATTTGTTCCGTGCTAAAATTGCCGGTGTTCCAGACTTGTATGAATTATTTCAAGTGAGTAAAAGGCTATCGATTTTTAAGGCTCGCCGCAGAACGCTATACTTTACTCTTGGAATGTGTACTCCCGTATATCGCAGGTATTTTAGATTTTTAGAATTACATTTTTAGTGAGATTGAAATCTATTTTTCACTTATTGGCACTAATGATGAATAGGAATATTGCGTGTAGAGTTATATTATATATTTTTTATGTAAAGGGACTTACTTAGGATAAATCGTTATGTACTTTATATTATCGACCCTATCGGGAATATTTTTATTACCACATAATAGAAACAAATTATTATGCCAGACGTGTGAATGGAGTCCAATTTCCCACGTCTGGGGATTGATTCCAAACAGAAATTCACGTTCGTGAAAAAACCTTTTTTCTGAACTTAAACTTTCTTGCACGGATCGACAACCGGTGTTCAGAAGTAAAGTTAAGGCCAGGTTTACATCTAGTTAGTTACTGGCGCCGAGAACTGCCTGTTTACACTGGGAATATAGAAGGTCAGCACTGACGCGACAGCGCTGTACTGACGTGATAATCATTTTATACGATAGCATAATGGTTGAGGGAGAAATGACTGAACATTTTCTGCAAATGTCTAAGCACTGGTCCGTGTCTGTCTGCTGAGCTGGTCGGGTTTGTGGAGGCGTTTGTGTACCGGCCAACGTCGGCTCGGAATCGGATCTGGCCGACTAACTGAACTAAATAACTACTAACCCCTTTCACTGCCTACACCGGGGCACTTTTAGAAAATTTAATTGTGGTTTTACAAACTTGTATTTGTTTAGATTGGTAGTGACAGGGATATTGAAAACTTTTGATTGACAGTAAAATCAGGATACAATTTTGCTTCACATTTTCACTTCGGGATAAGGGAAATATGCGAGATCGAAGATGTCGTTAGGTGGGAAAGGCAACGAAGGAGACACTGATATGCGCATGTGAGGGAATGGGACCATCCAGACTCCCCCACATTGGACTGTACGGCCAACCCCAAGGTAGACGACTTCCGGGTAGACCATTTAAGAGATGGATTGACAGCTGGGAATCGGCAAAGCAGGAGGCTTAAAAACAGGCCACAAGGCCTACACCAAGAAGAAAAGATTTTCTGTAAATTTCGCTACTTAGTTCATAAAACAATAAAAATAAAATGCATCGTAAAAGGTCTGTCAGGAAGCCTAGATACTTCTATTGAAAGCTGTCCCACCGCATGCCCAGATCTGATACAGAAGCATCTAGGCTTCCTGACAGATCTGCCTAGATGTTTATGTATCAGATCTGGGAATACGGTGGGACAACTTTCAATATATACGATAGCACTACCGAGTAAGCACTGATTTGCCTCTTGTTTGAAGCCAGTTACTGACTCGACGTAAACCCGGCCTAACTCCTGATTGCAGTATGTACCAGGATAGCAGCCCGGAGAGAGGGTGATGCGAGCCGAGCGCCCAGCCCGAGTGGGAATTAACAAATGAGCGTATAAGCGCGTCCGCGGCCAGTCTAGTGTCTAGTTCTCGGGCCGGCATTATTTCCGGCGGCCGTTATCAATGTGTGACGATTCGGCTTTATTATATCGCGCTCCCCCCCCCCTCACCACACCCCCGCGCGGCGGGCGCTGGAAGACACCATTTTGACGAGTGCGCGCAAGGTGTACCGAGCTACGAGCAGCCGCGGCCGCTAGGGCGCGTCCGATTAGAACCTCGACAAGATATAATTATTAGCAATTTTATTTTTGTCTACCAATTATTCCGTATACAAGTATACCGAGCACTTCCCGACCGAATATCGTAAGAAACAATTTTGAGGAGAATCGTTTTGAAATACGTACTGTATAAGTCTTAATAATAATCCGCTTTCGTCGTGTAATAGTGTTACCGCGTTTAACTCTTACCACTCTTACAACTTTAATCACTGATTTCTCTATCACCCAAGTATATTCTACCAAAAAATATTTCAGATAAATACAGTTAATCTTAATTAACATGATCATGCGAATTGCCAGACAGCGTTTCCCAAAATAAGGGAACCAAAATATTTATTTTAATGGTAGAAAAACGCCGCATTATTTTGATCAGAGTAGCTGATCAGTTATGAGAAAAAATGGTCAGAGTGGAAAGTGGAAAGTCCCTGGTTCGATTTCTTAGAGGGGTCAAATTAAATTTTATTTGTATTAAAATATGTGTGTTTTTATTAAATACAAAAATATTTCAGTTTTATACTATTTCTGTGAGCCTAAGCGGCTCATTATTAAAAATAGGTATCAAATCGTGGTACAGTGGGTTCGAACCTAGAAACTCTGACTAAAGCGTCCGCAACACTTAACTACGGTGCCACAACCCGATATAAATATTAAGTGATTTTTCACTCTAATATTTAATATCACCCTCGACTCGTATCTGAAGCGCAGGATTGATTACCCTGCCTTGACATAATAAACTATAAAAATAAAATGCTTCGATGCGATGCAATACACTATGCACCATTGGGTGCAGGTAAAAGTTAACATAAGTCTTTTAAATAATAGAGAAAAGAAAAGGCTTTTGAGTAAGGTCTTGTGTAATGAAGAGTTTTGTGTTTTTGTCCACTTGTATTGCAGACAATAATACATGTTTCATATTTTACTTTGATTTATTTTTTATTTTATTTTATATTTATTTCAAAACATATTACATACACCAATCATATATACATGTAATATTCCCGATGAGTAATTTCTATTTCTCATTTTGGGACATTGGATTAAGGTTAACAAGACTGGAACACAAATAATAAAGTAACAAAATTTTTGTTTTCTAAATAACCAAAACTAATACTAATACATGGCAAAATATAAAAACAATAAACAGGTATAATAAATAGGCACAAGAAGCATATTTAAAAGAAATTAATGAAAAAACATAAGGTAAGAAGCATATTTAAAATATAAAAAATGGGAAAATATAACAAATGAAAAAATATAAAAACATTTATAATAACATATAATATAAATTTGTAATTTCATCTAAAACTGAGAAAAGAAATAGAAACGTACCTGGTAGGCAACCCGGTTCATGTATTTTGGATTAATTTTAAATTCCCATCCTGGGAGGAGGGCTCGCGAATTGGAAAATGGTCAGAATGTATAAAATACCCTTATTCTATCCATTCAAGGAATCTTGTTATCAGGATTATACGGCTATCCAAACTTAAAACACAGTAAGGGACATTTTTTTTGCAGTAAGTTTTTTTGCATTTTTGGACTAAGTAGATTCTACTTAGTCCAAAAATGCAAAAAAAAACGTACTACAAAAATGTCCCTTACTGTGTTTTAAGTTTGGACAGCCGTATATCTTCGGTACCGCAATGTGTAGCATTTTTTATGTTTTATGCTTTATCTAATCTCATGATTCTAAAAAAAAATATGTATTGTTTTTGTCGTTTTGTGTTTTTTTTTCATGGTATGAATTCAACTCTAAGCATTTGATCCATACCATAAACATCTAACCCTTATCCGTGACTAATATCCCTGGCTTGCAAATAACACGAATCCGATGAGATACTTATATATCAGCAAATTGGTCATCTAAACGGGTCCATTATTAGGGATTCTTTATTACTTACTGACATTAAATATTAACAAGACTATATGGGTATACTTTTAATTGCGCAATAATACTTTTAAGCTATTTAAATCATTGTTATCAGTTATCAGGCATACTCGCCTGACGCGATTTCCGCACCGGGATAAATATTAGATGCACGCGCTTGGCGCGTTCGCCGCATCCGTCAAAAAGCATCCTGATGTCAAGGAATGATCGCGCACGCCATGGTTTGCCAGTGTACGTCACATATCACCACATTTCGGTGTACGCTGGTTTCATGAATAAGTTAGTTGTTGTATTATAATAATAAATACAATTTACGATCGATGATCGATGCACAGCAGACGGTACGTGCACACTCGGGAGGTGATCGTTATTATAGCGGCACGCTAGTTTCGTGCGTGACCCCTCCCTCCCTCCCCCATCCCCCCTCCCTCCTAACTCGGGCAACCTAAGCCCTCTCCTCACAGAGTCGTTAAAACCAAAGACCGGTAATGGGCAACCGTCGAGGGAATGAGTCGATATTGTGACTTGTATATGTTAACATATCCGAATTATTTTCACCACTAATGTACATATCGTAGTCGTACGGGAGAAAGTGACCAACTACCAAAACGTAAAATGTTCAGGAGGGCCATTTAAGTCACTATTGAACTAACTAACCATCACGCCGCAGGAGCAGGCAGAGAAAATAGAACGCCACACCACTCTGTCTTTGCAAACATTCACTATTGCTTGGCAAGAAAACCAATGCAGTTAGTTATTTTTAACTAGTCAATTATTTTTAACAAGTTATTTTTAAGCTAGTAAGATATCAAATAGTCAATGATCACGTTTTTGTAAAACAATGCACTTGGTCACTTTCTCCTGTATGACTACGATATTTGTCAATAATTATGTACGATGGAATGAACCGAATGAAAGTAATCCGAGTAATTCTATTAATCTAATGATTCGGTTATTAAGTGTTCGATTTATTATTTCGAAGCACACGAATGATATCTTATTCTTGGTGTGGGCCTTACGGCATGTTTTTTAAGAGGGAAAAGCTTCATGCAATGTTATTTCCCAGCTGTCAATCCATCTCTTTGGTGATCTGCCCGGGAGTCGTGTACTTTGGGGTTGGCCGTGTAGTTCGATGTGGGGGAGTCTGATATATTATATGAAATAATCGTGTAAACCGAAAAGCTATTGGCCCAACCACTTTTTACATCTGATGCAATCTAACGGTATTTTTTGGTTTTTCGACCGAAAGATTGTCAAATGAAGTATTTATTTAAACTGTTATTTATAATCGAATTAATTTATACATGAGTCGATTCTTTATATTACGCGATTACTAATCATTCGGTTATTTAATCCCATCATTAGTTTCTAGTATCTCATTCGGTACGTTACTACTTCCTCGTTTTTCCATTCCTCGAGCAACATTGACACGATTTACTGGTACGTTTCACCAATCGGCTAATTTTACTCGCAGCGTATCTAGCTTGGATGATATCAATCTGTCGTCTCCCATTACAACTGCATTTGTGTCAAATCACAAAGGCACATGGATGAAATAAACTCCGTTCAGATCTGTTGAACCTATCTAGTGTTAGTGCAGACGGGTCTATGAATGTAATACGAAAGGGAAAACATAAATCTGTTAAATTGGCAAATATAAAATAGTTTATTATTAGATTAAAACCAATATTTTTAGCTTTTCCACTTTTTTATTTGACCAGCGACCGGGTTTCGTCGTTACCGACATCATCAGACTGGTTGTCTGGACCAGTCTGATGATGTCGGTAACGACGAAACCCGGTCGCTGGTCAAATAAAAAAGTGGAAAAGCTAAAAATATTGGTTTTAATCTAATAATAAATTAAAAATGCAATTCCATCACGAAGTGTCAGTGGATAATATAAATCTAATAAAATAGTTTAATCACAGTGCTCGCAAAACTCTATAAATATTTTTTAATCGCTAATGATAAAAGCAATACGTATATCGTGTACCTCTAAAAAAATCATAGTGCATAATATGTTTATTTTTGTATGATTATCGATAACAACAACACAAACAACCAACAATCGTTTTCGTTTATAAAGTCGACCTTGATTACTCTATCGTTTTCATATTTTTTGTATCATCTCGACCTTGTTATATGTAAATAATTTACTGGACAATAATCTAAATTTGATCCTTTTTCCATATTTTATTCATGACTTTGCCGCTTGTTGTTGTTTTATACATTTGTACTAAGATAAAACACATAATACAATAAGTCGTCTAATGTTGCTGAATTAAGCTTAGTATTACAGGACAAATCGGCTGTCCAAACTTGTAACACAGTAAGGGACATTTTTTTGTAGTACGTTTTTTTTTTGCATTAGAAAAAGTAGAATCTACTTAGTCCAAAAATGCAAAAAAAAAACGTGCTACAAAAACATGTCTCTTACTGTGTTTTGAGTTTTGACAGCCGAAATGTGTGTATTAGTCTTAAAAAATAATAACACTTTTGATTTTTCCAATTTAGGTTCTTCAGGAGCGTAGGAGTATCGCCTCCCAAAGTCTCCATAACTAACTAACTAACTAACCATCACGCCGCTTCTCGAGCGTTACACCACTCTGTACTTGCAAACATTCTTCGCCTCTTCCACGTTCATGCATCTCCTCATACATACCCGCCGTATAGTGTCCATAGATCTCCATAGATTAAGTCTCCATAGATCGTGATTTTTTCTGTTTTTCAAAAAAGTCTTAAGAAAATTGTTAGTGCCATTCCCTCCAGATTCAGCAAGTACAAAAATGGCTAAAACGTTACCTAAATCGCAAAGAGTTAGAAAGAGGAAAATTGTTAGAAACACACTGATACTTGTGGTCACCACATTTCTTCCCCATCAGACCATCTTTTGATTAAATTTGTGTCATAGATATTGTATATGTGAATGTATGCTGTATCGGACTTGAATGCATCCTTATGTGGACATTGCCACGGGTTTTCGTGGACCGAATATGATGCGAAATATTTTTTTCTTATTAAATTAAAAGATTACACTGGTCAGTATTTACATTCAAAAAATGTTTATGGTTAGCAACTTATTTAGAGGTCCGGTTGTTAGTACATATCTCGTAAGTGTATAAAATGTAATTGAATGTATGAGATGCGTTGTATCGATTAACCTCAGACAGAGTGAGGTCATTTATTGTGTAGTCGTGCTTGATACCATAAAAAATATGTAAAATTTGTATTTTGACCCCAACAGAACACATACTCATATTATATCCCGAGGTTAAAGCGTAACGTGTCGGTCTTGTGATGTCTCCAATGATAAGGAATAAAGCATTGTTTTGTATGTAAATATATTAAGATTAATACTTCCTAGCTCATTTTGTCAGTGTCGGTCGTTTTCCTATAAACTAAAATTTTTTGTGTTGTTATTTTATCTCAAAGTTCTTATTTAGATACTTTTTTCTGTATAATTTTATGACAATCGTTTTTGTTATTAACATTTTTCTCCTAGGTTTAACCGCCGTGGAAAAAATAATTAGTTATATCCCTGAGTAGGGTTTTTGGAGAGAATACTTCTAGATTCCTGAGGAACAATAACGCCAAAGTGAAAACTTGTTTTTAAAATGAGGATTCATCCTAGGACTTTGTACTTAAGTTCAAAACGCACGTTTTTGAAAATGCACTAACTGCATAAAAGATGAATCCAATTGTATTGACTCCTTTCTTCAAATTTATACATAAATATGTGTATTTGTTTATTTTCGCGAAACCGCTGTCAAAACGATTAGAATTATAAAGCGCGTTTTGATTTATATTAGTCATTATATATCATGCAAAGTCAATACCAATTCAATAAATAAGGTAGATTATTTTAGAATGTGACAAATTGAGAACCTGCCGACGAATTGCTGGTAAATGCAATTCAGCAGGATTAGTACATGAATTTGCATATCATTATTGGAATTTTAACACCCAGAATTGTATAAACCATATTATATATTTATATTGAAATTCTAGTCTATTTTTTTCTAGTCCTTTAAGACAGTTTAGATGAAAACGAATTTCTATCTGTGAAACGACGGTTTTCGATTCGTGACGAATCTTTCCGCGCGTTACCGGGAGTTCCTCTCTCGGAGTCTGAAGGTGGTGTGGTTTCGCTCGTCGCGAGAATATGCACCAAAAAAGTTGCAGTCTTGGCATTCTTATACGCTCTTGCCGTTCCGAACTGCTGTTCTCGTACCGGCCTCCGGCGAGTAGGTAATGGATATTGGGACAGCGAGTATCAAAACCCGACATATCCATGTTTAGTCAAAAATACGTTTTGAGCGGAGTTGACAAAAATGAATATCCTTCAGCATGCGACGGTCGTAAGCGCTGTAAATACCAAGACTTCCATATTTTCTTCTATGTTGAGATATCAATATGAATAATCCCTAAGTGGACCAAACTCAGACTTGCGAACAAATATTTGGACGCACTCAAAATATTGTTATTAAAATAACTGATAAAGCTCACAATCTGAAAATAAGGATTATGTTTTTAAACGTCTCAATAATACAACAATGCAAAATTTGCATTCAACTATTGCTTACTCAATATTTACAATGTCATTGATTGGTGCTTCATTTGGTTATACCAAATAATAATGGTTTGGCATAATTTAAATGAGATACAATATAAGTTTGTATGCCCGTGATTCGATATTTTCGAGGTAGCGAGAAAAAAATACATCTATTGTAGTTTCGGATTTCATTGTTGATTAGTTGGGTTTGTTAAAACACAGTGATAAAAATATTACTTACACAACACGTGGTACCTCACTGTTCATATATAGCGTCTGACGTGTATATCGAAAACGCGCGCGTGCGCGATCCTGTCTTATTCTATCGCTTTGTATCTTTGTGTATGCGTCGCACTCTTTTGCTCCACTCCCGTGGCATCTTTATTTTCTCTCATGTAATGAAATATGCCCGATAAACGTGACGCGTCCTTGAATTTTCACTCTGAATTCTCGTCCAATATTGAATCGCCACCTTAAAAGATTGACTTCAAAAAATGTGAAATGAACGCAAGTATGTTACATTTTTCTGTATTATGAAAATGGATATGTCGTGTTTTGATAACTTATGAATCTTTCTTAGCTAGACCAAGTATTGTTTCTACCACACGTCCGTGCTCTCTTATGCGCCCCGGGCCTCGTTCAACGCAGTCCGCTCTACTTTTAATCGGGAAATAAAATATGATATCATTCCTTGAAATAATATCGTGTTGTTCGTATTCATGAAACTCATAATCCCCACCTGACCACATTCAAGCATTTGACAAACTTAATCATGCCGATTTTTTCTCGATCTTCCTCTGCTTCTATTTCCAACTACATTCGCCTCATAAATCTGTTTTACGGTTCATTCTTCACTCATTCGTTCCACATGTCCAAACCATCTGGAGGCACCTTTCTTAATTTTATCGATAATGCTGATCTCATCCTTGCATTCTTTCTCATATCTCCATTCGAATTCGCATCGTTTTGCTGCACATTCGCCTGAGATATCACATTTAAACTGCATTCATTTTCATATAAAGAAGAACAATAGATGTTTCGTATGAAGTTGAGGCAGCTTTCATATTAACATCTCATCCGTAGGGTGAATAAACCAGTGTCTAATATAATAAATTATATTAATTTTATATTATTTTTTGACATCTCAACATAGATGAAGAAGGATATGGGAGTCTGGGCATTTACAGGGCTTACGACCGTCATAGGCTGGTTTAAGTGATCACTTTACACACGTGTAACATTCACCAATTCTACCCATAATTGACAACCACACTACTCAAATTCTTAGAAGTTCTATATACATATATGATCCAATTGTCTCTAGCGAAATTCTAGTGATTCAAGAACAATGTTTCGAAATTGGATAATATATATAAAAATTCCAAGAATTTGAGAAGTGTGGTTGTCAATCATGGGTAGAATTGGTGAATGTTACACGTGTGTAAAGTGATCACTTAAACCAGTCTATGACGGTCGTAAGCCCCGTAAATGCCCAGACTTTCATATCCTTCTTCATCTATATTGAGATGCCGAAAATGAATGTAAAAAAACTCCTTATTGGAGATAATCCAGATTTACGAAAAAGTATTTGGACCTACTCAAAATGTTAATTAATTTTATTATTTGTTTTTAGTTATGGATATCCTTCATTGGTACTGCTCGCACACTTTCGCGCGTGTCGTCTTTTTTTGTTCCGTAATATCAATGTTTTAGTAGACAAGTATATTACTGAGGAGACTTTCACTTCCATGTATAATTACCCTATTCCGTTTAAACATTGGAAAGAGTATTCACGAATGTGTTCTTCTCGATATAATAGTAAATAATCCTAACACGACTTGCGACTCTCGTTCGAGTCGCGGCTATTCCGCTTTCATAGGGCATTGTAAGGAAAATCAAGTAGTCTAAAAATTTGTCGAGTATACATGCATTCACCTATAAATTTCAATGCTAGGTTAGTGTGAAAAAAATCTTTACATTAACGCGTCTCTAGGATATTTTGAATAATGTCTTTGAAGTGCAATTGCTATTTTATGTACTAAATAACTCTAAATATTGTATATAAAATACTCTTATTGAACAGTGTTATACACAGTAAAACCTCGACATAACGGACCAATTGGAGGGAGGGGGCGTCCGTCAAAGCCGAAAGTCCGTTTTATAAAAATAAGTTTGAAAGAAATCAAAAAACTTTTGTTGAAAATGTGAACACTGTATTTAGATATAAATAAACAGTACAAAACACAAATAAAATTATATTTATTGTCTTCGCATACTCATCGTGATGTGACATTGCTATTTGATAGCGATGTGCTTGCTTTCGGTAATCCTGCTTTGAAAAAGGAATAAATTTTTGTTTACACTTTTGAAGTACAACTCTCTAAAATTACCACAATGCTTGTAATATTTGCTGACTGGATTTTTGTCCGTTATTTTTTTTTTATTCATTTATTGGAAAACCAACAAATTTTTTTAACAAAAATGACATAATATAATAAAATTAAAAAAATAATATTCCAATTACAGGTTTTCACTTAAGTAATCCAAAATTAAAAATAAACTGTCATGTACATGAAAGTATAACTATTTAATAAACTTACATTACATGTTTTTATCAAATAATAGAAATTTTCCGAAGTTCATTATATCCGAAGTTTGTTAAATAGAGGTCCGTTATATGGAGGTTTTACTATATTTATTATTCTTTTGCTGTGGGAAATATTACATACATATTTACAATTATTTAATCCGTCATTAACCCAAATAAGCATTTTTTAAATATCCTAAGTATTGACATATTGATGACTTGTGTGCCTTTTCCATTCCGTGTGGATATTGTTTCTTATCGCACATTCGACGCTTTAAGTGGCCTTATACTAAATACTACATCGTAATTTGGGTAATTTGCACACTAATGGCAAATTTTGCCGGCATTCAAGGATGTCCAGAAAACTGGCCGCTGATCGATCTAAAACGGATTTAACATGTCGGCCTTCATTGAGAGAGTATCTACGTGCTTATTTCTGATTGTTACATTTTTTAGTCCGCTACGCTAAACTCTTTAGAAATACGTGGAATGCTCATTTTTTGTTTGTCCTGGTCAAATCGCTCATGGCTTTTACGGCTTAGGTTAAAGCATGATTCACAATGTACTTCAATATCGTACACTGTTTTATTTTTGCTATTTAAAAAAAAAAACACGGTTGTCTTCTATCATATCAATTACGTGCGGTGAAAATTCTTCAACTTGTTTGTATAATAATTTCATATGTTGAGGTAATGTGCTGTCTGGTAGATCTTTTCTCGAATTCGTCGATTAAACGGATCCTCATCTTTTCTACCTTTATCTTTTATCATTTTATCGAATTGCTGGTTCACGGAACCTATGAGCTAAACAAATCCTTAAAAAACTTTTTTTCTATACTATTTTTTTTTTCTCTTTTTTTCGACGTCTTTTTCAATATGGAGCTCAAACGATGTGTTATGTTGAACGAGATTTTCAACGACAATTTTACGTTCGTATATATCTTTGTAAATATTTCATGAATTATCTATGGAAAAGTACTTTATGGTAGCGAATCTTGGATGGCGACTAAGAGGGATAGAGTATGATTAAAAGCTTTTAATTTATGGTTTTGGAGATGGATGGGAAATGAAGCGGTTTTACGAAGACTTAAAGAAAGCACAAAGGGTAAGACGATAGAGCATATCGTGCGGCACGATGACCTTATCACCGCAATAATGGGAGGGAATAGCGGAAGAGGAACACCATGAAGGAGTTAAGTGGAGCGGTTATACAAACATAATGGCTGACGGGATGGTATATTTGTAACGGATACGATGGACCGGCTTACTTCTTGCGCGATGTACATAATACCGGCGAGTAAACCGATGCAATTTAGGATACGTTTGATACCACAACAAAGATTGGCCGCTTCCTGGGATATAGAGATGTGTCCGCGTCGCGCGTGGCGCGGTCGCGCGGCTCCGCCGGCGCGATGGCAATGACAGTGGCCGCGCGCGCCGACGGCCGTTGACCCACCTGCCCCCACCGCCCGCCCTCCTGCCGCCCCCCGCCGCCCCCTGCCGCTTGCGCCCTCCGCGCCCCGCCTGACCCATTGCCTCAGTGGGCCATTGTTACCTTACCTTACCTCCGAGATCGCCGACGGTCTACATTTTTTGCGAAGCAGACGTTGGAAGTGTTTGCGGAAGATGGCGCCCCGGTCGTCCTCTAGAGCCGGATGGAGCACTCCGCTGAAAGCGAGCGCGGTGCATTTCCTCCAGCGTCTGATGTAACCTGCCGCTCTGGTCTGCGCTTCGTGCACTATTGGGTACACTCGCCTGTTGAGCTCGCGTTGCATAGGCCGGCGTGACTATCTGTAATCTAAGATTGTGAACGGACACTCGAGTACTTCTAATGTATCGACGCAAGCAAAAAGAAAAATAGCGTAAGCAACACTTTGGTCTAAAATGTTTTCAATATCTCCAGTATTGAACAAATTATTTCTGTGTCGAATGCACCTAATCATTTGTGATTTCGACGGCTGTGAAACGCTTGTCATTCAAAATTACTGCTTTTTTCGTTATTTTTATTGGAAAATCATTCTGGTGTAAAGCTGTCTCAATGGCACTTGATATTGTAAATATTTTACTATAATTTCTAAATACTTTCTTCACCCAGATGATACATAGGGCACCGCTTCGAATTAACGCGGTGTTAATTTTCCGAAGGCTTGATAATAAGTTCTGAGCTCCAGATTTGTGGATTTGGGAATATAATAATTTTGAGGGGATTCAAATGATGAAAACGATAATGACATCACTGCTAACTGGGAAAAAAGGGTTGGAGAAGGAATAGATAGAAAACGCAGAATAGCAGTTATGTTTTTTTGACATTCGGGTTTGCATACCCTTTACTTGTACTAGTTTGCGTAACTTACGAACTGCTGGTGTAGACGAGTCTATTTAGGTTGAGAAAAAATATCGTCTTCAAGTAAATGACGCTTGATATTTTGATTATTATATAATATTTTCTTCTGTGGTCTCAATTTTGTGGATTGGTTTGCAGCAACAAATGACGCCTCCTTCGCCGTTCCGGTCTATAATGCGGCATCCTCTTCATCTCCTTATACGTTGAACAGCCCATTTCCTAGTAATATACTGTTTTTCTCATATAATATATGAGTAAATACAGTATACAGTATAATATATTGTACTCTAATAACTGAACCAGTGAGACAACACTAATATAATGTGTAGATTTTTACCCCAATTTACAATTTAGAATGAAAAGTAATTTTCAGTGTCAAATCCACATTTTTAGTTTTCATCATTCCGATCATTTCCTTTACTATATTTTTCACAATAAATCATTATTTTTAGTTATATTATAAATATACCTAAAATGATTGATTCTTATCATAATTCCTACTAAACAGCATACTTGTATCCTATACAGACCATCATAATATGCACCCGGTATATTATGATATCGGCACTCGATTTTCCCTTTCTGCGGCGAGTGTCCCGTGTCAGCGTGTCTGTAGCCTGAATAGCGGGCCACGGTGGCCGAGTGGCCGCACGCGGCGGCAGGTGGGCCCGTCCCGGTCGGCCCGCTGCTTCCCGCTCTGGCCCGCTGCGTCCCGCCGCGTCCCGACCCTGAATGGGCCTCGCGGAGAGAGTACTACGCTACGCCCGCCGCCCGGCGAGACCCATTCACGTCAGGGAACGTCAATCGTTCGATCGAAATGTGATATTTTATATTTTCTTTCAAAATTTGAATCCTACGGACGATAAAATTTGTTGCAGGTTATGAAAGAATATCTCACTCTACTTGGTGAATTGGTTTTCCCAACTTATCGTCTTTGTAGAAAGCTGGGGTCAGCTCTCGTCCTCAGGTTGTAGGTCCTTCTGTTATGGACAACGTCACATAGGCCATGTCTTCGAACCATGTTCTCTCTTTGCAGCATCCATGATTTTTTTGGTCTTCCTCTAGATATCTTTATTGGTTAACGTTAGTTATGTCTTTTAATCTCTTATATATTTCTTTGTTGCTGAAATTCTTCATTACTGACTGTTATACATGCAATTTGCTTTAAGGCATTACTCGCAAACATATAATTCAGTAATCGACCAGGTGTGCGAGAAGTCACACGTCTCTCTGCGCCCATTTTTTTGGAATGTATATTGGAACAAAAAATCAATTACCTTGAATGTTACCTGGGTTGAAAGAAAATTAAGTTGCAGGCTATCGATTTGCCCGCCTTATTAGGTTTTTAAGCCCTGGAAATGTTCATATCGTTGTCAATGGGTCAATCAATGATTTCTTCACCAAAATGTATTGAATTAGTCTTCCTTCATTGTAAATCTAATACATGTTTCACGCACGTTGGCCAACGTCCATCTCTAACATGTCGCTCACTCCTTTCAACAACGTCATATATAAAAAAACTTGATTTTTCAGGAGATCGTTTTTAAAGTTTAAGAATATAATTAAATGTATTAAAAATAAATATCAAGCCACTTATTGGACTTTTACTGTGCAGCAGATCTTTTAAGGTAAAACCTGAAGGTTTTTTCTCCATTTGAAAAATATTAAGTTTATTTAAAAAAAAAAATATTAAACCAATACCTTTTCTTCAAAATGCAAAAACAACACTTTCTGCCCTATAGCGTGTAAATATTAAGTTAAAAATATGCCGCTTTTGCTGGGATATAGTACATTTTCAGGGCGTTCCGAAAACATGCACAACTGAAAATTGAAGATTTTTGATTTATGACGTTGTTGAAAGGAGTGAGCGATGTAGCATAATCCCTCTAGTCTCTAGTTAGTGCCGGAGTCCAGCGCGCACACATACTTGCGCACCTTGTGTTATTTCTCCTCTCGGGTCGGGCTGCGTACCGAAGGCTGTCTGCCGAGATGTAAATCTCATTCCTTATTCACGATCGCAGAAACCTTCTGCAGCCCGGGGGTAATATGCCGTGCGGATTCTCTTGGAAAATTTAACGGTCCAATCGGTGGATTTTTCTTTTACCTTCCATATTTCACCAAATTGGAGCGAATTCTTTATACCCTCATTTGTAATAGTTACAATACAAGCGGGGGCTTCTTTATTTGTACCATATATACCATACGTATATATTACTCGGTTATAAATTTTAATGATATTTTTTTTATCAAAATTGAATACTTCATAATTTTCCCTACATTTTTACATAGTAGTACTGCAGCTATCACAAGCTCGTAACTTCTCTTTAATGTTAAGGATGTTTTGGATATTTTGGTAAAATAATTTTTAACACTGCTCCCTCACTGTATTTGTATCCTATCAAACATATTTCACTCCTGGTATATCCAAGAAACTGGAACACAGTTTCAATCTTGATATGATTATATAAATAACTCTTAAGTTGGGCAAATATAGCATGTATGAATAATAATTTGGACACTTAAAATTCTTAAATTTTTCGCAATATAAATAGAAAGGCTTGCTATACTTTTTTGCGACTTTATTTAATTAACTATACTAAGTATTAAAATAAAAAAATAATAAATGAATTATATGATTCAATTTTTACCGACCAAAATATCGTCTTTACGGAAAGCGCCGGCGAAGCCAGCTCAATGCCAGAAATTTCACAATAGAAAATACAGTTTTATAATACGTAATGTAATTTGAATGCGAGCTCAACCATGAAGAAGCGCCGATTCGCGAATCCAATAAATAATTACGCCGTAATTGGCCCTTGCGACTGCGCAGTAAAGGGTTAAAGGCGACCGCATATCGCATTCTTTATATTCTTTTAGGGTTTCCCTTCCACCACTCGCCATGTATGCCGTATGCAATTGTTTCACTTGGCAGTGTTGGTTTCTTCTTATTTAGTTCTTTGGTGAGATTGCGCTGCCGTCATAACGGGGGGAGAGAAGTGTGGATACAGACTAGGGGAGGTCGGGGTACATTGTGCACTCGCAACGCGGTATTAAAATACCCGCATTTGGAAGGGAAATAGTAACACTCTATTCTTTGGGCAACAACACTATTTTGATTCGTATGAAGAGTATTTCTTTTCTCTACACCGAATAAATTAATAATGTGCTTACAAATTTATCATTTCACTTGCTGATTCTACAACATCTAGGTGTCAATTCTGACAACTACATTTTGATTTTTATATTTAATTTAATAAAATATAATAAATTACAAAAAAAACAGCGAAACTAAAATTATAAGTTTGCCATATCGCTCACTCCTTTCAACAACGTCATATATCAAAAATCGTCAATTTTCAGTAGTGTATGTTTCCGGAATGCCCAGAAAATGTACTATATCCCAACAAAGCGGCATATTTTTAACCTAATATTTACCAGCTAAAGGGCAGAAAGTGTTGTTTTTGCATTTTGAAGAAAAGGTTTTGTTTAAATATTTTTTAAAAAAAACAAATATTTTTCAAATGGAGAAAAAACCTTCAGGTTTTACCTAACAAGATCTGTTGCACAGTAAAAAGTTTTAAAAGTGGCTTGATATTTATTTTTAATACATTGTATTATATTTTTAACCGAAAAACCATCTCTTGAAAAATCACGTTTTTCGATATATGACGTTGTTGAAAGGAGTGAGTAATATGTATAAATGTATAGAAATTGTATTAAAAAATGTAACCATATTAAAAAAAAATTTTTAAATATGTGTAAAATTCCTTTGTGGCTGCATTGAATTTTTCAATAAATTCAGAATATTGTGACAATTGTTTCACATTGTTTGCTTATTTTCAAATCATCCCATACGTTAACAAATATGGTTTAAGTTACGAACGCGTTGGTCATTGAAATACTTATATTGAATAGTAAATAATCATGAGAATAATTCATATAAAATTATAACTCACATTTGTCAAATGTCAGGTTAATCCTTGTGCTGTATCCCATCTTCTTTTATTATGTGACCCATCTTCAGCACGCTAACCATAGCGTGTTGAAGATGGGACCTGTAATGGTGTCCGAAACGTCGAGAGTTGATAAAATTAATAAAAAACTATAACGACGGATTAATCCGAACCAATATGAATTCTAAAATAAAATGTTACTTGAAATCTAAGTTTAAGGTCCAGTATTCGTTAAGTCTCAACTTAATTTTCTCAAAATTCAAGTAACATTTTACGCAATTTATTTTTTTCTTACAACACCGTTTTTTCGTAATAATTATAAGGCTTTGAAAAGAAAAAAAGTTATTGAAAGGTAAGGAGTTACAAAAATTATTTAAAAAAAAATTCTATATAATAATAATAATAATAAAACCCTTATCCGCACCCCAATGGTGCATAGGGCACTGGGTCATATAAACGCAGTGTTATCTTGATCGTTTACACATGAAGGAAAGGTGATCAGCCCTCCGCTTCAGGTACCAGTCCAGGGTAATATTGAATAAATATTACAGTGAAAAAATCACTCATATTTCTTTTTACCCCCCCTGAGAATCGAACCCGGGACCTCCAGAACGGTAGCCGAGCGTGATGACCATTACACTACGGAGGCGAACAACTATACTTGCGTATATTCTTAAAAAAAAAAATAAACAAAACACATTTACTTAAAAAATCGGTCGTGAACAGACATGTGACCTCTACGGTGGTCGCCCGGCGAACGAACTCTATGTTTTGCGAATATCGCCTTAAATTTAATATCAATCGTTTAAGATAACAAATCGCTGTATCTAAAAACTGTTTCGGCTATAAAAAAAATATATGAATTGGATAATATGACATGATGCTGTATGTTTCTACCAATATACACACAACCTAATTTAGATAATTAAGCGCTTAGGTAGTCTTGTATAGTATTGAGCACGAATACGATAGTGTGTCGTAGACTCGCCATCTCGGGTCGCGGTCAGCAGCCAGTAGTCAGCATCTCTATCCAGTCGTGTGAATAACGCATCTAATGCGCGAGTACCCCCCTCCAGCCCGCCGAAGGGTCCCACTTGTTCACCGGCGGTATTGATTATTCTAGGCGGGTGTTGTGTGGGCGCCTCCCCACCCCATTACTATATATATTTATATATTAACCCCTCCCCCCACCCCACCCCCCTAATCCGCAATCCTCCCCCGCTAATCCACGGAGCGGAATGTCTCGGTGCCATCATACACTTCTTATTGTCGCAAACCGCGAAGTCGGCTCTCTCTTCGATCGCGAATCTCAGAACGACCGAACCACGTAACCAATTAAATAATGTATGTAAATCTAAAACCAATTAAATAAAGTATGTAAATGTGAATTGTCCGCCTCCGTCGTGTCATTACATTGTTAGCGTGTTTAGCTACCGTGCTCTAGGTCCCGGGTTCGATTCCCAGGGGGGGTGGCGAAAATAAATATAAGTGTTTTTACACTGTTATATTTATTTGATATTTCCCTGGTCTGGTCCCTGAAGCGTAGGAGTGATCACCTTGCCTTCGTGTAAGTAACGATCGAGATAACATTGGGTCGATACGATTCAGTGCCCTATGCACCATTGGGTGCGGATAAGGGTTAGAAGAATGTGTCGGGTTGTGGTCCCGTGGTTAGTGTCGCGGACTCTTGAGTCAGAGTTTCTCGGTTCGAACCCACTATACCACAATGTGATACCTATTTCTAATAATGAGCCGCTTAGGCTCACAGAAAAAGTATGAAATTGAAATATTTGTGTAAATAATAAAAAAAACACATTTAAAAAAAAAATGTTAATACGTGCGTAAATAGCTAACGCATATCGCTCACTCCTTTCAAGAACGTCATAAATCAAAAATCGTCATTTTTCAGTTGTGCATGTTTTCGGAATGCCCAGAAAATGTACTATATCCCAGCAAAAGAGGCATATTTTTAACTTAATATTTACCCACTACAGGGCAGAAAGTGTTGTTTTTGCATTTTGAAGAAAAGGTATTGTTTAATTTTTTTTTAATATACTAAATATTTTTCAAATGGAGAAAAAACCTTCAGATTGTACCTAAAAAGATTTGTTGCACAGTAAAAAGTTACATAAGTGGCTTGATATTTATTTTTAATGCATTGTGTTATATTTTTAAACTCTAAAAACGTTCTCCTGAAATATCACGTTTTTTGATTTATGACGTTCTTGAAAGGAGTGAGCGATATGTCGAAATTGATAACTGCTCATGGCAGGATAATCAATAGCACGCAACTTAATTTTCATTGAAGCCAGGTTACATTTAACATATAAGCTTTTTATGCGTAAAACATCATTTTTGTATAAATACGAAACATGGCCATTTTATATTCATCTTCTTTCTCGTTTCAACAACACTCTCCTAGATTACTACAGTGGGGGCGAATACCGCGCGAAGGTTCTATCCACACTCATGTTATATCCTATCTATCTATATTTAGTTCAAATAGTTGCCCAATACATGCTTCATCTTCTGTACCCCATTTTATACAATAACCCTATTATTAATTAATCTCTCTCGAGCCCCCTAGAGACCATTAATAATATTGTCACTAAAACATAATTTTACATTACTGATGATCATGAATCGCGTCAGTGACGTAAACATTGACAACTTTATTGATCGTCTCCAGTACATAGAGGATTAAACGTCAATCTCTGCTACTTATCCCGACCTAATCTTGAATATGACGCTTAATTAAATTAACACACCGTTATCTTTCCCCTTTCTTTGTCCTCTATCTGCATTGTATTGATGAACAGAGCGCAGCATCCGATACACGCTCTGCTTACCTGATCATCAATCAAGTGAATGCAAGGAGATCAGTATTGCGCGTTAAATTCCTTATGACGAAATCGAAGGAGTTCAGGGTGAAGAACACTCCCTTCATATGGGAAAGGAAATAGAGAAGAAATGATAGTAAGCTAGGAAAAGATTAGCAGTAATGGCTAGGGCAGTATTATGTTGTTGTTTTTTTTTTAACTTATGGAATTTAAATTAAATGCGGCGTTAAATAAAACGTTAGTCCAATTTTACATTTCTAAAAAAATTTATTTAATATAATCACGTTTTTAAGTACAACATTTTCTAAACATTTATACATATGGCAAACTTTTAGTTTTAGGTTCGCTGTGCCTCTCCAAAAAAGAGACTGAGCTCTTGTGCTTGGAGAGGGACTTACACTCATGGTTTAATTTTTTATATAATTAATGGTATAATAGTATTTTTTATATATTTTTTCAAGATTTATATGTAATGGGCATTATTTTTTTCCTTAAGAATTTTTATATCTTCTATTTTTTAATTTCTTAGGGAGTTTATTGAAATATTTGAATTACAGTGAAACCTCTCATTACGAGAATAATTCGTTCCAGAATCGTACTCGTTATGTGAAACACTCGTTTAGCAAAACATGTTTTCCCACATTAATCTATGTAAAATACGATAATGCGTTCAATGCCTAGAAAATACCGTCTTTTTAACGTTTATTGAAATAAAGTTACATTCTTATAAATTGTTATGGAGCGTAACAACCTGGAATGCGATTTCGATTACCAAAAATAACCCAAAAATCGAAATAACCAGTTTATTATTTATGAATTTACGACAAATAATCATTTTTTTACTTAAAAGCTTTCTAGAGACGTTGGTTTTTTTCTACGCTACAAAACTTGGTGAAAATATGACACAACATTATCATTGAATAAATTTGTAAAACGCATAGCCACCATATAAGGGTAATCCTTCGCAATATACGATGCAGGTTCCCATGCTTTCAACATTTCTCTTATTGCATCAGAAGAATGTTGCTCTGCTACTCCACTAGACAACTCTTCTCCATAACGGCTTGCTGTGAAACACAATGCAATTCCATAAGCTCTTCGGTGGTCTTGACTGCTCTTCCAGAGTCTCCTCAATATCGTTACTACCCTTTCTTATCCCACGGTATTGGCTAAAGACACCTTTCTGTGTCACTCGTAATGCGAAATGCCGCTCGTGAAGGGAGCTTTTTTTTTCTCAAATGTTTTCCGTAGATACTTTGTGGCACATTTTAAAAACTTTATAAAATTAATAAACTTGTTTTCACCACTTTTTTATTAATACAATTTAACCTACCGGTTTCGACAAGAACCTTGTCATCATCAGGGTTTATTTTAACTTTAAAAAAATAAAAAATAAATAAAATACTCTCACCGAAAACTTCCACACACTCCGTAAAAATCCTAAATTTAGATTTTTACGGAGTGTATGGAAGTTTTTGGTGAGAGTATTTTAATGTTTTTAGTGTTTTAGAATTAAAATAAACCCTGATGATGACAAGGTTCTTGTCGAAACCGGTAGGTTAAATTGGATTAATAAAAAAAGTGGTGAAAACAAAGTTAATTAATTTTATAAAGGAGCTTTTTTTCACTGTTTTGCTCGTTATGCGAATTACTTGTAATAAGAGGTCCCACTATAGTACAAAGATTGGTGCTAACCACCAATAAATTACCTTAGTTAGCAAACAACCTGATACTGAATGCTCGCTTTCTGCCAGTCGCTGACCATTGTCTGTTATCCCCGTAAATTGTCATATCCAATAATTGTGTGTATCTTGTTTGTTTCAGATTGTGTGTATTTCGAAACGTCCTCGACGTTGCCGTATCAGATCCGTCGGATAGAGGAACTGAACAAAACGACCACGGGGGCGGTAGAAGCTAAAGTAATGTGTTTCTATAGGCGGAGGGACTTGCCCAGTCCCCTCATACAGCTAGCCGACAAGCACCAAAGTAAGTTCAATCCAATCAACTTTTGGGTGGGTGATGCAACACCGACCGTGGTCCGCCCGCCATCGGTTGCGTACCCCTGGCGGGCGATGGGTGGTGGAAATTTCTGCTTCTGAAATATCACCCTTAAATTAGATATCGATTCTCAATCCAAATTTGTTTTTTTTTCTTCATTATAATTATATTTTTTTCTCAATCTTGTTCGTTATTTCGGTAGTGTAAAGCCAAAGGGGTATATCTGTCTCAGACCAAATTTTACAGGAGAGCAAATACAAACTTGTGAAATTAAATATTTTATTCGGATGGCATATGTAGATATCTTAATAAAACTAAAAAAGTATTGCAACTACAGCTATATCCTTTTGCTAGATTATGGACTACACTATTTTAGACATTTTGTGGAACAAACTTAGAAAATGAAAAATTTGACACATATACCCCTTTGCCATTACACTACCGATTTGGAACCAATCTTGAAGCAATATTTTTTTAGATTTTATTTTCCCAATAAATTTTATATTTGAAATTGTGCTGCTTTTGTGTTATCACGTTGTTATTAAATTATCGTAAAATATTTTTTTTAGGTATTTCCGTATTATTTCAGGGTGGTATTATTCGTATTGTTGTATTAATAATAATAAATAAAACGCACATTGGCATATGACTTAATTTACAAAAATCTGTACAGCTGAGACAAATTGTCTTATATACACTATTTATCGAAATTTATTTCGTTACAGTTTGTTATACCCTTGATGTTAAAAAATCAAGTCAATTATAATTTGAGATTTCTTTAGATATTGCCGAAACCAAAATGACCAAACTCCAGAACATTTCGTAGTCAAAATATCCTAATTACCCAAAATATTTTAGGTGTGGGATTATTCCACAATTCCGATCATTACTTTCACATTCTGAATCGCAAAGATTGTTAGATTGAATTGTTCTTATTGCAACATATCTCGTTTATGCACCACGCACTTAAAACCATTGAAAAGTAATGTTCGTTTTATTATAATAGGCAGATAACCGACTGTTATCTGTTAGTACTGCGACCGCGGATAGTGATAAAATTGTGATACAAGTGAAAAGGTCACGTCACTTATAACCTTAAATATATCATTGTGATATCAATCCTTTTCTACTAGCTCCGCACGACTGCGAGCGGTTTTCAATTTGCGATTTTCAGTAAAAAGTCAGCAAGATGGCGCAACAAAGACAGTGTGAAAATACTCAATTTTTTCTATGTTGTGGGTGCATATCTGCGATATCACATGACATTTGTGGAATAGTAATCTATCGGACAAAAAAGATGGACGCACGCTTGTAACCACAAATCAAAACAATAACACCTCAATTGCGTAATAAACATCACTTATTTATAAACACGCATATTTACATGTTTGAAATCTCGTGCGGCAATATTTTTTTTATTTTCTTGAATTAATTAAGGATTTTTTTTACATTTCTCTCAAAAACATACGCTATAATGTTAAAATACAAAAATTAAAATTTCTTTCAAGCTACCAATAAACGGTCAGGTCGTCAAAGTTCATTTTTGACGAATTTTCTCGTGTTTTTGGTTTAAAATCAAGCTCTGAATCACAACATATACTTTTATAAATATGTCACGAGTCGTAAATTAAAATTCAAACGCAAAAATTATATTTAGGAGTTATGTCCTTCTCATACAATTTTCAATACTTTTTTTTTTACTTGCTATAAGCTTTCACAAACTTTTATTTTTGCAAAACGGGTACCTGGAGCTAAGGTCAAAACAACACGTTGTTGTGTCGCTTAAACGTTGATTGGTCTGCCCGTGCATTGTGTGGTTTTATGGTCTTCACGCCAGCTAAACGATATGAGATGAACTGTATATAAGTACGTACAATACGAATATGTATTACAATTTGACGCGTGCAGCCAGGTAATGAAAAATACGAAACCGGCCCCTTGTTTCCCTGTTCAAACGGCCCTCTTAGGGTGTCCCTTATTTGGCCAAAAATAAAATAAAATTTTCATATAAAGTAAATATATATTTATATATACGTAGAAAATTTTAAGGGTGTCCCTTATATGGTCAAAAAATCTTGATTTTTGTAACTATCATGGCTCATTCAGATACAAAATATCATCCCTGTACGATAATTCTAACCCTTGCTGATGAGGCCCCAAAGATTTTCCAACAAGAAGAGTTTTTCCTCTTCTTTATATGTATGTACAATGGTAGATAAAAATGCTGTATCATTCTGAAGTGGTAAAATAATATCGCAACTAATTGCATTTGAATGACGACAAATTGGTCGAGTGCCACCCGCTAGTTTGTAGTCTAACGTGACCTGTATGAAAATTTTCCGATACAAGTCAGCACGGGTTACTGTATTTCAAATGAACTGAAATTTGCTGTACTAGTGCTTTATAGCTTATGCTTTATAAAATAGGTCCTGTGGATTAAAAAATAATCACGTTGAAAGATAAGGGACAGTCTAGCCCTTATATTATAAGTTCCAGCCCTGTACAAGTACCCGATATCACCGTTGACAAGGGCGTCTCACCCAGCAGAGGTTAGCGTCGTGTCAATCCAAGGTGCCTTACTCCCATTCCTAGAAAAAAAGTATTTCAGGGACGTCTGTCGCCTATTTAAAGAGACGCTTTTCATTGCTCTCTCATTAAGGTTATTATTTATTCGCGTAAAAAAGTTTTCGTACTTTCCCTTATTTATTAATTAAATAACTAACCTTCACGCTGTTTCCCCGCAAGATTAAGCAGAAAGAATAGAACGCCACATTATTTTGTCTTTGCATACAATCTTCTTCGTTTCGTTTCTTCCACATCCATGCGTCTTATACAAACCTGACCACTTTCAAGTGAATATGCGTTTTTTTCCGCGGCCTTTCTCTGCTTCTATTACCAAACACATTCGCCTCTTAATTTTGTTTTACTGTTCTTTCTTCACTCGTTCGATTCACATGCCCCAACCATCACAGCTCTCCTACCTTTCTTAATTTTATAGCTTATCTTAGGCTTGCTTCTTTCCTGATATCACCATTGCTTATATCATTGTTTTGCTGCATATTCATCTAACTTATTCTCATTTCTAATATGCGAGTCGATTTATGTATACCGTAAATATATTTCAAATTATATACACACTAGTTACATTCAAGTGGTAGTTGAGACAGACAATAATCGATCTCAGACCGCATCGCGGACGTAGACTTCATTACCGTGCATACAAATTGCGACATGTCATTTAAGAGATTAATATAAAAACGCAATAAACGGTGTGTAAATTCAACCAAACCTTTTATTTGGTCTTAACATTGATTTTGATATTTCAAGGGTTAAGAAATTAACTGTTTTTATTTTAATTATTATTTTTTAATATTATGTATTACTTATATAAATTTAACAATATATTTTGAACAAAATAACGCTATTTGAATATTAATAAATTAAAAGGATACTAACTATGCAGTTTCGTTTTTAACTGCCGATTTTCTTCTATACTCCGTTATTTAATAATTTCTTTAAAATATTTTTGCTGTTTCCCATAATGTATTATTAATTTTATTTTATATTTGCGACTTTTTTTTTTGCTTTAATAAGATAATCCTTCAAATGAATGTCATTTCAAATGAAAATAAAACAATAAAAATTAGTATGTTCAAATGTAGAAATAAAATAATTGTAATTATGTAATGAAGTTATCTCAATTACATTGTAAAAATACGGGTACATTTTAGTTTTTGCGGAACATAGTTTGGAAAATACTGAATTAACTCTAATGCTATGCTATGTGTTTTGTGTTATTTTTCTTCTATATTACCATCAATTTATCAATAAAGTGTATTTTAAAACATTTTGAGTGTTTCCAAATACTTGTTCACAAAATCTGGATAATCTCCAATTACAGGAGTTATTTTCATATTATTTTTTAACATCTCATCAAACATGAAGAAGAATATGGAAGTCTGGTTTCTAAAATTGGTTCATATATATAGAACTTCCAAGAATTTGAGTAGTGTGGTTGTCAATAATGAGTAGAATTGGTGAATGTTACACGTGTGTAAAGTGATCACTTAAACCAGCCTATGACGGTCGTCAGCCCCGTAAATGCCCAGACTTCCATATTATTCTTCATGTTTGATGAGATGTTAAAAAATAAAGTGTATTTTTGTACAAATTTTTTTTAAATACTTTTTTTAAAGCCTTATTGCCACAAAGATAAATTCTCGTTTTATTTCGTGTTCTTTAGGTACTGCAAACGTGATAATTTATTTGCTCATTTTAAATTAAGTATACTTTCACAATGTTCCTGGTTTCAATGAGGGCGATTTTTGTTTTACAATTTCATCAACAACAAAAAATCTTTAGCTGTGTTCAGAACCATTAGATCAGCGATCTTTGTAATCATTACATATTGTTTTATTAGAATGATTAGTAATAACGCCAAACCAAGGAAATCGTCTTTACGTTTCAGATATCAGCTTAAAATCAGCGTTGAAGCGCGTACATTATTTGTGCATCCAAGCGGAAACCAAACTCAGAATTTGAGACACGGGTAGCCAAAGATGGACTCGCTGCGGAAGCGGACAAACTACTTTAATTAATTGATGTTGGCTCCCACGATATTTCGGCAAAAGGAAATATATTAAACGGGCGCTTGTATAATTAACAAATAAGTATTAATCGTTAATTTCTTCGAGCGCAAGCTCCACCCCATCCCTATCAAAGGGATGTATAGCAGATCTTTGCGAATTTTCTGCGCCCTGTGATCCTCACGAAACCCTTGTCGCATTGTGAGCTAGCTCTACTTTATACGGATCTTAATAATTACATTTCCCCTTCTTTTTACAAACCCTCCACCCTCTTAAACCTTCTTTCCGCTGCTCCGCGTTGAGATCGTCCAATTTAGGTGCAAACTTTTTATCGACCCCAAACCACTTCTTAGTTGTAATCTCGGCGATGATTACACAAATCGCGCTCTCACGTGAATGTTTTAAAATTAACACAACGGAAAGGGTAATCAGCAAAAACGCCCATATATAAACCATAACGCACGATGTTTATTGTAAATAAAACAAAAAGTTTTCAAAGAATTATCTGATTTTTTATTATTATAGAAAGATCTATGACAATTAAGTATGCGTGAAATAAAATATCGGCCAAATGCTCGCCACGGCTTCGGTGGCACACCTCCATCCGATGGTCCGTATTTTCAATGACGCTGAGGCATTATTGAGGTTCAATGTCGTTAATGTGCCGAATCATCTCATCTTTTAGCTCTTGAATTGTTCTTGCCTTATTTGGACCACTCTTTACATATTTTTAATTATTTTCTTGCTTCCTCATACTTATCTTCCCTGAACTTATTTTATTACATATCTTACTTACCTAAAGTGTACAAGTGCTCCGCACTAGATTATCGTAGCTATATATTGATCTCGAATTACGAGAAAGTAAGGTGATCAATCTTATGCGTTTGTTCCCAATCTATGACATCGTGACCAATACATATTCCTTCACAATTCAACAGTTCAAATAAATATACACCTTGATTTGAACTGATCCTTTGATAATTTTTAACACCAGCAATGGGCACCTTCTTTCATCACTTCGTAAATTTCAATCTTTCAATCGTATTGTTTCTGCTATCAAAATGTCTTAGTGATAATCACTTAATTTCATAGTTTACTCAGTTGGGATGTGAACCCGAGAGTTCGTGCATTGCAGTCTAGACTAATGTCTAAAATAATATAATTTATCATTTTTTTCTTCGTTATGTGTTACCTTTAGTATCGCTTGAATTATCAATCTCCTTTTAACTGATAACTATTCGACTGTATATTTATAAACTTTACTAGAACATTATTTTCCTATAGGATACGACGATTCCTTCCAAGCAACAAAATATAAATACATATTGATAATTTGGATACATGGATACATTTAGATATATGCGCGTTTCAAGCAGTCTGATACTTTTCCACGGTTATTTCCGCGATCGTAATAACACGTATGTGATATGGCTACACGTGTTCATTCCTGCCATCAATAAAGCCTACGTATTATTATTAGAGGGCTGCTTTTGCTTCCGGAATTTTTAAACACGCTTCGTGAGTATGGGCTACTTGAAACCAATATACAGATATATAATTATATTTATAAATAATTTGTTTTAAAAAAAATCTGGCAATTTTGGTGTTTTTAAATATCACAATTTACGAAGAAAATGTTAACGATTTTTTTTACGATATGGGTTGCGATTTCTAAAGCACTGGGGAGAAAAGCCTAACTAGCTCACTAAACATTACGCCGATTTCCAATAGGAGTAGGCAGAGAGAATAGGACGCCACACTACTCTTTGCTAACATTATTCGCCTCTTCCATATACATGCCTGCATCTCCTCATACATGCCCGCCGATATCATTCCGACTCCTGACCTGACTGCTTTCAAGTATTTAACATACTTGATCATGCCAAGTTTTCCTCAGTCTTCCTCTGCTCCTATTTCCAACTACATTTCCCTCATAAATTTGTTTTACCGTTATTTCCTGACTCATTCGTTCCACACGCCCAAACCATCTCAACACACTTTTCCTTAATTTTTATCGATAATGCTTAACCTTGCAATCTCTCCTCATTTCACCTATCGAACATCTATCATACAACGTTTTGCCGCACGTTGAAATACTTGTTGAAGTAAATTGAAATAGAGAGATCGCATTTCGACTGGGGCACTCCCTAACAATCGAGTAGGTTTGGTTGTATTTGAGTTTTTTCAAAAGTTATAGAATTGTGTCCCGCAAATTGGAGATCTCACAAAGGTCTCTTCGTAGAGACACCAGTTCATACAGTTCTGTAGTGCTATTAACCATTGGTCTCTGGATATATGCAAGTCGCCATTGCGGCCGCTGGCTGCGTTCGCAGAATCCGGCCATCCTCTCGCTCCGCGGCCGGCCGCCACACCTGGACCGCCGGATGGCGGGAACTCCGCCCTCTCGAAGAGAATAGTCATATCCTATCGATTTGTTAAGATGTGCCACCCCCCCCGGACTCATTTCATTTCGTCCCCCTCACACACACACACCGGAGCGGGCGGCGATCCTCCCTGTCCCGCTCATTTATTCGCATACAAAACACACGGAGTTTAGGTACCGCAACACTTTCTGGCCGCGGCCTGTGCATGTGCGCGTGCCCGCGTACTGGTATCGCCGCCGTCTACACGCACACAGGCGCGGAGGTAAATAGATACATCCGTGTACGTACACGCCACGGCCACGCGTACAGGCGCGCCGCGGCGGGCGAGGGCGTCGGGGGATGGTAACCTTTCCTCGGTTTGCGTATTTTGCCCATTTAGTAGTCGGGTTGTTGCGGGCGGGGCGGCGGCGGGCGGGGGAGGGGCGCTTCCTAATTTCTTCTGCCGCTTCCCTTTGTGCGATCCGGTATTACTATTTATTCCTTAAAAGGCTCCGCTCGGCGGCCGCCATGAGATTGGCTCCCGCGCGACAGCCTCCCCCCGCCCCCACCCCCTCCCGCCGCCCCCCGCCCGACGACAGCGTACCCGGCACCACCGCTGCAGTAACATTTTTGGGATTGTTCATTTCTCGCGTCGCGGAATTACCGCTACATTGAATTTTCGACAAAAATATTACTCCCCTAAATGTAACCTCTACTGTTTGCGACTGCAGGTATACGCGCATTTGCATACAGCTGACGACACGTCATGTCGGAAGTAGTGAGAACAGGGTGCCTTTTATCTTACCACCACCTATACTACTAATATGTAATACTTGTTTTTACGCATCTCCATATCAAAATGTCATAACAACCACATTATATGTAGTCCATTTTTGACATCTCAACGTAGATGCAATGGAAGTCTGGGTATTTACAGGGCTCACGACCTTTTATAGGCTAGCTAAGTAATCACTCCACACACGTGTAACAGTCACCATTCTACCCATGATTGAAAACCACACTACTCAAATTTTGGAAGTCATACACATAAGATTAACCTCATGACGTTCCATAATTAAGTTTATAACAGCTACTTATGATTATATTTAGAAAGCTTTTATTTGAAAATGTATAGTGGAAAAAACTTGGATTTGTAAACAAGTATTAGGACACATTCAAAATGTTGTGAAAATTATACTCCCTTAACGCTGTCCAAAGCTGAACAAAGAAATAATTATTATTAATACTATACGTACTCTGGTATTTTGTAGCCTCGCCACATAGGAACTAGGAACAAATTGCTCTTCCGGCATCTCCGTGAGGGGTCGACTTGCATCCCGATTGGTACAGAGTTCACACCTTTGGACCGTGAATACTCATTACTACGCCATGTGCTTACATTCGTACATTAGTATAAACTCCATATGCACCGTGTTTCAGGACTACAAAGAATTATTTATCCGTTGTGAAACACGTTCTTCATTAGCTTCATATTCCTTTACGAATTCTCTTTCACTTCTACAAAAGTAAGGCTGAGGATGTTCGAGCAAAATGGAGTAAGCCCAAAAGAAAATTTATGTATAGATTGCTTTTCATTTATTAATTTTATTTGTTTACGATAAATGTTATCCTCACAAATACGTGGCTAAAATTATTCAATATGGACCTGAAGAAAGAATTACAAATAAATTTAATATGTATTGTAGACAGTATAAAGAAAATAAAAATTGAGTACTTAGCCCATTCCATGATTGGAGAGAAATATAAGAAGTAAAACTTCATAACATTATATTACTAGGTTTATATTATTTTTTGACATCTCATCAAAGATGAAGAAGAATATGGAAGTCTGGGCATTTACGGGGCTTACGACCGTCATAGGCTGGTTTAAGTGATCACTTTACACACGTGTAACATTCACCAATTCTACCCATTATTGACAACCACACTACTCAAATTCTTGGAAGTTCTATATATATTAATCAATTTAGAAACCTTGTTCATGAATCACTAGAACTTCACTAGAGACATCTATTGGTGAGATGTAAAGAAGCTTTTTATTAAGCAGAAACTCTTATATTAGTATGTGAGATCCGAATCCTGGATTATAATCTTTACATCTCTACATCTCACCAATAGATGTCTCTAGTGAAGTTCTAGTGATTCATGAACAAGGTTTCTAAATTGATTAATATATATAGAACTTCCAAGAATTTGAGTAGTGTGGTTGTCAATAATGGGTAGAATTGGTGAATGTTACACGTGTGTAAAGTGATCACTTAAACCAGCCTATGACGGTCGTAAGCCCCGTAAATGCCCAGACTTCCATATTCTTCTTCATCTTTGATGAGATGTCAAAAAATAATATGAAAATAACTCCTGTAATTGGAGATAATCCAGATTTTGTGAACAAGTATTTGGACACACTCAAAATGTTGTAAATTACTAGGTTTAGTTTAGGATAAAGGCACCATTGGAAGAAGACGTATAAATTCTTTAATGATTAGGCACTCACTTTGTCGTAATATGTATCCATTTTCAATTTAAGTTTTACTTGGTAAATACCGCTCTATTTCTAGTGGTATTTACCAAGTAAAACTTGAATTAAAAAAAGAAGACGTATATCCTGGCTTAGCAACTTAAGAGGGCGATTCCATTGTAGCACTAAGTCGCTGTTTAGATCGGCTGCATCTGCAGACAATTTCAGTATTTTCTAAATTCCATACCAAGGCGAAACAGCTGTCACAAATTTTATTTTTGTGTTTTTAATAATAAAATACAATTTAAACTCGACAAGATAGACTCTAAAAATCAGTGTTTGATTTAAATATTTAATATATAAATTAAAATGAAGTTCTTCAAATTAAACCCCAAAGCTATAAATAATTTATAAATTGCCCACCGTGTGGAGGGCGCAATATAAAGAAGAATGCATATTTGCTTAATGTCACCCTTTTTGGTATTTTTTGCGATTTTTTTTAAACTTTTGAAATTTCATAGTTGGCATCGTCTGCTGGTATCGTCCAAAGCAGGTGAACGAAACCAGTTGATCCTCCCGTAAGTAGAGTGTGCTCGCGTTGGAGGCTTCTCTTGTAGTTCGCCGATAAGTGTCCGTAAGGAAGATTGATGGCTAGTTTCCTCGCATTCGTGAATAACTTACGAAACAAATAAAACAAACGATTTCCTCTTTCGGGAGTCTTGGCAGTGTAATTTTGTGAATGGTTCCGTTTGGCCATTAACCTACATTTTACGACGATTCAATGAACCATACATTGCGAGCAGCGCACCGCATCGCTAGCGTCGGTATTCTTAGCAAAACCAAATTTCAGATCGCTTACCTGTACCTTTTCGCTCTTCATTATATCAATAGTCATTGAAAAATACCAAATTTTGAAAATGTGGAGGAAAATGAACATTTCTATTTCAACATTTATTTTTCTTCTTCTTCCTAGCTCCATCCCAACGTATCGTCTTTGTAGACTGTTGGGGTCAGCTCTCAGCCTCGTCCTTATTATGTAGATCCCTTATGTCATGGGCAACGTCACCTAGGCCATGCCTTTATATCATATTTTCTTTCTGCAGCAACCATGAATTCTTTGGTCTTCTTCTAGATGTCTTTCGAGGAAGATCCATGGCGTTTCATAATTTATTATACAAATATATTTTATAACTAAATCATATCTCGTGTTTTATTTTCTATATCTCAATTAAAAAATAATACTTAAGCTGTTCTTATACTCGTACATAAAACCTCATTGAAGTTTCTTGGCGTTCCGTTATATATACGTTGATAACATGCTTAATGTTTTTATTTTTATTTTTTTATTATTTGTTTATCCATCTCAGTAAGCAGTGCATCGACTCTGTAAATTTAGTCTTTTGTGTGTCCGGAGAACTAATCCGCTATTTTGGGTGCAAGCCAAATTATTTTTAAGAGAGAAAGATCGAGAAAGGAGAACTTAACCGCGAATCAGTCAGCAAAATAAAATACCATGTTGAAAATGCAGTAACAAACTGACATCCGTAGTGATGTTCTTATTCAAATCATATTTTATTTTCTCTTTTATCAATCTTTCGGGACCTTGACTATGATTTATTTTTTACTGTTTTCTCATAATCATCATGTATAGATTACGCGAACGGGTTTCCTGCAAATCGTAGGACCCTCCCTGTAGGATATGCTGATGTGGTGGCTTCACCTTAACATTTATGGACCCACAAACAGTTTTGTAATCATTTTAGTAATTTGATCAATCCGGTCTTCTATTCGAGCCAGTGAAGAACTAACTCATTTTTCTTAATTTTCATATTCTTTACGCACACGAATACCAGATTAGAGAAAGCTCCTTTGGTTAGCTTTTCTCGCTAGTCAACAAACAATATCATTTATACGTTTGAGGGCACCGCCAAGAAGACACTAGTCATCAGATGCGGTGGGCAGCTTTGGAGGGCAAAGTTTATATTAATATTGATCATTTCGATTATTGTTTAATAATAATAAAACCCTTATCCGCACCCCAATGGTGCATAGGGCACTGCGTCATATAAACGCAGTGTTATCTTGATCGTTTACACATGAAGGAAAGGTGATCAGCCCTCCGCTTCAAGTACCAGTCCAGGGTAATATTGAATAAATTTTACAGTGAAAAAATCACTCATATTTATTCTTACCCCCCCTGGGAATCGAACCCGGGTCCTCCAGAACGGTAGCCGAGCGTGCTGACCATTACACTACGGAGGCGGACGGAGCGGATTGTTTACTATGTTGAAAGAAGTGCCTCTTTTCCAGTTACTTAAAGATTGAACCCTTTTCGACCAATGCATATGTTATCAAACACACCTTATTTATATGTGCATAAATTTTTGCTTTTACATATTGCTATCGATCAATGAAATATTTTATTACTGTCTTAATTGTATATTGATGTTTATTTATATCTATTATAAAATAAAACGAAATAATATACTAAGGTACAAAATATTATTTATTTTATTGAGTTATTCTTGCATTTTATTACCTTTTTTACATAATATATTTGATGTTTCTTCATCAATTAATTTTTATGTTTTTAATTTTATTTTTACAATTATTTATCACATTTTCTATGTTAAAATTATCCTTATTCTATCAGTGGTAACATGTCGAAGGTAATTACTGTCATAAAATTCTCCATGTTTTATTTATTAGTAAGGACAAATAGACAATCGATACCACAGTACACACAGCACTTACTTGAATGTCCTGAAACAATATAACAAGTACACGAAAAGTACAATAACAAGTAGAAGGCACTAGTCTACCAAATTTTTATCAACGCTAACGTTATACGAGTACATAACCCCAAAGTATTTTCGGAGTTGGAGGGTGGCACGCCCACCCTTCATTGATTTAATGTAAAAGTATTATGCTAGAGATGAAAACATAACTAATATTATTAGGTACTGGCGGTCGACACAAACAAATCTTTATTTATTGAAATGATATTTTCTTTCATACTGTTATCCATACATTTTGTACATTTTTCTCTACTTTTAAGATAAAAAGGCTTTAAAAAATATCATATCCACTTTCTTTAATGTAATGTAATGTAAAACATAAAATCCGCACAAAAATGAGTATCACACGTGTATACATACTCGTAAATACAATATTATAATATGGAATAGGTGGATGAAAACGAATTAATTTTAAATAATTTGTAAATGTTATATTTATCATAATTGTCGTACTATCTATACAAAATTAATACGGTGTCAATGTTTTGAATTGCTCTGAAATAATTTTCGTTTTTTTTTACAAAATTAAATTTTCTACATCAGTAAACCTAATAATAAAAAATGTAAAATTTTATTTATAGCAAATATAATAAACGTACATTCCAAACATTATTTTCTCATGTTTCAATTTCTCGAGGATCGTGTGTTGGGTTAGGTCAGATTTTTTAAATAAACTTAGTTTTAGTAATTATAATAAATTGGTAATAAGTTGTGTTGAGTGTTGAGTTAGGTAAGTTTTTTTTTAAACAAACTTATGTTTCGTTATTATAATAAATTGGTAATAAGTTTAACTTATTACCAATTATTATTACAATTTCTCGAGGATCGTGTGTTATACTCGTTTTTAGGTCAGATTTTTTTTAAATAAACTTATGTTTCGTAATTATAATAAATTGGTAATAAGCTTAACTTATTACCAATTACTTTAACAATGGCGGTAAAAAGAGTTTACCTCATAATAAATAACCAAAAATGTGACAGAGAAACGAAGGGTGGGTATTAAAAAAAAATAAAAACGTCAAAATCTATATTCAAAACATGTTTAGATCAGATATGTATGTCCCGCAGCGATACAATGTACCTACTCGTACAATGTCCTCTTCCCTTAGATAATACCCCGTCATGAGTATTTCTATTGGAGATGTCCCTTGTTTTTATCTTACCTGTATTTATAATTTCGCGATCTTTTAACATTTCAAATTGTGGTTCAGAATAATGCAAAATATTTTTCTTTTTTCCACAATGTATATTAACTATATTTACGAAATTAAAGTCAGAATACAATACATTTCCCTGAACGTCCTCTACTTCTCCTAGCGTCCACCTCTCTCATCGGTTCCAGGTTATTATTTGAGTACCTACCTGTTCTTCCCTGATTTGCGGTTGGTTTTTGCTTGTCTTTTTCAGTCCAATAGATCCCGGAATTACATGCTTTCACTCCTCGGATTTTCGGGATTACAAGGAAATTCTCATCCGTTTTGTTAGTAGTAGTTTATAATAAATCAAAGCATTGAAGATTGAATTCAGTATATTTCAGTATATTCAGTACATTTTCAGTAAATTGCATATCAATTAATACTTAAAAAACAATTAACATATTATAAATACAGAAAAATATGTCGGCTATAAGACTATACTTGAGATTACAGATGACTATGATCCCGTTTACAGTAATCAACTATTCTGATTTTGTATGTGTGCATCATAGTTTTTTTTTTCACTTTTATGCACAGAAAACAAAAACTTGTATAGTTCGCAATATAAATGCTAACTCTAGGTATTTAAATGTTTTTTTTTCCAAAATTATGATTCCCCATCCTAAGTTTTGAAATTAAATCATTTTTCTGCGTTTGTAATTTTAATTCAAACAAAAAAATATACGTATTGAACGATAAGTGTCAAAAGCATCCGCAAATGTCCACGATGTCGTTAAAAAATACTGACTCCTTTCAAATTGCCAAAATACCAAAAATTGCCAAAAACTTCAGTATGTTATATTATTATAATATATCAAACACTAAAAATGTTACTTTTTGTTTCGGAGCACTCGTGCTGTATGGTTCTATTTTATTTCGTGCGATTAAAATTTTGCAAAATTTAAAAAGTAAAACAAAAGCCATCGTTTTGGAAAAATTTGAATACTCATGTATTACGTAATGTTTCAAACTCTCAACTTATATCAACGACCTCCAATAAATCGAGATCCATGCATAATAAATTTTATAAAAATTATTTCCGGGACTTTTACTGAACCTACTGGGAGCAAGTAACAGAAAAAGTGCTATGAAGAAGATTAATGACTTGTCTTTTTTTCACTTTAAACTTGTTTAGCTACTAAAATGGCATTAAGATTTTGTCAAAAGATCCACGGTGTAATTTACGCATTACTTTTTTAATAATATTTTTGGTTCATTTAATTTACTTTTATTTTCAATGTTTCAACATCTAATAGTTAAAGTACATACTATCTATAAAAATAAGAATCTTCATTTGTTTAATATCTCAAAACTTCTAAAGTTATTCACCGATTGCTTATAAATTTTGGCGGAAGGTTACATTCACATACGCACGTGTTTTTTTTTTATATTCTCCTTTTTTGCTTTTCCGTTTAACCAGACTGAGCCACAGTAACGCGTGATCGGTACAGGTAATAAGTAAAAAAGAAAATATTAAGTGCGTTTAAGAGACGAAATGGCGCTATTAATACGGTATATTTCAATTCAATTCATTTATTTACAATTAACATACACATTATAAACTTAAAATTTAAAGCGTATACATATACGCTTTAAATTTTATATACATCGAAAATATGCAAGAAATGAAAATATGCAAGTATTGAAAACTCATGTGAGCGCCAAACTACTCCCAATAGATTTTGTTTTATTTTTTTCGACATTAACTAGTTACAGTTCCTTGAGAACGTATCTTCAAGGGCCAATATATATTTATATATATATATATATATATATATATATATATATATATATATATATATATATATATATATATATATATATATATATATATATATATATATATATATATATATATATATATATATATATATATATATATTTGTTTTAATGTAATCCTCCTAAGAACTCTTGTTCTGGTCAAAAAAGTTAAATTATGATGATCCCAAATTGGAAACATACTTCAGATTTTTAATTACTGTCATTACGACTTCGACCAGGTCTTGGCAAAAACTGACCGTACGCAAGAAATGTCAATGCATAAATACGTCCGTTGAGTGAGTGATGGGTCGGAGTGTGGGGAGTATTTATTGATTACTTTGAAATCCACTTCCGTCAACCGTTTTCATTGAATAATCCATCATTGTCTTGAAGTGTAATTAAGTTGGGAACTGTTCGTGGTGTCTTGAATTTAACCCTAGACCACGGGACTTGTTTCAATGTGTCGTAATACGGGACTATCGTAAAATGTACGACGGTAAGAAAAACTCACATTTTACCAAACACGTTTACTAAAGGTGTCGGGTTGTGGTCCCGTGGTTAGTGTCGCGGCCTGGTAAATTATTTTTACCATGTAAAAATATATCTTTTATTTTTGGTCAAACCTCTCTTTGTAGGCTAGTAAAATATATGTAGATACTGATTGAAATAGCAGATTTGCACTTACTCAAATTTACCAAGCACCACGGATGTTATTCTTAATTTTGCTACATCATTAACTTAAAAACACAATTGTTGAAATGTCATCGTATTTGAAAATAAGTAATGTCTCATTTGTATTGCGTATATGGTGTCAATCGGTAGAATTTTCAAATGAATAGTATCACTCGGAGAAATTTTCCGACGCTCTCCGGAAAACGGAGTGGGGGGGATTGTTTCTCAGTTGCATTATTTATAAAATTGTAGCGCGACGGTGGCTCCTCAAAGGGTCCGCGCATAATGAGAAAAGCTCACCGGGTGCGGGTCGGGGGTGGGGTTGGGTGTGGGGGTGGGTGGCACCCTCTCCCCACCCACACATGCCGGTCGATACAGCCACCGCCGAATGACTGACTTGTCTTACACGAGAGAGCTCCACGTTGACATTGAGACGGGAAAAGGTGATCTGCAACTTATCCAATGAGTTGATATCATTCGTCTCGCAGTGCGCGGTGAGTGGTCGCCCCGATAGGATTCAAGCGGGGTCAAAACATTATCATGCGTATATCCCCGTTTTAAACTATTATTATAATTTTAACGGTTGTCTAGTTGAAATATATAAATAAAAACATAAGGTTAAATATTGCATTTTTTATTTGTTCCGTAATTGTACAGCTTTACATTAAAAAAGAATATAATAAAAAATAGTTACATTAACAATAATAAATATAACATAACATTAACAAAAATAGTTACATTAGTAAAAACAAAGCCAATTAAACAATTCCACATTTATGTTATAATAACTATTTTAACATTAATAGATAAAATAAAATAAAAAAATATGCGCAAATATATGAGGGTGTTGGGAGAGTAATTAGAATCATCCACTAAAAATAAAAATTGAATGTTTGTTACCATTATAATAAATACATCCCAAAAAAATATTATTCAAATAGTCTCTAAAACTTGGTACGATCAGGTTTGTCAAATACTTGAAAGTGGTCAGGTGGAGTCAAAATAATCGGCGGTGTGGATGAGGAGATGCATGAATGTGGAAGAAGCGAAGAGTTTGTAAAGACAAAGTGGTGTGGCGTTCTTTTCTCTCCGCCCAACCCTTCGGGGAAGCGGCGTGATGGTTATTTAGCTAGTCTCAAAATAATCTAAAAACTTAGTCAAAATTTTATCAACATTAAAAACATTTTTGAATTATTTACCGTTTTTCGCAAATAAATCTTTCATACGATAATTTCAATTATATCTTGTTATTTATTGATTTGGTGTTTAATTTGTAGAACTCCATTTGATTTATGTATTAACTGTTACATCAAACACAGATTTTTTTTGAGTCTACTAAGTTGTATTTTATTGTTTAAAAACACATCAAAATTCATATTTCGACAATTGTTTCGCCTAGTTATGGCATTTTCGAACGAATGTCAATATCTTGTTACTTAACACCCTCATCTATTTAAAATTGTTTTCAAATTGTGGTTAGCAAACTGTACTAGAATTAATTAATTTACGCACGAGGGGATCGAACCCTGGATCCTCCAATCCGAAGTCGGCGAATAACCGCACAACACAATTTTTGCTAAATCCACGAATCTAAGTAATACGCGCTCTATAAGTGTTGATCGAAAAGGTCGACGTCTCTACATAGATAGGTCATTCAACTGTCATTATTTTCTACGCGGGGTTATTGTCCGTTTATTTGCTTATACGCAAATATACCTATCAATAACGGTTTTATGTCGATATTTAGGAAGGATAATAGAATATACGTCGTGGTGAAAAGTAAGCCCTTTACCTATTTTTACATCGTTATTTTATCTGCCTGTCATAGTGGATGAGTCGCTAGAATTGGTCCTTGATTGGTCCTTCACAATGTGTGGTGAGACGCCCTCTTGTCTATGGATTCACGAGTAAGCATGCGGCGTTATTACAATAATAATAACAGTGTACTTACAACATTTTGAGTGTGTCCAAATACTTGTTCACAAAATCTGGATTATCTCCAATTACAGGAGTTATTTTCATATTATTATTATTCAAGAATAATGTTTCAAAATTGATTCATACATATAGAACTTCCAAGAATTTGAGTAGTGTGGTTGTCAATAATGGGTAGAATTGGTGAATGTTACACGTGTGTAAAGTAATCGCTTTATCCAGCCTATGACGGTCGTCAGCCCCGTAAATGCCCAGACATTTTTATATTCTTCTTCATCTTTGATGAGATGTCAAAAAATAACAAGTGTATCTTTTAATTGTACTTTACGTTAAAAGAGACATACGTTAAAAGGGACATTAGTATGTCCCTTTTAACGTAATTATATGTACCAGTATTTTATATTTTGAACAACACGTCTTTGTAAAACTCCATGCGATTCTTGTTTTCCATTTTTAACAAGGTTTGATCGTAAAAAACTACCCTGTTTTACCATTTCACTTATGAGGCGTAATGGGTGTTGTGGTCTCGTGGTTAGTGTCGCTGACTCTTGAGTAAGAGTTTCTCGGTCCGAACCCATTCTACCACAATTTGATACCTATTTCTAATAATGAGCCACTTAGGCTCTCAGAAATAGTATGAAATAGAAGTATTTTTGTATATATATTATAATTAAAACACAAATATTTCTCTTTTTAAATTAAAAAAAAAACTTTCAGTAGGAATATCGCTCGGTCTCAAGGTAGATCCCTGAACTATAAGAGTTGTTAGCTAGCGGTTCCTATGGACTTGTAAAGTGTGCTATTTTCATACGTAATCACGGAATATCGCTTTTTGGAATATGGTCTAACAGCATGGTTTAATGCGTCATATTTGTTGTATATATTTACTTGCAGTAATGTGAATAATAATAATGCCCGTGATATTTTTATTTAACCTAATTTAATTTTTAATAATTACAACATGACAATGTAAAGTAAATTCATTATTTTAAAATAATATTTTTACTTATATCTTCTTTGTTCGATTTTTGCTGCATCTTGTTTTTTCTAATAATTGTCGAATTTCAAATTGATAATTTTTCACGGGTGGCCAAGCAAAAACGGATTTTTATAGTTGATACGCTGCTCAGATCGATGTCAACGATCTACCTTGTTTTTTTAGATTATGCATTATTTTGTATTCTTCCCCCTACCGTTGCACTACATTACATTACACATTGATGCGGTGTGGTATTGGTCAAAAAAACCAATAAACTTTCAAGCGTTTTGTAGAAAATTTTCTTATGAAATATGATTCGTAAATAATAACGAAGTTTTCAACTGGTGTCCAATATTTTGTGTGCTTTTAAAATAAAGATCTAATAATTTAATATGGCGTAGATCTATACCCAACCATCTTTCTCTCAGATTGATTGTTTTTGGTGCATTTTTTACATTACACTTACCTCCTCTATTGCAACATTGATGTCTGGTGACGTCATTCTTGCAGTACCAAGGCCTTGTGCAGTATTGATCCCAAAAGAGTGGCCGGGAAAACTTCATTCCGAAATGAAATGAAATGCTTCTTTAATCATGCAAATATTTTCCTTACGCGTTATAAAAAAACCTCTATGCCTCGTTTCGTCATGTTTTCGGTATGTTAGATTAACGAAGGTATGAAGCGTTTGATTTTTTTGTTGTTAATTTTAGACCCAAACGTATTACTTTTCTGAACGTATTGTGTAACGAATCTGCTGACTAATTTCGATTCAATTTCAAGTAACAGCTTTTCGTGAACCTTTGAACGGAAAAAACAAAAACCGTTTTTTTCTCAACCGCGATAACTTTGTATTTCTTATGACAAAACTGTAAAAAAAAATCTTGTGGTCAGTTGCGTGCACAAAGTTATTAATCAGGGTAGGCAGTAGGGTTGGGTAAGGATAAGGCATCGTAGGCACTGGTCCTGTTTCTATATGGAACGAGGGTAATCCAGAGTAGGCACTGCTTTTATGCACTGCACTATTATGTTATCGATTGATTCCGTTTGATGATCGAATTATAACCGTTTTATCTATCTCTATTGTAAAGTATGCCCGAATGGACAGTGCAGATCATGTCGACGATAAAACACATATTTGTGCGCTTGTGCACTACACGGATTTTTACCGTCCGGCAGTCCGTTTTTTTTTAGAAATAAAAGCGACTACGACAGTTAAGTGTGATCGAATTTATGCGCAACGTGTTCACGCACCGATCAAGAGCACCGATACGAAGAAAGATGGACAAGCCAATCCAATCATCCTTTTTATCACGCTAACTGAAATGCCGGACGGTAAAATTCCATGTAGTGCACAAACGCCCTTAGTCTTGCTCGTAAATTGCATGATCTAACGGTTCTCAGCCTTTCGCTTCGTTGATAGTCTCTAGTTTCCAGTTTTTTTATTTTGGAAAATGTTTTATTTACATTTTCAATCTAAGGCTGTATCATTAGATAATCTTCATTCGTTTAATGGATTCCGTTGGCTCGTCCAATTTGTCTCTTCATCTACTCGATTCTTTATTGAACGAGGCGTTCAACGAAAGACTGCCAATGTGGTGTGTTTTCTTAAAACAAAATACGTATAACTCTATGTACTCTCTTGGTACAGACTATTATAATCGCTCCGTCTAAAATAACTTTAGCTCGGAAATGACGCATTTCACATGTGCACGACGGTGAATAATTAAAGAGTTCTTACCCAAACAGACCTTACAGGCACGGAAATAGGAAAGATTCAATGTCATTACATAATACAAAATGGGAAAAGATGCTATTTTGATTGAAAAGCGTTTGAACACAGCGAAATACAATTTCTTTTTTTTTAATCGATGAGGTTTTATGCATATACATATGTAAAGAGCATAACCAACACAATGTATAAGAGCTTTCTTAATTGAGCTTTTGATGCCATTTTGATTAACGTTAAAATCGTTCGATTCTACTGTCTGTTGCCTTTTGTATACTGGCAATGTTGTGCTTCTTGCCGATAGTAGAAAAGACCTGCAGGAGCTGTTGTTAAAGGCGTATAATGTGTGCAAGGAATGTGATTTGCTTTGGGCATGTGAATCGAATGAGTGAAGAAGGAACAGTAAAACAAATTTATGAGGCGAATGTGGTTGACAATAGAAGCAGAGGAAAGTCCAGGAAAACTTGGCATGATCATGTATTTCACGTACTTGAGAATGGTCAGGTCAGGAGTCAGAATAATCGTCGGGTATGTATGAGGAGATGCGTGAATGTGGAAGATACGAAGATTGTGTGCAAATACAAATTGGTGTGACGTTATATTATCTCTGCCTACCCCTGCGGAAAAAGCGGTTTTGTTAGTTAGTTAGTTTAATACAATTAACATGAGCAACCCAAACAGCAGAAATGCGGTATTCGATCTTCTTGAATTTTATAAAAACAATGTAACTACATTGATTTTTGTTACAAAAACATATCGCTCACTCCTTTCAGGAACGTCATAAATCAAAAATCCTCAATTTTCAGTTGTGCATGTTTTCGGAATGCCCAGAAAATGTACATCCTAGCAAAAGCGGCATATTTTTTACGTAATATTTACCCGCTACAGGGCAGAAAAGTTGTTTTTGCATTTTGAAGAAAAGGTATTGTTTAAATTTTTTTTTAAATATACTAAATATTTTTCAAATGGAGAAAAAACCTTCAGGTTTTACCTAAAAAGATCTGTTGCACAGTAAAAAGATCAATAAGTGGTCAAAAAAGATCAATCAATATTTATTTTTAATACATTGTGTTATATTTTTAAACTTTATAAACGTTCTCCTGAAAAATCAAGTTTTTTATTTATTTATGATGTTCTTGAAAGGAGTGAGTGATATCTAATAATTTCACACACTAGATACGTTATTTTTGTGACAAAATCCAATACGACGTTTCCATCCAAATTGGCGATCAAGCGTTGTGGTTACGAAAAAACTAAGTTAACAAAGAAGACAAGATAAAAGAAAATAAAGCAAGGTATAATCAATATTTGTAGCACTCACTCTGTGATATTACATTTTATACATTTGTTAGAAAACCGCACATGTAGTGGTTTTTTAATACAGATATGTTGTAAGGTATAGAAAGTAAGAGTGACTGAAGCGCGTGAATCGCATGATAAAAATAATTAATCCACTTTTTAATTATATAGTTTTCTACCAAAAAAAAATATTTATTGTAAAAATAGCTTGAATCGCAAAGAAATATTGAAGTATATTTTTTACTCGATAACTGGGTATGAAAATAAAGCTTTTTGAAGAGTGAAAGCTTAAAAAATGTTCAATCCTTACCAAACATATATTTTTGAATTTAATATTTTTATATTATGTTTATTTACTTCATATTTTTAAGTGTTATTACATAAAGCGAACGATGAATGATAAGGAGAGTGTAATTTTGTTGTTGAGAGAAGAAGACATTTTGAGTGTGTCCAAATACTTGTTCACAAATCTGGATTATCTCCAATTATAGGAGTTATTTTTCTTATTATTTTTTTATATCTCACCAGACTTCCATATTATTTTATTTATCCATGTAGAGATGTCAAAGAGTTTTATATTACCGCACCACAAAGTTAACAATGCTTTTAATTTAGAAAATATAAAAAAGAACCTTAATTTTTCAGTGTATTATTTCCTCACTTTGATAAGTATTAAAATGAATGTGGTGACGCGTATTAAATTGATGTTTCCGTTCCAGTGGCCCAGTCAGAAGACTCTCCCGTGGCGATGAAGCTAAAAAAAATGTGGCTCAAGACCCCCGTCGGAGAGGAGCAAGCTGCACAGGCCGTCCTCGACCCCGCCATAGGTGAGTACCTACATCTCTCCCTCGCCATCAAATTATCACCGTACATTTTTATTATATAACGCTTTTACTCGTTGATAGTATTAGAAGTTAGAAGCAAACGTAACAATCTCCAAAATCATCGAATAAAAAACTATGCATTTTAAAATATTACCACCATATTGTAAAAATGGATTATTTAATGTTTTTAATTTATTTTTGTACTAGCTGTAACTCAGCCATGCACTCCCCAATCTACACCTATTCGAGGGGAAATTATAACAATTCATTTCTATTCTAATTCGTTTTTACTCATTGATGGTATTAAAAGTTAGAAGCAAATGTAACAATCTCCAAAATCATCGAATGTAAAAACTATGCATATTAAAATTTTTGTTATTTATATTATTATTTTATACTATGTTTACGCGTTGCTGTGGGTTGGTTGATTTAATGGATAAAAAAGAAAATAGAAAAAAAACGCATTTCTAATATGTTACATTTCATAATCCTAAGCAATGAAAATATTTAAAATCTCTGAAACAATGCAATCGAAAACACCGAAAATGGTGAATGACAGCAGTTTTCAAGTAGCATGCTGCCCGCCACGAGCAATGTTTAGTGTTGCGCATGTTGCTATTATGTCCAGCAGATGGCGCTGACTTGTATAAAAAATCTGTATGAAAAAACATATTTTTTATCTGTTCCGGGTTCTTACACGTGTCACAGGTGAATAAAAACACGCACGTATTCGAATCCAAAGTGTCAAAATTTCAATGCAATCATCGAATAACGTTGATATTTTAATTTATGTCGTTTTTTTTCAAATATATCAACGATTAGGTATTTTATTTATGTAAACAATCGTGATACTGATAACATTTTAGGATCGTCCAGTACGCCATATGGTGCTCTGTATAGAATTGCCTCTCCGGGAGGTCTTGAGCGTAGAGCAATATCATAGTGTAATATAACCATAGATTACACTCGCTGGCTTCTCATTCCCAATAATCGTATTTGTGTAATCATTGCGCAAACTGTCAACCATCATTCCCATAGTAGAAAGTCGTCATCTCCAACAGAAAAGGAAATTGACGTAATAATGCTGAAAATAATCATTTTAGTGAAATACATACTACCTACACTCCGACGTAATCGACTGACCATTTTTTAGATTGTGATGTAGTTTTAATTAGAACCATTATTCTTATTTTATCTTCCCGACGAAACATTTATGTATGTATGAAAAATTTGGTGGTTTTTAATATATTTTTAACGAGTTTATATACACACATATACATATCGTAGTCATACAGGAGAAAGTGACCAAGTGCATTTTTTTCAAAAACGTGAACATTGACTATTTGATATCTTACTAGCTTAATATTGCCCTGAAAAAAAATCCCAAAGGATTTTAAACATGGAAGTATAATATTGACTTGTTGACGTTAATATTGACTTGTTAAAAATTATTAACTGCATTGATGTTTATTTTCTTGCCAAGCAAAAGTGACTTAAATGGCCTTTCTCAACATTTTACGTTTTGTTAGTTGTCACTTTCTCCTGTACGACCACGATATACAAACATAAACATATACATATTTATTTTTTCATGATTTTTCAACCCCTGCCTTGTTGTATATATAACATAGAATTTTGTCTAGTCTCCTGCTACTCAGATGATCTCGGTAACGACGAAACCCGGTCACTGGTCAAATAAAATAAAACTGAAAAAAAAAACTAAATACTCACCATAGTTTTTGTTTTATTGAATAAAAATCCAGTGAATCGCCATACAATAAATAAAATGTGCAGGACTTGTGGACGTCTTCACTCTTTAACACTGCGCATACCGCACGAGCTGTATTACCATAAAATAAAAATAAGGATACATTTTAAAAAGGCACCGTAATATTTTTGTTGTGTAGCTACAATGACTTGCAATTATTTCTCTTCTTTCAAAGTTTCCTTGGCAAGTTTGAGTTATTTAAGTATTTTTTACAAAAAAATAAATTTACGTTACTTGTTATCGCTTACTTTCTATTAACTGTAACTAACTATATTTTTATTATGGTTCACAAGTAGTATTTCCATCAGCTGAGACACTGACTTTTGTCCATAGATGCTTCGACGATTGTACCTATAGATAAACAAAACGATTGTCAATCATGGGTAGAATGAAGAATGTCACACGTAAAGTGATCACTTTACCAGTCTATGTTAAGTTGTAAGCCCTGTAAATACTTAAACATCTTCTTCTTCATCTTTGTGAGATGAAAAAAATTAAGTGGACAAACTCAAATTTGTGAACAAGTACTTGTACGCATTCAAAATGTTGAAAAAAATGATCTTGTTATCTGACCAACTATGATGAGTTCCCCGTTCTAAGTCAAACATAAATATTATTTTTATATTTGGCGGTCAATTTATGGTGATATCTATCCATTTTTAATTCAAATATCACTTGGTAAATATTACTATTTATTTTAATTTAAAGAATGACCAAAACATTTTAAGAATGAAACGTTGGAAATAAATTATATAAAGAAGAGTTACAGACGAACAAAGATGAAATCGAAACAGGCGTAAACCAATGCCACCGATTTTTTTTTGACGACCGTCAACGGTCACCAATTTCTCAGAGTTCCCACGACCAATACCACGAAAAAACGAAGCCAAGCCATGGTTCACGATTGTCGTTACGACGTTTCTAAAATCCTTTCATTCTAAGGCATAAGATGCGTGTTGGAGGTTAGTAGTTACGATAATGCGTGTTTGATTTTCTAATACAGTATATGTGACGGTTAATTATACTAGATGTTATCCGCTAAAATTGCCATATAGTATTTAAACATATGAAATTAAGTACACTGAAGTAAAAACACTTTTTTGTTAAAATAGCGAGAAAGTTATTTTCTTTAATAATTTGTTGCGATTACATCAATTTACCTTTCCACGAGTATTATAACATATACTACCACTATCATCGCGCCATTACCCTGCAAAGGGTAAATTGAGAGGATGGAATGCCACGCGTGCGTAACACTTCTTACTCGACTTCCATATATCTGTCCATACATAGCCTCAGGTTACGTAGACGTCAACTTTACTTGACTAGATTTCATATTCCGATTGATTTTGTGGGTCATTAGAAAAATTTTGGCTGTCCGCGCCTTACTCTTCTATTGGCACTTACCGAATATTTTTATTTAATTTATTCGCTCCACGAGTGACAAAATATGTTATTGATAAAAGTACGAGTTTCCATATTGATGTCTGTAATATAAAGTCTTATGTGCGGGAATGAACTTATCTTAAGGGGTTTGTAAACGAGTAACATTTTCACTGCAATATGTTACCTGGAATATTGCGGCAATATGGCCGTACGGCACTATTGCCAGTGTGGCTGTATGTTGCCGATATTGGTGATATCCGTAATATCGCTCACCGTGCGAACATTCGCGGCAACACTTCAGATACTTCAGCAACATACCAATGTTCCTTTCTTGCTCACTCGGGTATCTATCGCTTGGGGATCGCAAAATGACCACTACCCGTTTAGCTTCTGATATTGCATTTCTCATAATGTCATTTTGTATCTTTTATCTAATTATACATCTTCAAAATCATATTCGTATACCCTTTTATGATATTATGTAAAACATATTACTTATTTTATGATAAATGTAATTTGATGACCCAAATCTTCTTGGCTAAATGTGATTTGATGACATTTAGCCAAGAAGATTTGGCTTATCCACATTCTTCTTGTTTGTTAATATTTTTAGCACACAATACGTGGAAACTACAAACGTGGTCAATAGGATTACACCAACAAATCATTGAACCACACATTGCTGGGCCGTGTATTGCGTATGTGATATCGAATTTTTGCCTAGCTATTTTCCGAAAAATGTTGCTCGTTTACAGGCCCCTTAACATCTTTACAAGCTATGTAGATGTTACCCACAAAACTAGTTTCTTTTTTATGTTTAACAAGTTCTCATAATATTTGGAACAGGTCGATTATAGATAGCTTCAGCTCATAAGCGTGAAACGACTCATCGACCAATTTGAACGCTGGTATTTTTATGGTTTTAATAAAAATATATTAATTGAATTTGACGCAGTCGCTTGTTATCAGTTTTTCTTTTATACCACTGCTGACCCTTATACACATGCAATGGTGATACAGTGTTAAGTTGATCGTTAATTATATGTAGGCAAGTCCAGGGGTGATATCAAAAAAATATTAATGTGAATAAAAAACACTTATAATCATTTTATCGCCCTATAAATCGAACCTGGGATCAACCATAATAGCCAAATGCGATAACTACTATGCACTGTTTTTTTTTAACAGTCATAAGTTTAAAAAAAATATATATGTATCACAAAAACTTTTTTTTCGTAGTGATTTTTTACTTTTTTTTTACTGTCAACATGTATATCGAAAAATGTAATGACAGTGAAACCTCTAATAACGAGCATAATTCGGAATCTTACTCGTTGAGCGCAGGAGTCCTGGCTCACAAGTTAATGTTTAGAAAAAGGGACTTGACCTTTGCTGTAACTCGTTATGCGAAATGTCGCTCGTTAAGTGAGCAACTTTTCTGCATTTTTTGCGTTATGCGAATTACTCGTTATGAGAGGTTCCACTGTACATGTTTCGATATTAACAATGTAATATTTAATGTAGGTACCTTACGAGTTATGGGATGTTTTGTATAGTATGTTGCCCCTTCCATATCTTGAGCTTTGCTTGCAAATTTTGATCAAGTGGATTCAGCTTGTTAAAATTCGTACGTATTTAGTTTCCTTGTATAATAAGATCGATCGGTTTATATTGTATCGCTCCGTTCACAGTGTCATGTTACCACAGAGGGCAGTTTAGCGCGTGTACAGGAAGAGAAATGACGTATCATTTGACGAAAAGATTTTATCTTGTTCTTATCCTACCCTAGCGCTTTTGTGGCTACAGATGATATACCCGATTGTCATCGCCGAGCCATCGATAAGCCGTTATGCGCGTATTGAACTCACCAACACCGACTCGCACGAATATATGTGCTTGCGTACATGTATACAATATATTCCTACAATCATTCTTTAGGTGGTGTGGGGGTGGGTACAGTTCAATTTTAGGAATATGTGCGAAACATACGAATCCGGCATTCGGCTGGTCTGGGGTGGATGGAATGGTTGAAAACTTTACCCCTCTCTCCTCACCCCCGCGGCACGCCACCATCCCTTCCTGGGCCTCCGTCCCCCCATCCCTAGCATTGGTTTAGATACCCACCCCACACTACGGCAGGGCCCACAAACCCCATTGCCCTCGTCGCGTTGATTAGCTCGAATTATTTTTAATTTTAACACGTCAATTTATTAAAATAAATGTACTTTATTGTATAGGGCGCTACTGTATGCGCCGTCGAAATAGTATTTTACAGAAATAGGACCATATAAATTAGACACAGTTATGTATTTATTAATCTTAAAATACATATGAATACAATACGGTAGACGAAAATCTCGGTTAGTGGTTATATATGTACTAACATTACTAAAAAAATGTAAAAGAAGAGTAAATATTACTAACCACACAGTAAACGCTATTATTATATTAATACCGTAGAACGGGGCTACTTGAACTTTGATGTGTTACTTAAGCCCAGTACAAAAAAAGTCTGTATTTGGTCTACAAATGAACGTGTCGTGGCAATAATTGTCACCTGTCATGGAAACAATGAATCGTGTCGATACGTTCATTATTGTAGACCAAATACAGATCTATTTTTTTGTACTGGGCTCAAGTAACACATCAAAGTTCAAGTACCCCCGTTCTACGGTATATAATATAATAATAAATATTAATAATATTAAATACGAGTATTTTAAAATTGAATTAATACTTATTGCCTTTACATATTTGACTTTTTTTTTTACTCCATTCTTCATTACAATTATGCGGTTTTTATCTTCAGAGATATTCGGCCCATTTAATAGAATTTTTTCCTACCCTTGTATAACACAGAATTTATGATTTTGATTTTTTGTTAATATTACTTATGCAGCTGGGTGAAGTTAGTCTTAAAACAGTCAATACTTAATTTCACTTTTTTTAATTTCATTGATTGATTTGGCAGCCACTTTGAAGTTTTTATCCATTTCTTAATTCAAATTTCACTCGGTAAATATCATTATGTATTTCTTGTTCATTACGTAACCTGCTGTGACAAGTGTTTCGATGCATTCCGTATCGATGCAAAATGATGCGGAATACATCGAAACAAGTGTCATTATTATTGGTGGTATTTGCAATGTGAAATTTAAATTGTTATTTTTATTATTTAAATAGGTTGTTGAATTTTATTCATCGATAAACAAATGTTGCTTCCTCGTCTGTTAGTACAACACTATTATTCGATTATCCCCCAGTCGCATTATTACATAGTCAAGAGGTGACGAACACTAGGTACTTTTACATTTCCATCTAACTTCTAGTACCATTAATAACATATAATTTTTACTGTGTTATCGTTTCTTCCCTATCGTTCTTTCTCCATTACTTCTCATTCCGTCCTTTTTTTAAATTCATCTGATTTTTATCACACGGTTGAAGTATTTATTGAAGCAGGTTCCGAAAGGGCGTTCCACCTTTTTGGACAATGGTCAATTAGGAAACTACAAACCTAATTTTAAATTATGGGTATGCTCGCTTGAACTTCGCGGTGTCTTGAATCGTGTTAACCGACCGCTAGTCAGTTTTTATGAACAAAACTGTATGGGAGAGTTTTTTATTATTATTTATTATTATTACATTTTAGACTCGATTCGCAAAAAGCGACTTTGAGAGTGTTTGGGGGGGGGGCAGTTTAATTCCGGTAACATTAGTGATTCGAAGATATGCTTTTAAATTGTGTATCCAAATTTATTTCAGCAAGTATCAATTCAGTCAATTATTATTATTGTTGTTTTTTTCTTCTTCTATCTCCTCTTATATCCTGTATTTATTGTTATTACGATGTATTTTGTTTCTAAGAGCTAAAATCACTTGTAAACAAGTGAACGCTTCAAGAAATGTATCAATTATTTGTTTTAATTGATTAACGTCATTGTTTTCCTAAATATTTCGATATTATATGCTTTTATTTATTTTTTGCATTATATATATTATATACACCATAGTCGTTGTATGCAATTTTATAATATTAATAGCCTCGAAATGGCATATGATTTCGGAGAAATTTTTCACATTAGTGGAGTGTTTTCACACTATCCGCTCTGTTGATATTGCTACCTTTTAACTTTAGGTACTCAAAATTAAGTTCAAAATAGCTCGCATTCAGATGTGGTGCGAGTAGAAAAGTATTAATATCTTAGTGATACATTTAAAGTTATAATTGACGTTTTTTTGCTTGTTTATATCTTGTCATACTTCGCGATCATGAAACTAATCTTTTTCCTCTTTGATAATTTAATAACACTACAAAACAGGTGCAATTTGTATTTTGGGCGTCGATTCAAATTTACAAAATGTAATTTAATACCCCTGACCTGCGATTTTCGCATTTCTTCCTACCTTCCCACCCTGGAAATAATAATAATCACCGGTAATTTGTGTCGAATTAATTCATAAATGTTCTCATAGACGATCGATTCAGGATTGTCTATCTGTACCTTCAGTAGAATCATTGCACAGGTTCTCGGGTCTCGTACGGAATACATGTAGTGTTGCTTAGCTATTGTTTTGCCTGCTCGCGAGCTTTATGTATGTATTATTGGAACATTATCATGATGTGCTCGGTACGCTTTAGCAACACATGAACGACTATCGATTTTACGCGGTCATTCCGAATCTTAATAAGCTTCTGGCTTATGGCTGGCACTCCAAACTATACGAGTTCAACCACTTCTCCAGAATGGCTGCCTCATTTTTTTCAATTATCTAACGTCCAAGTGATTCTGAAACCTAGGTACGGCTTATGCAACACCGCTTATCATGACCCTACTCAGGCTTCAACTTATTAAGTTTTATAGCCTATGCCTACTCAGCTGTTTAAATTTAAAACACAGTAAGGGACATTTTTTTGTACGACGTTTTTTTTTTGCATTTTTGGACTAAGTAGAATCTACTTAGCCCAAAACTGCAAAAAAAACGTACTACAAAAAATGTCCCTTACTGTGTTTTGAGTTTGGACAGCCGTACTCGTGAGTGGATTTACTCTTTATGTTTATAGTTACTTTAATTTCGTGTAATTCACGAGTGAAAATTCTAGTCAAAAACATTCGCTATCTCGCTAGAGGCATTTGTTTATTCATTTAATTTATTCTAAGTTAGCAGTGAAATTAATTAGGTGTATGATTTTAGTTCCTAATTTTACTTAGGATGTGAGTTTACTTATGTATTAGGTATATAAAGGGTCCGCCAAATAACATTTTTTTTTTGAAAATGGGGCGCAAAACATCGAGTGTAGCTTCGGCTGTGTGGCACGTAGCGCCGTCCTGTTGAAACCAAATGTTGCCAATATCCTCCTCTTCAATTTTTGTGAACAAAAATCCGTTCAACATGGCCCGATAACGATCGCCATTGACTAACGGCCACTCCTTGCTCATTTTCAAAGAAAAATGGCCCAATTATGCCTCTGGACCAAAATCCGCACCAAACAGTGACTCGTTTTGGGTGTACCGGCTTTTCAATGTATGCGTGCGGGTTTTCTGTGCCCCAAATACGACAATTTTGCTTGTTTACATACCCGCCAAGATCAAAATGAGCTTCATCCGAAAAGATGATTTTTTTGGCAAAATCGGCATCTTCTGTAAGTCGAATGTCGCAATATTTCCCAGCGTTGTTCAAGCGTATACACAACCATATTCGCTCAGCGGAAGGATAAAACTAATTATCTGTCAAATCAGACATGAGCTAAGTGTTACCATTCACGAAATAAGCACTAGTTGAAAAAAAAAACTTTAGATGGCGGACCCTATATATATATATATATATATATATATATATATATATATATATATATATATATATATATATATATATATATATATATATATATATATATATATATATATACATATATACATATATATATATATATATATATATATATATATATATATATATATATATATATATATATATATATATATATATAATACTTACATGCCTTATACTTAAACATATACTTAACATATCACTACACTAGTTCTTATTAAGAGGTTGCTTACTTATGGTGTCGGTTGCATTCGCAGATTTTATATTTTAATCATTTGAATAAATACTACGCAAAACGTAAAATGCACATCAAAAATATTTTCTAGACGTTATGAAATAAAATCCTAGAAAACTTTGAGGTAATGTATTTGGAGTCTGTTTGTGGTCTCTTTATGATATTGTCGACATGGAGATCGACGTCCGTGGGACGATCATCGCCCTGCCACAACTTGATTCTTATTTTTAGAGGCGGGCAGCATATCTACTATAATTAAGTTTCGTGCCGACATTTCTTGGTGGAACTGCATTTTATATAAAAATATTTTTTTGTAAGACTAAAATAACAACTATATAGTTTATTTTCACATGCGGAAAAAAATATGTAGTTGTTATTTTATTATATATCTACTTTACATTATTTTACATCATTCGGAGCAGAAATCGATACGTCATATTAAACGCGTCGCGATCGTTTAAGTATCATTGAAATGTATCAAATCTCGCAGAAGTAGTGAAAAAAAGGTTTTATTTGAGGATTAGTTTATTAATTATGTTTAGAATCAGTTACACGGATGCTATGCGTACGAGTAGTCACAGAGCAGGGTGCGTTATGGCCGTTTTCTTATAACAAATTCAACTATATCCGTGTCCCCTTAGCTTCCCACCCTCTTTAATGTTTTCGCCCTTTGCATATAAATGACGTCACTCTAGCTTGAAAAACAAAGACCAGGAGTTACACTATATAATTGATATTGTGTAACTACTTAACGCGCTGCCTTTGCTTTTAATAACAGTCGCTTTGTATAATATTATTATTATAATCGAGCAAGACGTCGTTCGATGCTTTCCGAGTAGAATCTGCACGTGTTGTGTGTTGTGTCGCTGACTGGGATCTGAGGGGACTCGGAATGTTACGTAATACTACCCTTTGCGTCAGGATCGCCTTTGGTCGGTGTTGTTCCTTCCAGTGGGCGTCAGGCGGGGGCTTTTTTTCGTAATTTGTTCGCGAATCGGCTGGACGCGCGGGCTCGAGTCGCGTTTTAATTGAAGATCGCAAAATAATTACGTAAAGGAATTCCCGGATGCGTCGGGGGAGGGGGTTAGCGGTGACGCCGGCGTTATCTCCGCGTATCCATTTCCTGTGTTTTCATCTCGCGATGAGGAGCTCGGGGTGGCGGTGGGCGGGGTGGGGCGGAGTGGGGCGGGTGGGGTGGGTCGGGTGTCGCGGCGGACAGATTTATTTGGACTCCCCCTCCCCCGCTCGCGCCGCCACCCACGACCCCACACCCTTCCCCCTCACATTTGACTGGATCAATAAGCAGGCAAAGGATGCCCGAGTAGAAAAACCATTCCCCCTCCTCCACCCCCCGCCCGCGTCATAGAGTCGGGTGAGGGTGGGGGGGTGTGTGGGGGTGGGGCGCGGCGGGGGAGTCCACTCTCCTTTAATTAGTTGCCCTATGGCCGGCCGAACCATGACTGATCTCCCCCGAGCCTATTCAAAGGCGTGAGGTAGATTTAAATATTGTACCGAGACTGCTCCACACTCCGTGTCTAGTGCTCGCTAAGAGGAATTACTCCCGCCGGTTCATTATTTCCCCGAACGCTGGAAACTAGATTTTGCACAACCGTTTACCAGCTAGGGTCATATATGCTTTGTTTATATCTTTTAAGTAAAGCTGACACGGGAAACTGTACTTGAACAATCACACTCGCAACGATTTGATTCTCGACGTGAGCAAGGATATAAAATCGGCAATTGCGACAGGTCTCGCAGTTTTTTTCGCCTTCGAAACAGACTAGCGCTTGAAGCGGTCGGTGTATGGCATTCGGCATTTTCATCTCATTTTGCACACACTCGAGCCGCAAGTCAACTGCGGCTGTCGATTACGACTGTTTAAAATACCAGTGTGCACGAAATGGTTTTTTTTTATTTATTAAAATTGCAGAAAGCCTTACTGCGGCAATTTTCAGCAGTTGCCCCCGGCTGCTTCCGAGATGCTTTTCTGTTTCAACCTTCCTGTTACTGTAGGTGGAAAATATAGAATAGAGAAATAAAGGATTGTTGAAAATTTTATATTGAGCAACGAGCATACATCTCGCGCTCTCAATTTTAGAATAGGAATATGTTTTAAATTAATTAAATTCAGAGTAATTTTGTCCCATTCCTTAAATTGGTTTATATAAGATGCTTGTTTAGAGGTTTTTAATTTTCAACATCACAAATGTCATAATTATCTAAATATTTTATTGATACCTTAGTGTCATCGGTTGGCATGATTGTGGGTGTTTCCTGTTGCTTTTCAAACAGTGAAAACATACAAGAAATGTAACGTTTTTTATATGATTAATTAAACATTCTCAATTTTTTAATATTTTCCCAGCAATGAGGCTATATTTTGTTCCTTGATAAGAACATATTACAACCCTAAAACAAAGCTTTGGTTCGTAGTGTAGAAGTCTAAAACTGCGCTAGCAACATGTGCGTAACCTACTTCTAACCGCTCTTCTCGACAATGTAGCAAATTCTACTATTACGATAGTTTATACATAATAAACTATGTAAATTATCAAGTTAATAATTAAAAATATCTAAAAATATGAAATATACACGTGTCATTTTGATATAGTCTAAACAGCTAGAGAGCGCTTTGTTTTAATCCGGCGTCGGTTTACGTCTCTCGGGCGTCGGGCGTCGCGGCGTCTGGCCCGCAACCCGCGGCCGGCTGTGGACTGTGGAGGCGGTCCCGCCATTTTCTGGTTAGGTTAGGTTAGCACCTGTAGTGCCGTAGTACTGTAGTAAGCTGCCGCTACGGAAACACATTTTCCATCCTGCTCTCCGGCATCACTGAGGCCGCTTTTTGTATGAACGTCGCGGCAAATTTAAATTTTTGATGGTTTTTACCGTATTTTATAATGTAAATAGAGTAATATTTGTAAATTTTATATCGAAACATTTGTGTTTTAAATTTCATTGGATAATTTGTAGTTTTCGAGTACAAAAAGTGATTTGAAACAACTTTAGAAATCCTCATTAATGGATTTGAATTATCAATGGGAAATTTTCTGGACAAGTTCAGAAGAAATTAGCTACCATAGGTTATAATTAATTCGGATAGTGCTTTGCCTTACCATAAGGCAATCGACTTCCATTATTTATTGCTACTTTTGAGCTGATGACAATAAAAGCGTTTGCGATAGAACTTGCATCCGTTGGAGACTTCAGCTCATTGGTTCAAGGTTATATTTCTACATTTGATACTGAAACTGTCAACTTGAGAGGTTATGTTTCTGTAATTCTATGTTTAATACTGTCAACTTGACACTAAGACTCGATTCTACGATGCAACGTGTCATGGAAGCTGGGTTTCCGAAATCTACCATTGAATTGCGTATGTCCTTTGTGTGTTTTTCCCTTGGAATAATTAATTTAATTAACCAGTAATTAATTCATCAATTATAAAGAAATGACGAGGGTAATGTTGATGACGGAAAAAGTCCTTACAAAAATATTGATATCGTGATAAATCTCACCACTCGCCCCAGAAATCCAATTAAAAACAGAACTTAAAAAGTTAAAAATACGTATTGAGTTATTCCACTATGAAGGGTTTTGTATATTTTTAACATATCGCTCACTCCTTTCAAGAACGTCATAAATCAAAAATCGCCAATTTTCAGTTGCACATGTTTTCGGAATGCCCAGAAAATGTACTATATCCCAGCAAAAGCGTTATATTTTTAACTTAATATTTACCCGTTACAGGGCAGAAAGTGTTGTTTTTGCATTTTGAAGAAAAGGTATTGTTTAATTGTTTTTTCAAATATACTAAATATTTTTCAAATGGAGAAAAAACCTTCAGCTTTTACCTAAAAAGATCTGTTGCACAGTAAAAAGTTCAAAAAGTGGCTTCATATTTATTTTTAATATATTGTATTATAATATTTAACATTAAAAACGCTCTCCTGAAAAATCAAGTATTTTGATTTATGACGTTCTTGAAAGGAGTGAGCGATATATTACTTTATCATTTCAACCCAATTATAAATAATATTAATAGTTGCGTTAAGTTTTATTAAAGTTATGAAGTCACTTGTTTTTCTTTTCTTGTTATTTTTTCCTTTCTATTACTAAAATTTGGCAAATTGTTACGTAACACGATCCTCAAATATGGACCATCTTACCACGCGCACCATGTCTCAGCCTCCCCACACTTCACGCACCAGGGACACTCATTCCGCCTTCATTTGCACCAGCAAGTCACGTTATTTTTTCATGTTGTTATTTATTTTTTCCTCGGAGAGCACCCCTTCGTGCGTCATTTGAATGTTACGTATTGACTGCTGAGTCTTTTTATTATTATTGCAAAATTGTTATTTGATGTGTGTGACGTGCATATAGTAGAGGTGACGTAGGTATGTGAAGGATGATACTGCTATACGCGCCCTTGAGGTAGTATTTTAAGCAAATGGCGCTATTATCCAAATTTATTATTATTTCATTAATTGATTCGGCAGTCACTTTGTGGTTGAATCTATCCATTTTTAATTAATGTTTTACTTAGTAAATACCACTTTTTCTTAAAAACCGCTGTTTCTTAAAATCTACAGTTTATTATTATTATTATTAGTATACGAGAAAAGAAATGCAGGAGGAATATTTAGTACATTTTATAAATAAAGGAGACGAATAAAAGTATAGCAGCAATGGTTAAGGCACTCTGAGTTTCACAACCGTACTCGTGTAGCTTGTTTAATACAAGCAACAGCACAGGTGTAGGAATTCCTTGGCGAAAATCCAGTATTTACTTCGTTTTTTTTTATGATATTTAAAAACATTTTTTTAACGTAAAATCAGAATGAATTTCTATTTTCTTTTACATGAAAACGTAACTCTTTGACTTGTATTATCGGCATTGTGTTCGCCAGCGATATATTGTCTTTCGCGAAAAGAAAATATGTAGACATTTTAGATACGGAATTTTAATCTAATCCAACCTTGAATCCCTCGCAAAGCCATTTCTAAACAATACATTTTGCGAGTTTGTCAAAACGTTGTCTGGGAATAATTTTCTGAAAATATATTCTCTGGAATCGTGTTTCCGCCGAGGGTTTTATGTTGCTTCTTACGGCGCTAATGTTGCTTCCCGTTTCCGACGACATTTCCTTATGAAAGGGATATTTTCTTTATTTCGTCAACAATGTGGACGTTTGTTCTCTTTTGCCGAATTTTCCGACCGTTTAAATTGACGTCTTTTCTCCCTCGTACCTGCCGGCGTCTTCATCCGAATCATCGAGGCTCCGAAATTTTACGAAACGTTCGAGATATTTATCAGACCTCTCTAGATGATTTCAGAAAATCAGCAGATGTGATCTTCTTTTATAAATTGCTCAACTCGCACACTTCGTCTTTGCAAACATTCTTCGCCTCTTTCACATTCATGCATCTTCTCGTACATGCCCGCCAATTATTTCGACTCCTGACCCAGTCGCTTTCAAGTGTCTGCACATACCTGATCGTGCCAACTTTTACTCGGTCTTCCTCTGTTTCTTTTTCTAACTACATTCGCCTCATAAATTTGTTTTACCGTTCTTTCCTCACTCATTAGTTCCACATGTCCAAACCATCTCAACACACCTTTCTTAATTCTGTTGATAACGCTTATCTCATCATTGCATTCTTTACTTATTTCACCATTCGAACATCTATCATACATCGTTTTATTTATTTTTTATTTGTTCGGGAAATGTACAGCTTTACATTAAAAAAACTATATAATCAAAAATTGGTTAAATTAACAAAAATAAATTTTTGTCGCACATTCGTCTGAGGGATCGCATTTTGACTGGATTCTGTCTTCTTTCACCCTTCTTTTTACAACTTTATGCTTCGCTTCCGTACAAATTACAAATTCATGACGAAATCTCAACCACGCGTTTTTTTTCTTCATCCAACAATCACGATATTCCTGCACATTCGGGACGATGCCGGCGGGGCGGGGGAGCGACCTAGCGCACCTAGCCGCGTTACTTACTGCGGCTCCGCGACCTCCTCCGAGCGGGCGCGACCTCGCGCCACTTGCCACTTGCAGCCCGTTTCCGAACTCGATGCGACAATTTGGGCCTCTTCATACGACGAGCCGTGCTAATAATGATCAAACATATCGACCTTGTCCCGGCATAGCGTTGTAACTTAGTAAGGCAAAACGATCTTTACGGTGTTTTGGGGGTTGTTGAACACATCGCTCACTCCTTTCAAGAACGTCATAAATCAAAAATCGTAAATTTTCAGTTGTGCATGTTTTTGGAATGCCCAGAAAATGTACTATATCCCAGCAAAAGAGACATATTTTTAACTTAATATTTACCCGCTACAGGGCAGAAAATGTTGTTTTTGCATTTTGAAGAAAAGGTATTGTTTAAAAAAAAATACTAAATATTTTTCAAATGGAGAAAAAAACTTCAGGTTTTACCTGTTGCACAGTAAAATGTTCAATAAGCGGCTTGATATTTATTTTTAATACATTGTGTTATAGTTTTAAACTTTAAAAACGTTCTCCTGAAAATCAAAATCAAATCTTTTTGATTTATGAAGTTCTCGAAAGGAGTGAGCGACATATTAGGGCTATCACATTTTTTTTACTGTATTGATATCTCAACATAGAATAAGAATATTGATCCCAGCCCATAATAGCACATCGCTGCATGTACCCCATCTTATCGGTGTAGGATTGGTTAATTGAATTTCAGTTAAATCTTATTGGAAATAAGTATTTCTATATTCGTCAGTCTCTTGAGAACGGATTAATGGCGAATATAGATGTTTCACTGCATTAGATAAACGTATGAATAATTTAGTGCGTGTCGTTCTGCAATCCTTAGTGCACGTTGGTCCTCGGGTCGACCAAAATAGCAATTGTTCAACATTTTGTGTAGTTGTAAGTGCGTGAATAGTGCTATCTCAACATGGATGAAGAAGAATGTGGAATTTTAAATGTGTCTCAACTTGACATGAGACATGTATCGTTCTTCCCTTTTTTATGAAAGAAGATGGAAGTCTGAGCGTCTTACAGGGTGAATAGTCCAGTGTCCGATATAATAAATAATATTAATATTGTTAAGAATATGAAAGTCTTGAGTATTTACAGGCCTTACTACCTGTAATAGGTTGATGTAAGTGATCACTTTATACTCGTGTAACATTCACTACATACTTTACCCATGATTGACAACCACACTACTCAAATTTCGGATGTTGTATTTATCCTTCAATTGACACCTTTCACATGGCTCGGCACCATCAATAGTTGAGTCGGGTTTTGTTTTTTTTATTTAATTCAAACATTTTTTATAAAATGTATGTTAGATTCTTCCCGAATTATTTTACATACTAGGATAGGAAGACGCCTGAAAACAGGACATTCGGTTTTTATTAAACTTATAAATTGACCAGTTATTTTATTCACCATTGTGAATAGATTAAGAAGTCATTGAAGCCAATGAAAGGTTATATTTAAATTTCCATACGTTGAGATATCAGTAATTAAAATAAATAAAAATAATAATAATAAATAAAATGGACCGTTGTTGATTGGATATATATTTTTTAACGGCTATTTTATCCTGTACGGATGAAGCGCGTTGTCAAGCGCCGTGCTATTCGAAGTAAATACAGTTCAAAATGCCGATATATACGTAAGGTATTCATTCCTCCGCGTCCGAGGTCCCTCGGCCAGTAGTAAGTAGTGGTTTAGTAGTTTAGTAGTAGCTAGTGGAACGCAAGAAGAGCGGCGAGTGAGTCGGCTGGAAGCGCTTTAGCACCACCGCGCGCCATAAAATGTCCGCCACGCCACGTGCTCCCCTCCCCCCACCCTTCCGCTCCCCCTTCCCCGCCGCCGCTCCGCAGGCCGCTAGAAGGCACATGCCGCATGTAAACCAACCAACCGCACTTCGTTTATTGTTTTATCATCGTAGCTATTCTCGATTACACGTTTACACTTCATTATTATTATTTTTACCGAATGCACGTGGCGTACTATTTAGTAATCAAACAATACCAGATCTGAATTTCCTGGCATCACCTGTATGGCGCCAGCGCATATTTGTATGTTGTATTCCTACAAAAATACAGTGAAACCCCTATTTTATGTTTTTTTAAGGGACTGAAAATAAAATTTCGATGGAGGGATAACGTAAATGCTGCCGTATTGTGATTTTTTTTGTGAAAATCATGTAGATAAGATTTTTTGCATACAAAAATCTAAATGGCTAATATTGTAAATGGGGGGGGGGTTAAAAAATAACATTAATGAATTTTTTTTTACATTAAAAAATATTAAAAACCCTTATCTGCACCCCAATGGTGCATAGGGCACTGCGTCATATAAACGCAGTGTTATCTTGATCGTTTACACATGAAGGAAAGGTGATCAGCCCTCCGCTTCAGGTACCAGTATATAAGTATATACATATATTTTGTGAAAATCGTGTAGATAAGATTTTTTGCATACAACAACGGATAAATATAAACGTATAAATTACAATTACGTATAAATTAATTTATACGCAACGTATAAATTCGAGGTATTGAAAAAAAAACGTTTTAATTTTTTTTTTGTAAAAATTGTAAAAAAAAAATTATGACGAATAAAATAAACGAGAAACGTAAAAATTGCACGTAAACGATGATCGCGAATAATGTTAACAAAAAAAGGAGCGTTACAGATCGAGTCAAAAATCGAATGTCGGGTTATTTTCGACGTAAACTGGGAAAATACGTACATAAATACCGGTAATAAATGTACGAAAATATATCGGGATTGAAATAATTACACGTGATTGGCGGGAAAATGTTGAATCCGGATTTCACTGTTGTGTAAAAAAATATATATCTTTTTATAAATCTTTTAAAATTTTATTTTAGTCGAGATTGACGAAAGTAACTATTGTTTACACGACTCACAATAAATTATAACATCTTTGACCCCTATCCGCCCCTTCATTCATCTTATGATGGCCAGGTGATCAATCCTGCGCTCCGGGTTTTTGGATTAAGGAATGCAATATATTTTATGAGATACAGACGACGTAAGTGAAGGAGTTCAGGCTGAAGATCATTCGCTGATGCTATTACGATCAATTTGGCTATTTCGCACGTAATACATATCGCCCACTCCTTTCAAGAACGTCATAAATCAAAATACATGATTTTTCAGGAGAACGATTTTAAAGATTAAAAATATAACACAATGTATTAAAAATAAATACTTAGCCACTTATTGAACTTTTTACTGTGTAACAGATCTTTTTAGGTAAAACCTGAAGGTTTTTTCTACATTTGAAAAATATTTTGTTTGTTTATAAAAATAATTAAACAATACATTTTCTTCAAAATGCAAAAACAACATTTTCTGCCCTGTAGAGGGTAAATATTAAGTTTAAAATATGCCTCTTTTACTGGGATATAGTACATTTTCTGGGCATTCCGAAAACATGCACAACCGAAAATTGACGATTTTTGATTTATGACGTTCTTGAAAGGAGTGAGCGATATATGTAAACATCTATAGAACAAAATAACAACTATGTATTTTTTTTCCACATGAATTTTATTTGACCAGCAACCGGGTTTCATCTTAACCGACATCATCAGACTGCTGTGAGGCAAGACAAAATTATATGTTATAAACACAACAAGGCAGGAGTTGAAAACCATGCTTTTATATAATGCTTCTAACAAAATGAATTTAAATTGAATGAGTTTAAGTATTGTATTATAATAATAATTACATTTACGTTATGGTAAAGATTTTAAGCGTGATTTGATGTAATTTTATGTTAGAAATTAATTTTGCATGTGAATTTAAATAATATATGTATAGTTAAATCTGGAAACGCTGGTTAAAGAACCTTTTCTACTGCTCATTAGTTGCTCGTCAAATCGGTTGCTGGTCAAATAAAATTCACGAAAAAATACATAGTTGTTATTTTATTCTATAAAATGCAGCATCCGTACAAAACTTAAATATACGCATCTCTACGATTTTTATGTACGACTTATTTGCCCCATTACGGGATTTATTATGTCTCGAATCCCGAAACATCCCGCCGCCCTGTGACGAGACAGCCCCTAGCCCGCTCCCGGCTGCCCGCCCACACGTCGGGGGTCGTCGTCTGCTGTCCACGTGGCTATCAAAAATTTACGTGACAATGTGTGTCGGCAGAGAGTGACACGTTATTGCCATCAGGCGCGCTGTCTTCGGCCTAATCCTGTTCCGTGCTCCGCTTACAGCTTTAAGGGATGATTCCAACGGTGGGGTGTACAAAAAAGCGGTTACACCCGAAATAGTCAAATTTCGGTGATAACACGATGTGCGTTTGTGTACAGTAAATTTAATTTACTTTACACAAAATTTATATTTGAATTTAATTTGACCGCCTCCGTAGTGTAATAGTCAGAACGCTAAGCTACCGCGTTTGTGTTTGATTCCCAGGGGGGTCAAATAAATATACATGATTTTTTCATTCTAATATTTATTCAATATTACCCTGGACTGGTAGGTTCAGGTGAAGCGGAGGGCTTTTTATCCTGGTCTGGAAATTCGCCTTTCTTTCATGTGTTAACGATCAAGATAAAACTGCGTTTATGCAGTGTCCTATGCACCATTGGGGTGCGGATAACGGTTTGAAGAAGAAATTTCATTTACCGTTTGGTTCGAGTATAGCGTTCCTCGATTCTGTCATTATTTTCCTCGAATATTTTTGCGTAATTTGGTGCCGCCATTTTTGCGTATTACTACATTGTTTCTGTCCGTACACCGTGTGCGGCTGTGTGCGCTATGCGGACTACAAACTAGCGATGTAACCTTGGCTGTGGATCGTGTTTCGTGTAATCAAACAGATTACTGATATATTTAATCAATCTGTGTCGAGCCAAGAGGCGTCTGCAATATCAGCGGGTGTCACGCGGACTAGGGCCATTCGTCATTCGGCACAAGGAAGGACTCTATGACCGGATCATAGTATATTTAGATATTATTCTAGCCGTATTCCATGTTCCTTTCACTATCCAAATTCATTTTTTGTTTCATCGTGAAACTATCCGCTCTGTTTATTGTGGATTTTCGTATACGATTTCTAACGAGGAATACAGTGTTTTAGCTCGTGATATGAGTTGCAACATCGGAATCAGTATCGAATAAGAAGTCTTCCGCAAACACAATTTTACCGTCGAATCGCGTCGTCTGACAAAAAAATATATAAAAAATAGGGATTTAAAAATTTCTAAAAAAGTATTATGTTTACTTATTTATTTTTTTACAAAAATGTTAATATTAGTATACAACCACGCACTCGGTGAGTGGTTATATATTAATATTATTAACAATTAAAAAAAAAAGTAAAAATGACTAACCACAAAATAAATTATTTAAATATTAATAATATTGAGAATTTAATTTTTATTTTTTCTTAAGTTAAAGCAAAAAATAAATGAACTATTTAAATTATATTTTGTACTAATATTAATATCGATTACTAATCGAATTATAATTTTAAGCATTGAATAGACCGTTCCAATTATTCATTATTTATAGTTTACATATTTTTTCTAATGATGCTATTGTTTTTTTTTTATGTAGAAAAAAAATCAAAAATATATCAACAAGTTTCAGACGGATATTTTTTTACGACCGCTGGCGACGGGATTTTATAATTATGTACATATAGTTCAAACTTTTACAATGAGATTGGTATATAATATTTGTATGAAAACATTGGATAATTCCTTATTTTCTGCCTTTGAAATGAGGCTGATGCAGAAGGTAAATATACCCTTTCCGTCCTTAAGCATCAATCGACCAAACAGGTAGAAATACCCTTCCCGTCCAAAGTGTGTTTGCATCTCACCAATAGATGTCTCTTGTGAAATTCTAGTGATTCAAGAACAATGTTTCTAAATTGGTTCATATATATAGAACTTTGAAGAATTTGAATAGTGTGGTTGTCAATAGTGGGTAGAATTGGCGAATGTTACACGTGTGTAAAGTGATCACTTAAACCAGCCTATGACGGTCGTCAGCCCCGTAAATGCCCAGACTTCCATGTTCTTCTTCATCTCTGATTAGATGTCAAAACATAATATGTGTTAAAGGAACTCAACATCCAAAGGTTGTTTAGATTTTGTATTTTATCACGGGGTAAAATATTTAACGCACATTATTTTGATTGCAGCCGCAATGGAGGAGGAGCCGGAGACGCCGGGCGCGGCGCCGCTCGCGACGGACGGGCCGCAGTCGCGCCAACGCCACCAGATGAAGCACCGCGAATTGTTCCTGTCCCGCCACGTGGAGACGCTCCCCGCCACACACATACGCGGCAAGTGCTCCGTCACGCTGCTCAACGAAACAGAGTCCCTGCTTAGCTATCTGAACAAAGATGTAAGTGATGGACGTTCTATATTATTTTCTCCATTTGCCCGCATTACTTCTTGTTAAGAGTTAATGTATAATTGCCCACTGTCAAAATTATCCATTTAATTATCCAGAAAATAATTTTGATTGGAACGACAAGATATTTTTCTCATTTGTATATTTTCTTTTTTAGGACACATTTTTCTACTGCCTAGTATTTGACCCGACCCAAAAGACTTTATTAGCAGATAAGGGTGAAATCAGAGTAGGCAGTAGGTATCAGACTGAAATGACAAATTTTTTAAAAGAAGGTGAGTGTTTTGAGGTTTGCTGAATCATATGTATATTTCATGGCATGTACCCGCGCTAATATATTGACTAGAATAATGTATCATTTGGTCAGGAAACTATTTTGGTTTCTGCCCTTTATTATTTCAGTAATAAAATCTTAGTAAATATGTTCATTAACTATTCTAATTTAAAGAATGCATATTATTTCTAAATATACTATTAGAAACCCCTCTATAAATAGTAGGAGAATTCTGTTTTGAAACACAAGATCAATGTCCTAAGGGGCATTGTTTATGAATTGTATTTTAGCTGTTTCTGCTCGTCATTAATCGATTAGTCACATAAAGTTAGACAACTCATGTGATTGAAAAAAATATATTAAAAATATAAATGCCACTATTTCTAGAAATCTAAAAAAAAAATTCTGTCGAAACAATTAATGAAACTCATGTGATGACAAGCGGAGATAATCCATGTGTAATTTTTGAAATGCAGTTTTTGTTTGACTCTATTCTTTTTATACTTTTCTATCTGTTAATAAGAGATTTAAGATAAATGGATGATTGTAGGCGAAGAAGACCCCCGGAGGCTGGAGGATCTGGAGACAGTGGTGTGGACGCCGGAGCACGGGCTCACGGACCGCCAGATCGACCAGTTCCTGGTGGTGTCCCGCTCCGTAGGCACCTTCGCCCGCGCGCTGGACTGCAGCAGCAGCGTCAAGCAGCCCTCGCTACATATGTCCGCTGCCGCCGCCAGTAGAGATATCACCCTGGTAACTATCCACCTCCAACATATGTCGAGTAAAGAATACATTAACACAGCAGACGTATTATAACATCTTGCTCTTTTGTCTCAATCCTGTTGATTGGTCTGCAGCAACAACTAACACCTCCTTGACAGTCTGGTCTATTTTGCAAAACCCAGCTCCTCATACGTCGAACAGCCCATGTCCAAAGATAAGTCGCAAAGATATTTGCGGCGTGGGCGTTTGTTCGCTCAATCGTTCCCTCTATTATCAGGTGCAGGAAACCCTCCTGTGTCAACATGTGACCGATCCATTTGACGCATCTCTTCGAGATAGTCACTAGTAGGTGTCTTCTTTCTTGGATTTTTTGTAAAACCTCGTTGTAATAATAATAATTATAACGTATTTATGTGTTCATCCCGTGGCTGTCTGTTGGCTAACCCTCGGTCCTTTGCAGTTCCACGCAATGGACACGCTACACCGGCACGACTACTGCCTGGAAGCGGCCCTGTCCTCGCTAGTGCCCCCCTCCGGGCCGGTGCTGTGTCGCGACGAGATGGAGGAGTGGAGCGCCTCCGAGGCCAACCTGTTCGAGGAGGCCCTCGAT